>NC_140592.1:32921384-33329105 GCF_964204655.1 Triturus cristatus | reverse complement strand
AGCAAACCTGCCGAAAGCTAGAGAAGAACTGGATCCGGGAACGAACACCGGAAAACTACGCAGCCCACAAGAATGCCACCCACAGACACCACCGCCTAGACAACAACGCACACAATAGCAAAGAGCTCTTCAACATCGTGAAGGAACTCTCCAAACCCAGCTCCAACACCAACGACATTCCACCCTCACAAGACCTGTGCGACTCGCTGGCCACCTTCTTCCACCGCAAGATCGCAGACATCCACGACAGCTTCAACACAGTGACCGCCCCGGCAACCACCGAGACCTCCACCGCCACGATCACCACCCTCACCAACCGCCTGATCTCCTGGACCCACATCAACGACGAGGACACCATCAAGATCATGAACTCCGTCCACTCCGGATCCCCATCAGACCCATGCCCTTACCACATCTTCAACAATGCCAGCACCACCATCGCACCCCATCTCCGGAAAGCCATCAACATCTCTTTCGAGACAACTACCTTCCCGGAGAGCTGGAAGCACGCCAAGATCAATGCCTTACTCAAGAAACCCAAGGCGGACCCCAAGGACCTCAAGAACTTCCGACCCATCTCCCTGCTCCCGTTCCCGGTGAAGGTCACCGAGCAGGCCGTCAACAAACAACTGACCAGAGTCCTCGAGGAGAACAGCATCCTGGACCCATCCCAGTCCGGGTTCCGCAGCAACCACAGCACCGAAACTGCCCTCATCGCCGTCACCGACGACATCAGGACCCTGTTAGTCAACGGAGAAACCGCGGCCCTCATCCTACTGGACCTGTCATCCGCCTTTGACACGGTCTGCCACCGCACACTACGAACACGCCTCCACGACGCCAGGATCCAAGAGAAGGCCCTGGACTGGACCACTTCCTTCCTCTCCGGCAGAACACAGAGCGTCCGCCTCCCCCCCCCTTCCGCTCTGAAGCCACCGAGATCATTTGCGGTGTACCCCAGGGCTCATCCTTCAGCCCAACGCTGTTCAATATCTACATGGCACCGCTCGCCCACGTCGCCCAACTGCACGACCTCAACATCATCTCTTACGCCAATGACACCCAGCTGATCCTCTCCCTCACCAAAGACCCCCACACCGCCAAAACCAACCTCCATGAGGGAATGAAGGCCGTCGCCGACTGGATGAGAAACAGCCAACTGAAGCTGAACTCAAACAAGATGGAGGTCCTCATCCTCGGATCCACCCCCTCGGCCTGGGATGACTCCTGGTGGCCGACCGCACTAGGAACAGCTCCAACGCCCACCGACCACGCACGCAACCTAGAGGTCATCCTCGACTCCACCCTCTCCATGACGAAGCAGGTCAACGCCGTCTCCTCCTCCTGCTTCAACACCCTCTGCATGCTCCACAGGATCTACAAGTGGATCCCCACCGAAACGAGAAGGACGGTCACCCAGGCCCTCGTCAGAAGCAGACTCGACTACGGAAACGCCCTCTACGCAGGAGCCTCGGCCAAACTCCTGGAAAGACTTCAAACGCATCCAGAACACCTCCGCACGCCTGATCCTCGACATCCCTCGCCGCAGCCACATCACACCCCACCTGAGAGACCTGCACTGGTTCCCCGTCAACAAGAGGATAACCTTCAAGCTCCTCACCCACGCACACAAGGCACTCCACAACACTGGACCAGCATACCTCAACAGTCGACTCAGCTTCTACACCCCCGCCCAAGACATGGTACACCCTCCCCATCTGCCTACGGCAGACCCAAGACCTACTGACCTTCAGAAGACTCCTCAAGACCTGGATCTTCGAACAATAGCAGTATTCCCCCACCCCTTAGCGCCTTGAGACCCTCACAGGTATGTAGTGTGCTTTACAAATGCTTTGATTGATTGATTGAATGAAGAAGGGATTTAGAGCTGGATCGCAGGTCTCTAAGGGGAGTGTATTGACTAAGCTTCTCTGCCAAATATGATGGCCCGCTGCCATGCACTGCCTTATGGGTGATGCAGCAAATCTTAAATTTTATTCGCTTGTGCACCGGAAGCCCGTGCAGCTGCCGCAATAGCGGGTTCTACGGAGATCTATAGGGGGCGTTCAGTACCAAACGTGCTGCTGTGTTTTGCACCACCTGCAAGCGATCCAACAAGACTTCATTGGCCGATGTCAGTAGAGCATTGCAGTAGTCAAAACGGCTTAGGACTAGTGAATGGATAAGAGTCTTCCGTGTATGGTCTGGAAGAAACGGAAATACTCGCCTCAGCAGACTTAATACATGAAAGCATGAGCGTATCGTTTGAGACACCTGCTCCTTCATGTTTAAACTCTGCTCAATGCTCACCCCCCTAGATTCTTTACTGATGCCTTCGAAGCGGGGGGGCACACAACACCCTGGGGCACCACTCTGGTGTCCACAGCAGTGTGGCTTCTCCAAAGAGCATAATCTCTGTTTTCCCGGCATTTAGTTGGAGATAGTGAGTACACATCCACTGAGATATTGCTAGCATGCCGGTTGAGAAGATGGTCTGGGCTGTTGTGGAGTGTTTATCAAAGGAGAAGGTAAGCTGGGTGTCGTCCGCATAGGATATTGGTACAAATCCATATATCCTCATAAGGTTGGCCAAGGGAGCTATATAGATGTTGAATAAGGTAGGGCTTAGACAAGATCCCTGCGGGACTCCCTTGGACAACTTCCTGGACTTAGACATATAAGGACCCAGGCTAACTGTCTGGGAGCGGTCAGAGAGGAAGCTGGTCATCCACTGCCTGGCCTTTCCTTTTAACCCAGATTCCTCTAATCTCCTGAGCAAAATTTGATGGTTGATGGTGTTGAATGCCGCCGAGAGATCTAATAGCACCAGTAGAGTGGATTGTCCTCTATCTAGTGCTAGCCTAATATTGTCCGTGACTGCCACTAGGGCTGTCTCCGTACTATATTTCGGCCTGAAGCCTGATTGTGACACATCCAGGCAATCTGACGCTTTGACATAAGCTGATAAATGCTTGTTGATGTGTTTTCCCAGCATTTTGCTCAGGAGTGGTAGGAGGGATATAGGTCGCAAGTTAGGTAGATCTTTCATAGAAGCCTTGGTGTTTTTACGTAGTGGAATGACCTGTGCTGCCTTCCATTCAGAAGGTAAATAACCTTCCTTTAGTGATGCATTCAGAAGGGAGCAGATAGGAGCAGACAGTTGTTTTGAGAGGGTTGCCGATATTTTGGCTGGTACAACATCAAGAGGGGAGCCTGATCTGACAGTATGTAATAAGGCTTCCAACTCTTCACAAGGTGTCCCCTTTATGTCAGGGAGGCAATCATATGTTGTGGCTGGACTCGTATTACCAGCTGTAAGGATTTTATCATAGATAACCTCTATTTTCTGCTCAAAATATTCCCCAATAGTGTCACATAAGGCTTGGGAGGGGGGTTCTTCCAGATCACACGCTTTAGGGTTCGTAAAGGTCTTAAGGATCTGGTACAATACTTTTGGGGAGCTCCCTGCCTGGGTTAACTGCAAAGCGATGAAAGTCTTCCAAGCAATTTTGATATTTTTGTGGTATTTTGTGAGGAGAAGCCTATATTTTTCTTTATCACTAATATTGTGGGTCCGTCTCCACCGCCTTTCAAGATTTTTGCAGTGTCCTTTCTCTATACGTAAGTCCGCAGTAAACCAAGCTGCTTGAACCTGTCTTGACTTACCCATAGAGGTTTTCAAAGGTGCAAGTTGATCAATTGCAGCTTTTGCTAATGAATTAAAGTGAGCTAACCTCTCCTCTACCTTTTCATGTTCCCCATCCCATGATACAGGAAAAACGGCTGAAAAGGCTTCAGACGTGATTTTATGCCACTGTCTGAATGAATAGTTAGAATCAGAACCCGCCTTTTCCTGGCCTCTGGGTCCCTAGATCCTAAAATCAATGAAAGCGTGATCTGACCAGCTGACTGTTCGGGGAGATTCACAGGTAATGCGGATGAATTTGTGAAGATGATGTCCAAGGTGTGGCCGGCTGTATGAGTGGGGCCATCATTGATCTTGGTTATATCTAGAGCTGCAAGGTCGGCGAGGAGAGCCATTACTTCCGCATTGTCCATGCTCTCACTGTGTATATTAAAATCTCCAAGTAGGCGAAAGGTTTTGGTAGATATAACATGCGGCGCTATAAGTTCCACCAGCTTAGTAGAGAAATCCGCAATTGGGCCTGGGGGGCGATAAACTAAGGCTCCCTTCCAGCTCAGCTGTGGGATGAGATCTAACCGAAAAACGAGGATCTCAATTTTTTTGTTACTTAGTTCCTCCGAAACAGTAACTGTAGCCCGATCTTTATAGACAATGGCTATCCCTCCTCCCATTTTATATTGTCTAGCTAGCCTTTGTATCTTATAGCCTTCGGGGAGTGCCACCGAAATTACAGGAGTGGAGCTAGACTTTACCCATGTCTCGGTCAAGAAGCCTATGTCCGGTTTCTCTGAGTCAAGCACATCCCATATTTCTAGTGCGTGTTTCGGCAATGATCTAATGTTACCGAGAAAGCCTTTCCACTCTTGTGATGGAGATGTACTAGTGTTGTTTAGCTTCCGTCCTATCTCCTCAGGACGGATATTCATGGTAGGTGTATCGACATGACCTAGTATAGAGTGCACAGAGTCACTGTCCATGCTTTGGAATCTGCATGATCTGCATGTGAAAGGTCCCTCTACATAGCTAGGATTCTCCACATGTTTATGCAAATTACACCCTGGTTGTAAGTGCTCTCTCATCTTTAATAGGTCACTACTAGTATAAGCTATCTTAGTGCTTGTATCAGGGGGTGGTGTTGAAAGTACAGGGTGCCTGGCTCCTGGCGACGGAAGGGCGCGGACGGGCGCAGACGGGCTTGCCTTTGACGCGCCTTTGGTACGCCCGCTGCGCTTGTCCACTGCGCGTCGTAGTGAGCATCCGGTTTTATATAGGGAGCCGGGTTGCTAGAACATCAACCTCCCCACAAACCAGAAAAAGCCTTATCTCCATCCACATCAATCAAGTCAGACTCGCGGTGAACCAGGGAGCGGCAATTGAGCTGTGACAAAGGTGAGAACAAATTTGTGTGCACAAAGGAATCTGTGTGCTGCCAGTTGCGATAAAAAAATTTAAGTTTAAAAAATCTGTGCGAAGGATTTGTGCAAATTAACAAAGCAGTCACCAGTCCTCAACATTAGTTTCACTCACGCATCAGCAATTACCTACGCGTGTCCGCGTTACAACTGCATATCATCTATGGCTAGATTGCCTGCGGTTTCTTCATCTTGATTCACCGTGTGAGGCATGTTGGATTTGCATTTGAAAAACTTGAGGAGCTTTAATTTTCTCACAAACTTGAAAACATCAATCCTTGTCTGTACATAATCAAAGTTAGTTGGTGAGCAGAATGATAATCCCAGCGATAAAATTGTCTCTTCTTCATCACTCAATTTTAAGTTGGAGAGATTCACAACTGTGTTCGAATTGCCATGATCCATTATTGCTTGTTGCGTGTCTGTTTTGGCTTGTTTCTTAGACCTTCCCATCCACCGTCTGTTCTTTCTGCACCTCTTCCTGTCCCTCTGACCTCTTTGTCTTTTCTTGTGGGCCGGGGTCTGAGGTTGAGTGTCCGGTCTAAGCGTAAAAAATGCAACTCTTCAAATACTGAAGGAATTTCTTTCCCTACTCCCCCCCCCCCCCCCCCCCCACAGATGCGCCATCATCAGGATCTGTTTCAACTTCCGAGCTCAGCTCAGAGCTTGTTTCCTTGTGAAAGCTGCTGGTGTCTCATATTATCAAATCTTTTTGAAAATTAATAGATTCTGCCCATATATATATATATATATTACCTACTGCTGGTTGCCAGTAGGTAGTTATAGTTAGGACCAAAGCTTCTATTGTAAAAGGGTTTTTTGTTTTGCCAATAACTTTGGCGCCACTTGAGAAATCTTCCCAAAATTTTCAAAACACGTCCTCTTTTTGGTTCCGCTGTTGAGTTAAAGGTTTCAAGGTGATCCGTCAAGCATGGACTGTGAAAAAAAGGGGGTCCCAAAATGTGTTACCCCCATGTTATGTCTCTGGGGATTTTTAATTTTTGAACACTGCTACAGCCCGAACCGTTGAACGGAATTGCTCCAAATTTGGCAGAAAGCTAGATGTTGGTTCAGAAACCGTGCTGTTTGTAATTTGGTGTAAATCCAATCAGTAGTTTCAGAAATATTAAAGTTTTCAAAATGTAGATATCTGGGGACGTGAGTCCTTGCAATGGACCTGCGGATCCTACTAAAATTTGATTGGCTGCCAACACTTAAACCTAGAAGTGTTGGCAGCCATCTTGGGATTAGGTGAGAAGCAGAGTTCCACCAAATTAATGAAAAAGAATGAAAAAGGGGCAGGGTAGGACTACCCTGACCCCACAGTTATGGTGAGGGAGTTTCAAAGGGACCCCACCAGAGGTAAGAAGTATTTTTTTATTTAACTTTGTGGTGAATTCACGGGTGGACCCGCGGATCTGTGGCAAAATTAGGGAAAAAAAAGATGAGGGGGAGCCCCTGTGTCTTTTTTATGAAGCTCCCGGGTGGGCAAATCCCGGAAACACATGGCCAGGCCCGAGGGATGGAAGGAAAGAAAAGGGGCTGGCCCTGGAGGATAGGGTCCTCGAGGCCGAAATTGGCTTGGGAGGGGGGCCATGTGGCCGCCCTTTCTCTAATTAAAAATATAATTTAAAAAAAGAAAGGCCGGGCCTCCTGGCATTCTGCTGGTTGGGGGATGAAATCTCCTTGCCTCCAGAAGGTCCTTGGGGGGCGCCCCTCCTGCTACCTCCAGTAAGTCCCACACAGCGGGATTGGTAAGATGTTGTCGAAAGCCACACCACCTTTCTCCACCACTCTGCAAACATGCCTCCTGGCACACTAGTAGTTGGGGAATTAGTTCCTCTGTACTCCTGAGGGCCTCAGGACTAAAGTGGACTTCTTCTCCCAACTAATAGCGAGCCAAGAGGTGCATATGAAGAGTGGTGGAGAAAGAGGACGTGGCTTCAGACAACATCTTAGCAATCCTGCTGTGTGGGATTTACTGGAGGTAAAAGAAGGTATAGTTGGCCCCAAGGACCATCAAGAGCCAAGGGGACTTCATGCCCCAACTAGTAGTGCGCCAGGAGGCACGTTTGCAGAGTGGTGGAGAAAGGGGGCATGGCCCCCGACAACCTCTCAGCAATCCAGCTGTGTAGGACTTACTGGAGGTAACAGGAGGGGTAGTTGATCCCCAAGGACGCCCTTGAGATGCAATATTATATAGTGCTTCCTCACCGATGCAGCATTATGGAGTGCTTCATCACAGATGCCATATTATACAATTCTTCCTTACAGATGCAGTATTATTGAGTGCTTATTCACAGATGCAGCATTATGGAGCGCTTCCTCTCAGATGCAGTATTATAGATCGTTTACTCACAGGCAGTATTATGGAGCGATGCGTCCAGATGCAGTATTATACAGTGCTTCCTCACAGATGCAGCATTATACAGTGCTTCCTCACAGATGCAGTATTATGGAGCGCTTTATCACACATGCAGTATTATGGAGCACTTCCTCACAGATGCAGTATTATGGAGTGCTTCCTCACAGATGCAGCATTATACAGTGCTTCCTCACAGATGCAGTATCATAGAGTGCTTCCTCACAGGCAGTATTATGGAGCGATGCGTCACAGATGAAGTATTATGGAGTGCTTCCTCACAGATGCAGTATCATAGAGTGCTTCCTCACAGGCAGTATTATGGAGCGATGCGTCACAGATGAAGTATTATGGAGCGCTTCCTCACAGATGCAGTATCATAGAGTGCTTCCTCACAGGCAGTATTATGGAGCGATGCGTCACAGATGAATTATTATGGAGCGCTTCCTCACAGGCAGTATTATGGAGCGCTTCCTCAAAGGCAGTATTATGGAGCGCTTCCTCACAGGCAGTATTATGGAAAGATGCGTCACAGATGCAGTATTATACAGTGATTACTCACAGATGCAGCATTATGGAGCGCTTCCTCTCAGATGCAGTATTATAGATCGCTTACTCACAGATGCAGCATTATACAGCGCTTCCTAACAGATGCCATATTATGGAGAAATTCCTCACAGATGCAGTATTATGGAGCGCTTCCTCACAGATGCATTATCATAGAGTACTTCCTCACAGGCAGTATTATGGAGCGATGCGTCACAAATGAAGTATTATATAGTGCTTCCTCACAGATACTGTATAATCAAGCGCTTCCTCACAGATGCAGTATTATGGAGCGCTTCCTCACAGATGCAGTGTCATGGAACGCCTCCTCACAGATGCAGTATTATGGAGCGCTTCCTCACAGGCAGTATCATGGAGCGCTTCCTCGCAGATGCAGTATTTTGGAGCACTTCCTCACAGGCAGTATTATGGAGCGCTTCTTCACAGGCAGTATTATGGAGTGCTTCATCACAGATGCAGTATTATAGAGTGCTTCATCACACATGCAATATTATAGAGTGCTTCCTCACAGGCAGTATTATGGAGCGATGCATCACAGATGCAGTATTATGGAGTGCTTCCTCACAGATGTAGTATTATGGAGTGCTTCCTCACAGATGCAGTATTATGGAGTGCTTCCTCACAGATGCAGTATTATAGAGCGCTTCATCACAGATGCAGTGTCATGAAACGCCTCCTCACAGATGCAGTATTATGGAACGCTTCCTCACAGGCAGTATTATGGAGCGCTTCCTCACAGATGCGGTATCATAGAGTGCTTCATCACACATGCAGTATTATACAGTGCTTCCTCACAGATGCAGTATTATACAGTGCTTCCTCACAGATGCTGTATTATAGAGTGCTTCCTCACAGATGCAGTATTATGGAGTAATTCCTCACAGATGCAGTATTATGGAGCGCTTCCTCACAGATGCAGTATTATGGAGTGCTTCCTCACAGATGCAGTATTATGGAGTGCTTCCTCACAGATGCAGTATTATGGAGCGCTTCCTCACAGATGCAGTATTATGGAGCGCTTCCTCACAGATGCAGTATTGTACGGTGCTTTCTCACAGATGCAGTATTATGGAGTGATTCCTCACAGATGCAGTATTATAGAGCGCTTCATCACAGATGCAGTATTATAGAGTGCTTCATCACACATGCAGTATTATACAGTGCTTCCTCACAGATGAAGTATTATACAGTGCTTCCTCACAGATGCAGTATTATACAGTGCTTCCTCACAGATGCAGTATTATAGAGTGCTTCCTCACAGATGCAGTATTATGGAGTGATTCCTCACAGATGCAGTATTATACAGTGCTTCCTCACAGATGCAGTATTATAGAGTGCTTCCTCATAGATGCAGTATTATGGAGTGATTCCTCACAGATGCAGTATTATACAGTGCTTCCTCACAGATGCAGTATTATACAGTGCTTCCTCACAGATGAAGTATTATACAGTGCTTCCTCACATATGCAGTATTATGGAGTGCTTCCTCACAGATGCAGTATTATGGAGTGTTTCATCATGAATGCAGTATTATAGAGTGCTTCATCACACATGCAGTATTATACAGTGCTTCCTCACAGATGAAGTATTATACAGTGCTTCCTCACAGATGCAGTATTATACAGTGCTTCCTCACAGATGCAGTATTATAGAGTGCTTCCTCACAGATGCAGTATTATGGAGTAATTCCTCACAGATGCAGTATTATGGAGCGCTTCCTCACAGATGCAGTATTATGGAGTGCTTCCTCACAGATGCAGTATTATGGAGTGCTTCCTCACAGATGCAGTATTATGGAGCGCTTCCTCACAGATGCAGTATTATACGGTGCTTCCTCACAGATGCAGTATTATGGAGCGCTTCCTCACAGATGCAGTGTCATGGAACGCCTCCTCACAGATGCAGTATTATGGAACACTTCCTCACAGGCAGTATTATGGAGCACTTCCTCACAGATGCAGTATCATAGAGTGCTTCCTCACAGGCAGTATTATGGAGCGCTTCCTCACAGGCAGTATCGCAGATGCAGTATTTTGGAGCGCTTCCTCACAGGCAGTATCGCAGATGCAGTATTTTGGAGTGCTTCCTCACAGGCAGTATTATGGAGCACTTCCTCACAGGCAGTATGATGGAGCACTTCCTCACAGGCAGTATCGCAGATGCAGTATTTTGAAGCGCTTCCTCACAGGCAGTATTATGGAGCTATTCCTCAAGGATGCATTATTAGGGAGCGATTCCTCACAAATGCAGTACTATGAAGTTCTTCCTCTCAAATAAAAAACATAGGGCAGCCGTCAAAGCGCGAGCAGTAAAAGGACACCCAGTGGGAATGGAAGCAGTGCTTTGTCAACCTCCCACGGAAGCAGAAATAAAACCAGCATATGGTAACCAAAGAAAAGCAGGGTGACAATGAAGCCAAAAATGGTAAGAAAGGGGCAGGCTAAAAACCCCTTAAATTAACCAAATACTCACAAGCGACAGCACATGAAGTGTTTCAGGTGAGACCCAGGCAAGCCCTTACGGGTGCCGGGGAGGTGATAGGCTGAAGGCTGGGTGGGTACATATGTTTGCTCCCTATCGAGGTAGGGAGGAACCCTCCACGTGGGCCTTCTCCTACTTTGGAGTTTGGCGCTTCCCATGGGATACCCCTGGGGTGTTGCCGATTCTCTTGTGTGGCCTCAGGGCTCTGAGCACGTCCTCACTGTCAAGGAAATGGGGAATTGTGTGCACTTTCCTACATAGGCTAGGAAGAGGAGCTGACGCAGTGTTCAGAAACATGGGCTGGTCTCCCAATGCAGACCCGGGAGTGCACACTTCGACCTGAGAGGTGTTAACTATGCACCTGGTGAACCCTGGCCCATAGGCTATTTCCCATACGTAACTGGTCTGCCATGGCCGGGTAGAGGATGCGCCCTAGCCCCTATCGCATTGTGGATAGGTGCCCAGTCTGCCGATGCGGGCTGGCAAGTGCATACCTGCATCTCTGGTGTTCTAACACCTGGATCAGGCCTGGCCGCGTGCTTGCACCTATGGTGTTAGAGGCATGGTGGCTGACCCGCCGTCACAGGCCAGGCGTGTTCAATCGCACCCGTAAGGGGGTTGACCCAAGTCCGGCTGGCACAGGCAGGTTGGTGAGTGCGCACTCGCACCTGAGGTGCTTGGGCCTGGGTTAGCCCATTGCCCGGGCTGCCATTGCAGACTGGTGTGTGCGCACTGCCAGCTATCATGAGTGAACTCATAAGCAGCTTGCCATTGTAGGTCAATGTATGGGTGCATCTGCACCTCTGGTGCCCGTGAATGTGCGTGCTGCCTTGTGCGTTAACACAGACATACAAATTAGTTAAACCCATGTCCAGTCTGCTGTGCAGACTCGGGCGGGTGCACTTTCATCCCTGGTGCTGGGGACTATGTGTCCAACCTGCCAACGCTTGTCTGTGTGCGCAATAGCGCATGTGCACCCAGGTAGAGAGGAATACCTATGTGTTTTTTCAATGCCTATGAGGCCTGCTCTTCCCATAGGTCAACATGGGGAAATGGTTGACATTACTTCGGGCTGCGTAGGTGGATTGCAGTGGAGCAGCCTCATGGTGTTTACCAACAATGGTAAAGGGAGTTTGGCATAACTCGCTTAGAAATGTCACTTATAGAAAATGATGCAGTAAGTACGTTTTCCCACGAGGAAAATCACACCCTCCCGGCACTCCTTTGATAATGTGCTAATGATGAGTCTTTCAATTAAAATGTTGGCAAATTCATGTTTATTCTTCTTAATTTTTCTTTTTTAAATCATCTGTCTGTTTTACAGCAATAATGATCATGTCACATTAAGCTTGGCATGCGTCTTCACATATTTTTAACACAAAAACTCCGATGCATTTCGGGCATTACCCTTCCTCAGGGGGTATTTCTGTAATAGTATGAGGATACCACTCCTAATAACAATCCATGAGCTGCATAGCATAGTGTACATGTATTTAAAGAGCTGTGAGAAAGATGTACATCTCTGTGCAACCTAATGTCAAGTAATCACCAGAAACAGAATTGAACAGGGGTGCCACTGTCACTATCCTGCGTACTGTGCTCTCAAAAACCATGTGCTGGTGGTGAGAATGGAGCGTTCAATTTGAACTGTCCCGTAAGTGACCCGGAAAAGGCGACGAGTGCTCGGAACAATAATGTACTGCGTTGAAAACGTGGACTGTTTAGAAAAACATATCAGATAACTAGTAATACAATCAAGGTGCTCGTGAAGGGAAAGGTGTATTTATGCTAAAAATAACATGGTGAAAAGAGAAATGAGTGGCTCCACGTTCAGTGAGTAGAATGGATCCATTTTAGAGCCGTGGTGCTCAGAGACTGAGATTAAAAAAATGTCCTGTTAATTGAAATGGCTTCGTGAGAATGCCGTGAAACATACTTGTGCTCGGTACAGTGACAACAAGTTCCTTGCGTCGAGAAAATATCTAGGTGGAGATCAGCGTACCTGTCGCTCCTCGGAGAGTGCAGCGTGGTGTAACCTGGAGTCCGTCGTTAGGATCCAAGTGGATGTGAACCCGAAATGACCCGGAAGTAAATATAGTGCCAATAGAAAGCTGAAATGGAAAACGCCCGGAGATGGGAGCCGTGGTGTTAGTCAGATGTAAAACATGGAAGCATGTTACATAGCGTGAATCCTACAGTAAAGAATAATTAGATGGAACAGAACCATGTCAATGAAAGTTAGTTTCTAATATTGCCGATGTGTTCGAGAAGTATAGTGCTCGTGTGTCCGAGCGTAGAGTCAGTCATGTCAATGTGTGCTGCCTGTAACAATAAAGTTGTTAAAACTCAGAAATGAGAAAAAGTCAGAAATAAGAGAAAAAGGAGGTAAACAAGCTTAATCCAGCCTTTGCTTTTCAGGATAGTGTACAAAAACAATCATAACAGTCCTGATTACATGTAAAAGCTACCGAATCAGCACTAAGTCCATTTACAAAAAGCAAAGTGTACAGAAACAATCATAACAGTCCTGATGACATGTAAAAGCTACATAATCAGCTCTAAGTCCATTTACAAAAAGCAAAGTGTACAGAAACAATCATAACAGTCCTGATGACATGTAAAAGCTACAGAATCAGCTGTAGGTCAATTTACAAAAAGCAACTGAATTCCATATGTTCATTGAATCCCTTTGGGTTGGTGGAATTTAATTGATTTATCCAGTGGATTTTGCGTTGGAGTAAATGTTTTCTGTTGTCTCTCCCTTCTGTTAAGGGTACCTGTTCAAGCACCATGAATCTACGTTGACTGATATTGTGATTCAACCTATTGAAATGTACTGCTACAGTTGAGTTCTGGTTTCTCGTCCTTATATTACTTTTGTGTTCTGTTAACCATGTTTTTATGTTTCGTTTAGTTTTTCCCACGTACGGGAGGCCGCACGGGCATTCAAGCAAATAAATTACATTGTTGGTATCACACATGGCTGTAACACTCAAGTTGTTGGGTGTACCTTAAGTGGGGTGCCTGATGGTAGTGCCCCTTAAGATGTTGTTACAATTACTACAGTTTAAGCACAGGACTGTTCCTCTGAATGTTAATCCCTGCTGGTCGCTCTTTTTGTTGAGTAGTTGTTTAAGATTGTTGGTGCGTTGATATGCGAAAACGTAGATACAAATACTGATCTTTGTTCCTGGGTATTGATCCTTACTCTGGTTTTCACCAATGATGTACGATCTTTAGTCTGGACTCTGTTGACCACCTCTTGGATCATGGTTGTTGGTTTGAATTTGTTCATCATTTTACTGTGGCTTTCATTGTACATCTCCTCGTTGGAAGAGATTCTTTTCAACCTCATCAACTGTGAATATGGGAGATGTTTTTTGAGAGCCATTTGGTGAAAACTGGAAAATGGTAACACGTTATTTCGATCCGTAGGTTTGATGAACACTGAGGTGATTAATTTTTTGTTGTTTATCTTGATTTCTACGTCTAAGAATGTAAATCTGTCTGTACTTATTTCATGAGTAGATCCTATTCTTTCATCAATGGAATTCAACTGAGTGATGGCTTGGTCCAGATTAGACTGTTCCCCCTTCCAAATTAAAAATATATCCTCAATGTACCTGTAGAATGTGATCAGGTTTTCTTGCCAGCTGGTTTGTGACAAAATATGATCAAGTTCAAAAGGATGCATGAAGGGATTTGCATACGCTGGAGCTGCGCAGTTTCCCATGGACAGTTGAATATAATATTTATCATTCCACATGAAATAGCTGTGATATAGTGAAAAGTCTAATACCTCCAGTCAAAACACTTTCAAATCTCCCTCCATTTCAGTTTCCATTAGAAACGATTTGATAGCCTGTATTCCTAGATCATGAGGAATGAAGGTGTATAGTGATTTCACGTCCAATGTACACAAAATGGGTTGGGAATACTCCTCTAGTGCAATATTATTGAGTTTGATCAAAAAATCTGTGGTATCTCTAAGGTATGTGGATATGTTTTGCACGCTGGGTTGTAGGTGTTGATCAATGTATTTCCCAATGGGCTCATGGATAGAATTCCTAGTCGAGACTATAGGTCAAGACATTTATGAATCTAACAAATCATATATAGATATGGGGTACTTGGATTCTCACTTATAAAAAATCTTTTGTCTTGTTCAGAAATAGTTCCCAATGTTAGAGCGTTCCCAACTATCAATGACAAAATTCGACTGTATTCTCTGGTGGGGTTGGAGATCTGTTTCATTTATGTCGTAGTGTCTTGTACATGTGCCTCCACACTCTGGTGATAAAACTCACTGTCAAGAATTACTAATGCTCCCCCTTTATCCGCTTGACAGCAGGTGATGGCTTTGTTCGATGCAATTTGCAATATCGCTCTTCTTTCTCTTAGTATCAGATTGGGTCTTTTTTGTTCTTTAGCTTTGAATGCTTCATGTAATTCCTGTTGAACCACGGTTTCAAATGAGTCTAACACCTTATGGCTGATGGGCACCATGAATGTGATTTGGTTTTCAAAAGTAACGTGCCTTTTTCACTTCCGGGTGTATGTTCCACGATGTTTTTGAAAAAATGCTTTAGACATAAGGTTCTCATGAATTAAAAAAAGAAATTTGAACCTCCAACACATTGGAGTGATGTGTGGGAACAAAAGAAGTTCCTTTTTGCAAGGTTTGATTTGAAAAGATGATAATTCATGTTTTGATATATTTATCACTATATTCTCTGACTTCTTGTTGATTTCGCTATTGGTACATCCTTTGCTCTTGCGTTTTCCCCACCTGGTTCGGTGGGTAAGTACTGGCCTCTTCCTAAAAAAGTAGATGTTTCTACATTTGGTGCACTTGAGGTAGATGGTCCACTCTCCTGGGTGCTTTGTACATTTTTATTGCCTGGCTGTTGACTCCTCTGTGACTCATCGGATGATGTTTCCTCGTTGGTGAATCTTGTAGTGAATAGTCTTTGTTGTCTTCGTGAAGCATAAACCTTGGCCCAACTGTAGACCGCTCCCAATTTATAGTCCACCCAACAACCATGATCCAAGAGGCGGTCGACAGAGTCCAGACTAAAGATTGTTTATCATTGTTGAAAACCAGAGTAAGGATCAATACCCAGGAAGAAAGATCAGGATTTGTATTTAAGTTTTCCACTAAAAGCGCGAAGGTGAAACAAATTATACGTAAATACTGGCCAGTATTACAAACTGAAACAGAATTCAACTGAATTTTTCAAAATCCACCGATCTTCACATATCAATGTATCAACAATCTTAAACAACTACTCAACAAAAAGAGCGACCAGCAGGGATTAACATTCAGAGGAACGGTTAAGTGCTTAAACTGTAGTAATTGTAACAACATCTTAAGGGGCACTACCACCATGCACCGCACTCAAGGTAAACCCATCAACTTGAGAGTTACAGCCATGTGAGATACCAACAACGTAATTTATTTGCTTGAATGCCTGTGCGGCCTCCCGTACGTGGGAAAAACTGAACGAAACATAAAAACATGGTTAACAGAACACAAAAGTGATATAAGGACAAGAAACCAGAACTCAACTGTAGCAGTACATTTCAATAGGTTGAATCACAATATCAGTCAACGTAGATTCATGGTGCTTGAACAGGTACCCTTAACAGAAGGGGGAGACAACAAAAAATATTTACTCCAATGCGAAATCCACTGGATAAATCAATTAAATTCCACCAATCCAAAGAGACTCAATGAACGTATGGAATTCAGTTGCTTTTTGTAAATGGACTTAGTTCTGATTCAGTAGCTTTTACATGTCATCAGGACTGTTATGATTGTTTCTGTACACTTTGCTTTTTGTAAATGGACTTTGAGCTGATTCAGTAGCTTTTACATGTCATCAGGACTGTTATGATTGTTTTGTTTTGTACACTATCCTGAAAAGCAGGGGCTGGATTAAGTTTGTTTACCTCCTTTTTTTCTTATTTCTGAGTTTTTCTTATTTCTGAGTTTTTCACAACTTTATTGTTCCAGGCAGCACACATTGACACGACTGACTCTCAATCTACACTCGGGCTCACGAGCACTATGCTTCTCGAACACAAAGGCAGTATTAGCAACTAACGGTCATTGACATGGTTCTATTCCATCTAATTATTCTTTACTTTAGGATTCACGCTATGTAACACGCTTCCATGTTTTACATCTGACTAACACCGCGGTTGCAATCTCTGGGCGTTTCCCATGTCAGCCTTCTATCAGCACTATATTTACTTCTGGGTCATTTCGGGTTCACATTCACTTGGATCTTAACGACTGACTTCAAGTTACACCACGCTTCACTCTCCGAGGAGCGACAGGTACGCTGATCTCCACCTAGATATTTTCTCGATGCAAGGAACTTGTTGTTACTGTACCGTGCACAAGTTAGTTTTGCGGCCTTCTCACGAAGCCATTTCATTTAACAGGACTTTTTTTACTCTCACTCTCTGAGCACCAGGGCTCTAAAAGGGATGCGTTCTACTCATTGAACGTGGTTTTTGAGAGCACAGTACGCAGGATAGTGATAGTTCAATGCAGTTTCTGGTGATGTACATCTTTCTCACAGCTCTTTAAATACATGTACACTATGATATGCAGCTCATGGATTGTTATTAAGAGTGGTATCCTCGTTCTACTACAGAAATATCCCCTGAGGAAGGGCAATGCCCGAAATGCATCGGGGTTTTTGTGTTAAAAATACGTGAAGACGCACGCAAAGTGTAATGTGATGTGAACCTTATTGCTGTACAGTGCTGGGAGGGGCGATTTTCCTCGTGGGAAAACATACTTACTGCATCGAGTTCACACACATCAAGATCAGGAGGTGATACCCACTGGCACCCTAAACATAAGAAGCGAGAAAACTAAGTGCACAGATTGTTTATACTCGGAGTGTGATCGCTAATTTCATTTTTGTGCACTTATAGAATAAGGACATTTCAATGCTCTTGGGGCCACCTGCATCAAAGAATGGAATTGCGATTCCTAAATAGCTATTTTTAGGGAATCACTATTTAGGAATTGCAATTCCTTATGCATCTTAGAATCGCAAAAAAAATTAGAATTCCTAAAATTTCCTTAATAGCGACTCTCAAATTGCGACTCGCTATTAAGGAATGCCTTTCCATTCATTCCTATGGGGTTAGAGGTGCATAGGAATGAATAGGAACTCATTCGCAATTTGCGAATACCAAATAGGTACTTGCAAATTGCGAATGCTATTTGAAGGGTGCTAGGGGGCCAAAAAGCCACCCTGCTGCACTCCCAAAATTGGCATGTTTGCACATGTGGCGCACACATATGTCCTAGGGGCATATGTGTGTGCCACATGGCACTTAGAAAATGCAATTTTATGCATTTTTCTAAGAAATTGCAAATTACCATCAACTTCAAGTTGATGGTAATTTGCAATTCCAATATTGCGAAAATGCAATTTGCGAATGCATGATGCATCGCATTTAAGGAATCCCAATTTGCTTAATTGCATCCTTAACTGCATTCGCAATTAAGGAAATCGCAAAAAAATGCGATTTCCTTAATTGTGAATCCTTTGGGCTTGATGCATCGGAAATAGCATTTTACTGGTCGGCCCATTTGCGACCGGTAAAATGCTTGATGTATGTGCCCCTAAGAGTCTTGCATGCCTGGTGCCTAACAACAGGGTCAGGGGAGCAGATCTGTGCATTTCCCAAGCCATAAACCATTGGCATATCAGAAGAACAGAAGAACTCTGACATTTGAGGGCCGAATGGGAAAGATTGGAGAGAGAGGTTGTGACACTTAGCCTCTAGGGGCCGAATTATGGCCCCACTAAAGATCAAGATCTGCATTCCATGGTCCCATGGTGGGCAGGCCTACAATTTAGCGTACACATCTGTGGTTTAAAGGGAAACACTTTAAGTCACCCCTAACATCAAAGACATGCAATAGTACAACTACGGGTGCCATCCTTCAGCAAATGGTGAGATACACTTGTGGGGACATGGGATCGGTGAATCTGGACTGCATGATGCACACTGCCAGAGCACTCTGTTGTGCACTTGGAGGAAACTGTCCAAATGGTGGCTGGTCTGGGCCAAGGACCTGCAGAAGTGTGGTGCCCTGAAGTGTGCTCTCCAAGGATCTGTCTGCGGGTTTCCTGTTCTCCCGGAGATCTCAGGGATATCAAAGATCTCCTGCGAGGAACCTACATCATCTACCTGTGACATCTGCAGAGTTGTGCCCACATCGGCTACTGCATCCCAACTGGAAGGGGGATGTGAGTGTGGAACTAAGAATTGTGTCCGGAGACTGGATTGTCTAGGGCAGAGCCCCAGACATCTTGCCTGCACCTAAGGCATGTGGTTCCTGTACTTCGGGGACCCTGACACTCAGAAGCGTCTAGTTGGTGGTGAGCGTATTCACCGGTTGTGGGACTACACGTGGCTCGTTTCTCCAATCGTGCCGCATTTCTCTTGGTCGACACTCTAACTGCATGCTCATTGTGTGCAGTGTCCGATTCACAGCGTGCGACCCTCAGAGGTGGGGTTCTACCCGTACCAGTGGCTCATTATACTGCATGTGACTCTGCTGAACTTGAGCTTGCGTGTGTGCGACCGGACTGGTCTGGTGCAACCTGTATCATCGTGCACCAGACGTTGTGCCTCACTTCCAGGGAGGTACAGAATTGCAACTCTTTGCTGTGAGTGTGAACGGAATTGGCTGGTTCAACCCATGTCAATGTGCACTGGTCATTGAGCCTCATTTCCAAGGAGATGTGGAATGTGCAACTCATTGTGTTTGAAATCTGAAGTGCCTGGTGCAGCTGATACAAACGCGCACCAGACTCTGTGCCCGGATTGCCTGGGCGCGACCCAGATCATCGCACTCTGATCGGGGAGCCTCCTCCTATTGAGAGTCCTGTGTTACTTCCCATTCATCAGTTGTTCCATTTTTGACCATCATCACGGCGGACCAACTGCCCTCTCCACCCCTGGCCCCTCCTAAAGAAATTTTGTGCCAGATATCAGCAAGAGAGAGATTGACTGAGTTGAAGGAATGCTTCCGAGACAGTTCAGTGGTGGGTCAAGTGACTGCATGACTTCTTTATATCTTGAAACCTGTGGGTGAACTTACCGAGTGGGCGCTAACCTTCCCTTGTGTATAACTCCTAATTAAAACTGGTACATATTCACACCTACTTCCTGAGGACCCAGACTAAGTGTTACTTTGGCCACGTATGGCCGAGTGTCTGGGAGGCGGTATTGGTTATCTTCCATCTGGGGGTATAGGGAAATTGGGGTGAACTAGAGGGTGGAGGTAGGCTTGGGCCAACGGAGTCTGCAGAGGGTGAACCCTTGACATGATGGGTACCAGTGATACCGCATTAGTATGCTGAATGTGTATGTGTGTAAGAGCATTCTGAACAGAATGGCTGATACCTGCTGCATCGCGCAGCAGTGCAGAGTGAGTGTGTGTGAGTGGGAGTGTTTGTGCGTGGACCGCCTGTGATTCAGGACACTGGCCGGCGGTGCCACATCATTCATTGATTGTCTGCCAAAAACACTTTGGCATTGGGTTTACCTGTGTGACTCCAACCCGCTGTTGCTGGAGTATGAATTTACCTTGAAAAAAAATGAAAGACAAGAGGCATTTGGTGGAAACAGAAACAGTTGGTGTTAATAAACGCAGCGGCCAGGAGAGCAGACTACAGAGTTGGGGTCTGAAGATTCTCTCTCAAAGTACATTGGTTTTGTCCGTCTTTTTTTACATTTCGCAAAGTATAATAATGTGATTTGTGCATTCTTTTAGAACAGGAATCTGGGCCTAGTTACAGAGTCATAAATGTGGTCACTTGATAAGAAATGCAGGTGGGTCTCATCCCTGCGTGGACACAATAAAGAGCTAGTGGGTACGTGTCCATATGTCCGACATGGGGAGCGCATGCTCACTGCGTGTAGTGTGCGTGCTGTGTTCTGATTGGCTGAGTGTCCTTAACTTAGTGTGGCATCTGACTTTATAGTGTTTTGGGAACGCGTACCCCTCTGGCCAAACGTGTTTTATTGGGGGCCAATCTCCTGAGACCATTGCAGTGTTGTTGCCTATCTGTGGGATCGACCTTGGTTTTCCTGATCGCACATTTGTGTAAGGGTTATTTGTCCCCCCACCTGTGATCTGTTATGTTAAGCAGACTTATATAGCGCACGTCTAACCGAAGGTGTCTTGGCGCTTGCAGAACATAAACATGCTGAGCCGGGAGTTACTAGTTGTTAAATAACCATGTCTTTAGTTCCTTTCTGAAACTGAGGGGGGTTGATATGGCCCTAAGATGTGGTGGAAGAGAGTTTCAAAGCCTGGCTGTGCTGTTGGTAAAGCTCCTTCCTGCGCAGTTCACTTTTCTGAATCTTGCGGTAGTGGCCAGTCTAGCAGTGGCAGACCAAAGCTGTCTGTTTGGAGTATGCCAGTTAAAAAGCTTCCATAAAAATTCTGGTCCTTCCCTATGCAAGACCTTATGGGCCGTGCAGAGCACTATAAATTTAATTTGTTTTCGGACCAGGAGCCAATGTAGTTATGGGATGCCTGAGGAAACTGAATGATATTTAGGAATATCCAGATTCAATCTGGCTGCTGAATTTTGCACCGATTGGAGTCTTCTGAATAGTTTTTCCTGCAGGTTCATGTACAAGCCATTACAATAATCTAATTTTGCAGAGGACCAGTGCAGAGACCTCAGTTTTCCTGGTGTTTCTAGGAAAGAAAGGAAAGATTTTCGTCAAGGTTTTGATGGTAAAGAATGAGGAGGAAACTATCTTAGATACCAGAGCCTCATATCTGAGATTATTGTCCACAGTGAAGCTCAGGTTTTTAGCTTTAGTCACTGGCAGGGGAGGTGAACCCAGACTGTCGGGCCACCAGGCAGGAGACCATGCTGGAGAGAGATTGCCAAATAGTATAACCTCAGTTTTACTTGAGTTCAGCTTTAGGCAATGTCTACTCATCCAACTGCTCAAGGCAATCATGCAATCATGTAGTCTTAAAGAGCCAGAGACATCATTGTCCACCGCTGGTACAAGCAACTGGGTGTCATCAGCATAGGATGTTGGGCTAAGATTGAAGGAGGCGAGTTCCGAAACATATATATTATATAAAGTTGGGTTCAACGAGGAGCCCTGGGGAAACCCGCATGGCAGTGAGAAAGGTGAAGATTTAACCTGGCCAAGGTTCAGAATTTGAGTTCTCCCAGAGAAGAAAGATGTTAACAATGCAAGAGCTTTGTCTTGACTCCCATGGCGTTCAGACGGTGGACCAATAACTCATGGTCCACGGTGTCGAACGCTGCAGATAGGTCCAGTTAAATAAGAGCTGCTCACCCTTCCCTATCCAATGCCGTTCTCATTTCTTCTGTAGTTTTTATCAATGCAGTCTCTGTACTATGGATCGCTCTGAACCCAGATTGACTGGGGTCTAATTGATGATTCTTGAGAATAAAATTAGATAACTCTGCATTGATTATTTTTTCAACAATTTTTGCTGGCAGGGGAAGTCTTGAAATAGGACGATAGTTGGCAGGGTCGTTAGTATCAAAAGTTGTTTTTTTGATAAGAGGAAGAATACAAGCTTGTTTCCACAGGGTGGGAAACGTCCTCTGAAGGAACATTTGATTAAACAAAGAAGATAGATAAGTGGCATTTGCAATCATTTGTGTTTATTAGAGACTTTTTTCATTGATGACCAGCTTTTTATACTTGGCAAAGGCTGTTTTATATAGCTGTTTATCAGAATTTTCATAATGTTTGCGCCAAAGCCTTTCTTGCCTCCTGCAGGCTTGTTTTTCAAGTCTCAGTGCTTCAGAGAACCAGGGGGGCGAAGGTTCCCCTCCATACTTATTGGCTGAGATGGGGGGCTAGTTTTGGAAAGGTAGATTCAAGCCAAGAGGTGTAGGTCGAGGCTGAAGAGTTAGCGTCCTTTCAGATATCAGGTTGACTCTGTGCCAAATGGTGGGTTAAAACTGTCATATCTATTTTATGCCATGCTCTGCTAGTGACCTTATTTGCGACTTATTAGCCGTCTGACGGGATACAGGTAAGTTATAGTCAAAGATTATCGCTCTGTGGTCAGACCAGGCGAGAGGGAGAGTTTTTAGGTTATCGATGGCAGGATTATTCGAGAAAAGTCCATCGAGAGTGTGACCAGCTAGATGCGTAGGGTCATTAACCAATTGGTTAAGATCTATTTCAGATGTCATCCCTAGGAGGGCTAGAGTATCTTTGTCAGTAGGTGATTCTAATTGAAAATTGACATCTCCAAGTAAGGTGAAATTATCAGATTGAAGGCCTAATTCCAACAGCGATTGAAGATTGGAAATAAAAATGTTTTAGGCCTAGGGGGTCGATAAATTAGCATTCTGATGAAAGTCTCTTGATTAAGTAATTTTAATTTAAAAAGAAAGGCCTCACAGTCCGTGGTGGGGATAGCTAAGCAGTGAGTATTTATCCGACTGCTATGAATTAAAACGATACCACCACCTCTTTATAAGGTTCTGTCTAGTCTAAAAAGTTCAAACCCAAAGGGACTGCTACTGCAAAATCAGGATCGGTCACCTCATCACCCCAAGTTTCTGTAATAAAGAGAGAGCATCTAGTTTAGCATCAGTAATGAGATCAGCTATTTCATCGATTTCTGTCAATCGGTTGCTTCGGGCGTAGGCTGCAGGGCCCGTCTGACCACATATGTCTGACTTGGGGTTGAGGGGGAGGCCCTATCGGGTGAATTCAACAACAGTGATGCGAGTTTGTTATTATACATACATATATCATGGTATATAACAACATTGTATTTATCAATATTAACACAGCGGTGCTGCTAAAAAGTGTTCTACCTTCGTGTATGTACATATTGCTATTATCGTGCACCGCATAAGGGTGCTCTCTCTCAATTGGGGAGGGGGGTAACTTAGGAATTGTCCACAGTGTGCATACTATTGATATCATAACAATACAAGTGGGCCTAGTACTGCTAGTGATATTTCCAAATGTGTTTTATGCCCAAAAAGTGTTTTATTCATGTTGGAATGATTGAATATGTGTGTTGAATATAAGTTTTTAAACACATCTTGTGTGAAGTCTCTTTTGTGATGCTCAGTGAATTTACCGTGAGCGACTCTATATGGGCCTCATTTGGAGTTTTCAAGATGTGATGGGCCTTCACCAACATGGGGGTGGTCTGTTTGCAGTATTACAAGAGCATAATACAGTACTTTGGGTGGGATTTCCCTCATATTTGACAGAATATTCCATCTACCAAGCTCTAAATAAGACCCTTCGAGTTTTACAGCTTGAGAGGTGAGGGACATGACTCAAACAAGGTTTCCTGCAGCTACAAACACTCCAGCTTCGTAAAACAGGTTAATTAGTGAATTGCTTAGATTTAGTCTTGTACAGAGATATGCATCAAGCCCAGAGATTTCAGCTGCTTTTAGATGCCAAAATCTCCAGGTGAAATTAAAAAAAATCTGCAATGTTTCCACAGATCTCATAATTCCTTCTGTCATCAGCCTCATACTGAGGGCCTAAGTGTGTATCTGTGTTAGCTGTTCTTCTAATATTCCCTATGAAGTTGTTGACTAAATGTTAGGCGAACTGTCGGTCATCCTGTTGGAGCCAAGGTAGCAATTTTAGATTCAACTTGCCACTAACTCCCATGTACATTCCCCTCCCTGGATTTCTTCTTTGGTTAGTCCTTCCTTATTCTGCTAACATTTATTCACTCCCTCATTTAATGCGAAGATGTTAACAGGTGAGTTTTCACTGCCAAAAGTTCATTTCACGTCTTCCTGTACACTTCTTTGCAGTTGATGTGACTAGTAGTATCAACTTTCTTCAGAGCCCCTTACAGTCTCTTTTGTACCAAGGCTATCGAATCAACACAGCTGAATGCTAAATGTATTTTTTGCATATTGATGTAGACCATCAGGTGTATGACTGTTTTTGTGACAGGCGACAACATTGAGCGATGCTTGGAGATAGGTAGGATGTCGAAGGACTGAGTGGCAAGTATTCTTTTCCCTTTCCACCACAAAGTGGGACAATTAATGATAAAATACTATCTGACCAGGGCACCGTCAGTTCTCCACCACTCAGCCTCCCTCTGAGAAATGTTTCAGGGTTGAATGCGCAGCACCAACTGTGTATCATTTACTACATTCTTTGCACCCACTTTGAATCTAGACCTACTCACATTATTTATTGAGAAGCTGAAATTAACATGTAAGACAACGATAGAACGATTAGCAGCAACGTTATTATTGGCACCTGTACAACGGTGCGCAACTTGCCTTCAGCCACCTATTTATTGAGGGCTTGACAAATATCACAAGAGTTTTTTTTTGTTTTTTTAAAGTATTATTTAAACATTAGTAAGTACAGAAAGAAAAACATACATAGCACAGAAAGGAGAGTGGTAAAAGAATAAGTACAGATAATAATAATCATCATGGAAGTATTTACCAAGACCAATCAAGAAGAGTTACAGATATATACAAACAATCAATACCAATAACAATTGAGTGATTACATAATTAGTTAATCCCACTGAAAACTTCACCAGACCCTCCCAAATGTAATCCTTGACCGTAAACTTTAGCTAATGCCATTTCAGAGACCCCCCTAAATAATAACCAAAAATCAGTAATCTTCGGACTAAGTATGTCAATCCATACCCTGGAAATACACAGCCGAGCACAAGCAATAATGATTAGAACTAAAGATTTTGATAAATTGCCCAGATCTGCGACTGCCCCCAATAGAACTTCTTTCTCGGTTAGTTGAATCTTCTTGCCGGCTAGCCTACTCAACACACAGGCAACCTCAGACCAGAACATGACTAGCGGTGGACACGTAAAGAACATATGTCGAAGATCCGCAGCGTATTCATTACACTTAGGGCAGTATGACTTTGAGGAATCGTGGGAGCTAGCCCATTTAGAAATGAATTTAGGGGTGTAGTACAGCATAAACATAATGCGATGTTGTTGCAACTTTAAATTGATTGAAGTAACCGCAGTGTTGATTAAAGCCATTGAGTCAGAAACTTCTTCCGTAGTGACATCAGTTGTAAAAATACAATTTAGTTTAGCTGTATTACGTCATCTTCCGATTCAGATATAAAACTCTGATAGGCTTTCCCTATAAAACCTCGCCCTGAGGTCTTACAAATAACCCGTAATACCTTGGATGTATGCGGGAGGGCTAGCAGGTCCTTCCCTTGGGTAAAAAAGTCCTTGACTTGCAGGTATTTAAAAAATGGATTATGGGATAACCCAAATTCGTCTTTTAGTGAGGAAAATGACCTAAAGCCGTGTTCATCGTAAAGCTACCCTAACCATGTTATACCACAGTGTAGCCACGTTCTCCCCACTGAGTCCGAAAAAATACCAGGAAACCTCGGATTGCCCCATAAAAGAATACACTCATGTAAATCTGGTACTGCAAAAGCTTTGCAAATATCTTGCCAAATACGGAAGACGTATCTGATTATCTTGAAACGGACTCTCTTGAAATAGTTCGGGTCTGACATGTGATGTAGTAGAAAGCCCGTATTTAGGCCGTAGGCCAGCTGATATGCAGACCACATTTTACCAGCGTAGGGTCCCAAAAGTAAGCTCTGAATCCGATTGAGAAAGGCTGCCCAAAAGTAAGTTCTAAAATCAGGAAGTTTAAACCCACCTTGCTCATATGTCAGCTTAAAATAGCGGAGAGCTCTCCTCGCTCTACGGTAGCCCCAAATAAAACTTCCAATGACACTATCAAGCCGCTTAAAAAAAGATATCGAAACTCTTAAATAAATAGTACGAAACAAGTAAAGAAATGTTGGTAAATATATTAACTATATTGCATCTCCCAATAATAGTCAACGGTAGCTTATGCCACCTACACAGATCGACATCATTTTTTTTAAGCAATGGTTCATAATTCAAAACCATAAAGTCCTCAGTGCGGCTGCTGAGACACACACCAAGGTAAGTAGCTGAAGTAGTAATATCTAACAAAGGTGGGGCTGATACTGGTACGTAGTTTAAGATTGACTGTGTCTTATTTAAATTGAGCTTGTAACCAGAAAAGGATCTGAAATGTTGTGCCTCATGAGTTAACACTGCTATAGCTTCCTCTGGCCCTGTAGTGAATACCGCGATGTCGTCTGCGTAAGCAGTGACTTTTAAAATGATGCCGTTAAAGGACACTGACGAACTAGAGACATTATTGAGCAGATGCCTAATGAACGGCTCAATGTAAAGGGCAAATAATAAAGGGGATAGCGGGCACCCCTGCTGCATGCCCCGCTGAATACTAACAACGCTAGATGCGAGACCGTTGAGTTTGATAACAGCGGTTGGATTATGATAAAGTCTCTGTACCGCCGAGACAAACCTCCGACCGAGACCTAAAGAGAGCATAGTACACCATAGAAACCTCCAGGCTACTCGGTCGAAGGCTTTCTCGGCGTCTAGCATCAACATCCCAATCCGTTGATCCAAATGACTAGCAACATCAAATGCTGCAATAGCTGTATTTATATGTGCTGCCGAGTCCCTACCTGGAACAAAACCATGTTGTTCTTCTGAGACTACTATATGGATTAATGGGTTAGGTGGGAAGCAAGAAGCATTGAAAAAATGTTCGCGTCCGCACTGATTAATGATATTGGTCTGTATGAACCCATTTCTTCCACTGATTTGCCCTTTTTGGGAAAGACAACGATATTAGTTCTGTTCCACGATGGGGGCGCATCCCCTCCCTGCAATATCTCATTAACCAACTCAAGGAGTACTGGAGTCAATACATCCCTGAATATTTTATAAAACTCCAGTGGGATTGTGTCCTCACCAACCGCTTCACCACAGGGCAAAGCCCTAATTGCTCAGTTGAATTCCTCAAGGTCAGCGTTGCTTTCCAACCCCAAAGTTTGAGACACATCCAGAGCAGGTAGTACGCTCTCTTGTAAATAGTCTGTAGCCATTTGTTGGTTAAAGCTTATTGACTCCTCATACAGATTGGCATAAAAAATCCTAAATTGCTCAACAATGTCTTGGGGTTTCGTATAAGTTACACCATCCACACCATTGATTTTCTTAACATACGACTTAGCCCTCTGGTCAGCAAGTTGGTAAGCCAATACCCGTCCTACCCGCTCTCCGTACTCATACTGTTTAATTCTAGACGTAAGAAAATTATTAGCATCTTTGTCCTTCAACCTTCTGCTGAGCTTCACTCTTACATCAATAATTTGTGCATATATATGCTGTTCACCAGTATCCTTCAAAGCGATTGTTGGAGCGTGCTGCTGTTCTAACTCAATATACAGCCTCTGTTTATTTCCGAGCTGGATACTATTAAGTCGATTTTGCTTAACAATATACTGAAAGGTGGCCCCTCTCACACATGCTTTTAAACAATCCCAGACCATTGCCAGAGATGTGGTATGAAGATTGTTTACTAAATATTCCCTCAAAACTTCTTGCATGAAGATTACAAAGTCAGAGTTGCTTAAAAGGTGCCTAGGAAACGACAATTCCCTAGCTTGCTTTTCTCTAGACAACCCAAGGTGTAAAGTGAGCATAACAGTGTTGTGGTCCGAAGTTACCTTGGGACATACCACCATGGAAACATTGGTCAACAAAGCATAATTAGCAAAAATCATGTTGATTCTGGAATACTGTTTGTGGGGATAGGAAAAGAAAGTAAACCCTGGCGTTGTAGGAAACAGTATCCTCCAAGCATCTCCCAGCTGATGAATATGTAGCAAATTGCGTGTAGCTGCCCTTACATCACAAGAGTTACAATACTGCTGGTCCACTATACGACCACTTGGTGCAAGCCAATTGTTTTTACAGTTGGTCATGCCCCCCTTGCTGACTTGGGCTATTCCATTATGCACATGAGCAAGGTATGGGAGAGGGCTCTTTTCACTTCCAAACAGTTGTCTTGGGAAAGCCACCAGTGGTTCAAATATAATCTACACTCCTCCTACCTCCACTGCTGGTATTTATAAAATGTATAAAGCACATGGCTACCCAAACAGGGTTTCCCAGTCCTACATGGACCAATACTGTGCCCCAGAAACCTTCTAAGATAATGTCAAAAGAGCCATGCTTTCAACTGCTTACGGAAGCAACTCTCCATTGGGCAGCTCTGTTACTGTGCCATAAGCCATAATTCTCTATCACCCAACCTGCACAGACGTGTCTCTGTTTCTTCCCTTCTCCTTCCCATCTTTTCCTCCTCTTCACAGACCCTGAGATAGTTGGAGAAGGTGAAATGAAATATGGGAGAGAAGGAGGGCTTGCCGGAATCAACGCTATCTGAACTCAGGTTGTGGCAAACTGCCAGACTATTCAAAGTGGATTGGAAGGTCAATTCCCTGCAGGGAATGGCACAAGCAATAACTAAGATACAAGACAATCTTGACATCACTAAGTAAGACCATTCTTCCGTCCTTGATGTGGTTGCTCTCCACAAAGTTGGAGATTCTTCCATTACTCCATCCAGTCAAACTTCTCCACCAGAGTCTACAAGTATTAGCTGCATGATGCCTGATCTTCATTCAGCTCCACCATTCTTTCCTATGGATATGGTGCAATGTGGAAGATTCTCAGGAGATACTCACAGCTTTTAGCCATTCATGACCCAATTAAATTTACATCTCTTGCCTAAACCCCCAGCAATTTATTTCAGGGCCGAAGTCATGTTTGTATTATTCTATCTTATCCTAACTCACCTAAGATGAATTAGCCAAAGCTACCCTGTTAATTTGAAAGTAGAGCTCCTACCTTTCCATTTACGTTATATTACATCAGTTCATAAGTAATTTGGGATTACTTACCTCAGTCAAGGAAGTAATTATTTCATTTTGTACATGTTACACTTGGCATCTTTGGCGCAGTTTCTCCTGACTTTTTGCCTCCACCTCCTGTATTTTTGATGCTGTGTTGGATTTGTTTTTTCCTGGCTTAGATGCTTTGGGTACTTTGCCACTGCTGATCAGTGTCAAAGTGCAAGTGCTCCCTGTGTAAATAGTGTTTACACTTGGTTCTCCCTGATTGGCATATTTTATTTACTGGTAGGTCCCTAGTAAAGTGCACTGAAGTGTGTCAGGGCTTGTAAATCAAATGCTACTAGTGGGCCTACAGCACTGATTGTGACACCCACTTAAATAGCCCTGAAAAGGTATCTCAGGCCTGCCACTGCGGTGTCTGTGTGCAGTTTGTTAACTGCCATAAGAAAACAGCACATGTACAGCCAACACGTTTCGTGGTAAAAGCACTGCTTCTTCAGGGCTGTAAAATTACAAATTAACAGCTTCAATTATATAACATAATTATACAAAATTTCAAAACACTAATCGTAGTCACATTAAGCGTTATAGTAAAAGATGAAATTAGATTTTCAAGATAAACCAAGTAAAAATACTATTTTACTGTACATAAGTGATGTGTATGTCCCCAAAACATAATTAAAACAAGTAGGGATTTGCTTCTCAAAAGATAGAAAAGAAACTAAGATATAAGAAAACCTTAAAAAGAGAGGAATATAAAGATAATAAGGTTATTTGAGCTAAACCGCTTATCTCTAAACTTATCTTTGATAGTACAATTGTTTGTCATTAATAAACAGCAGTTGTAAGGTCAACTGTGTCATCCTCAGTAAGATTTCTGATGATATCTAGATATAACCGACTACAGTTCACCTCACGCAAACATTGTCACATCTACAGATCAAACAATACAAAAGTTCCATTATCATTTTGCTCTCAAACAAGTACACAATGTGTACACCCTAATGTGCCTTCCTGCCAAGTCATGTCCGCCTCTAGTCACTCAACACCATATTGCTACGAAGGTGCTCACCATTGTGTCCAGAAATTAAAATAAAAGGTATACAGAATATAAATACAATTACTGACAATATTTGGAAGCATCAACTATGGAAAGGCCAGGTCTCAAACCATGGCCCCATTCCTTGCCGTATCATCTTCTCATCAACTCAGTCTGTGTTCACAGGTTTGGTGCAATGACTTCTACATTCCCACTATGTAAACCACCATTCAAAACAAAAAATGAAGTTCAAAGTACAGGGACCTCGCCTAAGGAAAGGCCTGGTTTTGAATGACATACCATCCCTTGCCATATCTTCTCCTCATTGACCAAATCTATGTTCACAGGTTAGGTACATTGATTTCTACAATCCCACATATTTAAACCACTATTTATTTTAGTTTTATGTAGCAGAAACTCAACCCGAAGGTATCGGAGTGCTTTACATAAGCACCAGCTGCGACACAGAGGGGCACATTAATTTTGTTAGGCACGGAGAGATTAAGTGATTTGCCCAGAATCAAAGGATATTGAGGGTCCCTGCCGAGACTCGAACCCGGTTCCCCAGCTTCGGGGTCGACCGCTCTAGCTATTCGGCCACATCCTCTCCCCATTAGAAAAAAAAGGTACCTTGCAAATCCATGATTATAATAGAAACCTAAAAGAACTATAATCCAATGACTACGCTGTGTTCAGAAATTGAAATAAAGGCATCCAGTTTATTCTGAAAAACTTCACCTGTCAAAAGGCCAAGTCTCAACCCGTGGTACTATCCCATACTGTATCATCATCTCATAAACCCAGTCTATGTTTACAACTTTTAATGCAATAGCTTCTACAATCCCACTATCTAAACCTCATAAAAAAGGATATACACGTAATCTTCTTGTCTATATTGTCCCCAAAACCAGAAATACCAATGACTCATCATATTATAAAAAGGGACTACAAAATAGTGAGCTGCTTCAAAACTAGCAACTCCACTTACCAAACCACGTTTTTTCTCAATTTAGAAGGGTATGAAACTTCTTGTCCATGTTCAGACCAATGTTTAACAGTCCTCAACGTGTCTATCCACCACGTTTCTTTACATCTGAATCTATGTTCTCGATCTCCCCGTCTATAATAATTCCGAAGCTGATCAGTTCCAAATAACGCAATCCAACTAATTTCCATGGAACTGTGTTGTCCAGAAAAATGTCTGCTGATTGAAGATCTCAGGCCTTTATTTCCTTTAGAGGCCTGGTTGTGGATCCTACATATCCCAAAGAACACACACATTCCATTATATACACACAAAAAGTTGTGTTACAGTTGATTTTGAAAGCCTTAGTGTGACTATGGGTAGAAAAATCTGAAACTTTATCTTTCATAAATTTACAATAGACACCATTGAAACATTACATTAAAAAAAACCTCTAGGTTTACTACCAATCCAAGTTACCCACTTCTTTTGTACGTTTATGTATGTGTCACTCAAACTCAATAACTTCTTGAGAGTGTCTGACTTTTTTATGTGATCAAGGGGTTCCTAGTGATGTAATCTGCCAATTCCTGATCCATTGTTAAAATAGCCCAATATTTTGAAAAAAATTGTTGATACTATGCACAGCACATAGTTACAAATCTCACTAATTTCGTTTGTTTCAATTTGCATTGCTGTTTATAAATGACAAACAATTGCACTACAGATAAATGTAGAGATAAATGGTTTAGTCACTATTCCCACAAAGGAGTGCTTCTGTTTATAGCCATGTTTTGCAAAGTATTGTTGAAAAGGGTAGTTGTCATGCACTACTTATCTAACAGTCACCACCCTCAGACAGATGGACAGACAGAGAGAATCAATCAGACTTTGGAACAATATTTGTGTTGTTTTATTATGAATCACTCAGATCAGTGGGTATTGTAGATGGTTATAGCAGAATTATCCTACAACGATACACTGCATACCTCTTCAGGATATTCCCCTTTATGCTGTTCCTTATGATTCCATCTTCATAGTTGGCCTTCAGGATTCTCACCATCTACAGCTCCTCATGTCCACACTCACCTTCATGATATCAGCACCACTTAGAAATCTGCACTAAGGCTGTTAAATAATTTTCTGAATAAACCTGTGTACAAATAAGTAAGTTCAGAATATTCATATTCAGATTCAGTTGCAATCTAACCTACCTTATTATTATTAATGAGGTAGGTCAGATATTGCGAATAACTCCGATTGAAGGCCATCATAGAGATGGTGGCCTGCTGGCAACAGCAGACCATCATGTCTGTGATTGCCTTTCAATAAATAAAACATTATTATTAAATACAGTCCATTTTCCCTGAAGGAAACAAGAATGTGTTCACAAAGAAAAATTAACTTGTCCTAAAATGTTTATCTTAGAGTTGACAGTGGTCCCTTGGGTTTAATTGTTTTTTGGGTTTATTTTTATAGTTAAACCTAAGAAAAATAGTTTTAATGCAGTTTAATATTAATATCAAGATGTACGTCACAATTTAGGACCTGATTTATATTTCAGTGGACAGGATACTCCGTCACAAATGGGATGAATATTTCGTCCGCTGTATTAATATTACAAGTGTGATAGGATATATTGTACTTGTAATATGACAAATAGAATATCCGTCATGTTTGTGATGCAGTATCCTGTCCAACACAATATAAATCAGGCATTTAGTTATGCTTCTAAATATAAAATAAATATGTACAATTAATTTACATAAATATTTAAAATTAAATATTTGTGCCAATTTATTATATAGTTTAATATACTTTTTCCAATTTTCTTTACACTTTACTATAGGCAGATCTCCACCCTAACTGTGGAGTCTCCCTTTGGTAAAGGATATAGAAAAGTTAACTAAAAGAAATTGCAAAAATGTTTTCGTGTTAAAGTAAATGAATGATATATATTGATTTTAAATATAGTACAAAATAAAAATGATTTTGAATTAAATCTTCAATAATTTAAATATATTAAATTAAGAAAAAATTAGCTTTCTGAACTTTGAATTAAAACAGAAACTCACACCTAAAATAAAATTAATTATTTTTTAATTACACATTAATAATATTGAAAATAGATGCACATAACTCATCAATTCAATATAATTATATTTCCATAAAAATGAATGATACATTATTTTATAAATTCAAAAATTGTTGTTAAAATAATCTATAGTTAAACAATAAATATGTTTTATTTTTAGATTAGATAGCTGGGGTAATGTACTACTGTTTTGGGTCCTTTTTTGGATGTAGTAACTTTAACAAAGCAGTTTGTTAATGGCAGTGTGCTTACTCTTTTGCAGGCGGGTGCATGTCCATCCCTAACCTTTCTAAACCACCCCTTAGTCCCCCTCTAACTGCCTCCCCATTAGTAGTAAGTGTGTCTCTTTTTCCTGCCACTACCCCTGGTACTGGCCACATTTACTACTAAGGAGCATTGTGAGGATCTCCCCACAGAAAAGAGAGGCGAGGTGGGTGTGGTGATTTACACTTGTAGGTTTGTGAATAGCATTTGGTACTTCACTAGTACTAGTAGGGTACTACAAAACATACTACAAAATGCCGCCTGGCTCCTAGGCCTAAGCACATCCATTCCAACAGAACTTGGTACTGAACGGCCACTGAACGTGCCAAGTAGCAATTGTGAACTGATACTGTACATTGCTTGACTGATTTCTACTTTAAATAACTCTGTAAGAGCACCCTTTCCTTCATTGTTCTAGGCACTTCAAAGCAGCCTCTGAGAGGCATGAGGGCTACGAAAAATAAAATAAGCAGACAGGCTCTAAGACTAAGCCATGAAAGCGAAACCTCAAAACATACAACCTTTAGGGTAAGGCTATGCCTTCACTTATACACTAAATGCTAAACAAAAATACAAAATAAAATACCATACATTTTAGCAGCACAGCATAGGCAATATCATAGATTCCTTCATTGGACGGCTAGCCAAGTAAAGTTAAACCCAGGTTTAGAGTCCTATTGCAAAACTGTAAACTAAAGATGCTTAGACTAAACCTAAAGTGAAGAACTTATGATAAGTACATGAACACCCCTGCCTAAAAGTGAGCATATAAGATTAAACTCTTAGACTTGAACCAGCAGGCCTACAATGATCAGTTTAAGTTCCTTGACCTAAAGTGGAAACTAAAGTAATACTGCCAAGCCTCATACTCGTATCCAGACAAGCAGGATTTACTGTAAGTCGGTGCCTGAACCCCTACAGCGGAAAAACGAAACTTACTTTTTACGCCTCAGTCCTAAATACCAAAGCCTAACCATCGCCTTTAAACCGACATATTGACGCTAAGCTTTAGCCCATACATCTAGGACTGTCCCTCCTTTGCAAAGGCAGAAGCCGAGTGTCTAAAGCTGGAGCCTCAAGTTCAAATCTATTCCTAAACCCACATAAGAATAAAGGAAACTGCAAAACTTATGTCTACCACTATTTCTAAGGCATAAGTGTTACACTCAACCAATTAAATCTGAGTCAAGTCCAATACAGCTAAACTTCCCTCCTCCCTTAGCTTAGACTGAAGCCTAACTGTACATTTACACCAAGAAACAAGAAACGCCAAGCCCCTGAACCTCTGACCTCAGTGTGAAAAGCCCTAGACTCCTTAAAACTCCTAGACCAGGGGTCTCCATCCTTTTCTGTAATGAGTACCACTACTTATGGTTAATAAAAGTCACCCTGAGCTACTAATATTATTAATGCTGTAATAGTGACCAAATCAGACAGCATTATATTAATGGCCACTGTATGCAAGATTCCCAGCATTGAACCCCTCTGTGCACCAGGCAGTGTTGACAGCAGTAAAGGAGAGAAGGCTTTTGTCCATTTAGAATGCCTTTACCTGAGTTATACTTTGCAGGTATAGCTCGAAATGCCCCTGGCCCCAAGGGAATAATACTAGTAATAAGTACTCCAGTACTACGTTATGTATCTCTCAAATATCAACTCTAAATATATTTTGGAAATTCAAACATGTTTCTCCAGATATTATCTTAGCAGTTCTGAAAATACCTAAATTTTCTTCTCAAATACATACTTTTAAATGTTGGTGTACATATATTAATTCAGTCAAGCAAAGCTTCTATATTAGTGGACTGTGCTGCACAAGGCAGAGCTACTTACAGGCTGCTGGACGGCTACCAGGAGCTCACGAGTTCCTCGTTTGGGAAGCCTGTGTTTGACCCATGAACTGTAGCTCACAAGACTAACTCAGAATATATACATCCACATGATATTGGTCTATGTTAAAATAAAAGGTCCAAGTGAAGTAAGGGTGAATCTTTTTTGGTCAGTGGGTGAAAGCCAAACATGCCTGTACACTGCCCATTTCAAGCTGGCCCATTGGGCAGTGCCAGAGTGTCCCAGAGATCAGTCCAACACTTTCCCATTTTCTAACGGAGGTGAAAACCCAGACAGAGCTGGCCTTTGGTCATGGAGTGCCCTGGATGAAAACAAACTTGGCGCCCCTCCCTCTCGTCCTCTTCAGTTATCTATGTGCCCATGTGGGAGACGCTCCTGCCATCTTGGAGGTCGACGCCCTGGGCATGGGCCCATCTTGCACACACTAAAGGCTGGCTCTGAAAAATAAAAGGCCACAGACCTTTCCACCATAGGCCTGCGGAAGAACGGGGTATACACGAGTTTCGCATGGAACTATCGACAGGAATGGTCATATTTATTGATGTGGTTTGAGAGGGAAAGGAGTCTTCCGATTCATGTGTGAAACTGCAAACTTTAGTGCGTTCTCGCCTCTCAAACACGGCTGAGATGACATAGACCCCCTCATAACATGAATTGTTGTTAACATGCCCCCTGTCGAGCTGTGCTCCGTGCCCCCTCCCAGATGCGTACCCGCAGATCCGTTGCTCTTCGATGGTAGGTCCGGAGCAGTGTTCCTTTAGAAGCATAATGTTTTGAACGTCATGCTTGCATCCCGCTGTGCTGACATTATACGTCACCTGGCATGAAATAACTTAAATAAGGTTGGTTAGTAAACAGTAAACATCAAATTATGAGACACAAAAAAACATGCTCCCCACTGAAACGTGCATTCTCTTGAAATAAAACTTCCAGAAGTTACATCAGTTAAACAACAGCACCACCTGCAGGGCACGTTGGAGAATAACAAGCTAAAAAACCCTCCTCAAATCTATGGTTTACACATTTGCCATTTCTTCAAAAGTTATCGGCAGATTACAAAACAAACATGTTAAATCTTTCAACAAGATGTTTAATGTCGCACTGTATATTTAAATCTTCCTATAGTTGTACTAAGTGATGTGTGTAGCAGGTTAGATAATATCTAAGTGGTTATGGCCTGCTCATTGTGCTGCAGGCAAGCTTGGAGCGCCACCCTCAGGCTCACGCGCAGAAGCGTAGCTTCATGGGCGTATTAGAGGCGTTAGACCGCCCAATACATTTTATTCTGTAATACATTGTTGGGTACAGGTGCTTTAAGTCCGGTATAGTGAGGTGTCTGTCGGATTTCACTTGGAACTTTTATACACACAGACAAAAACTTTCGAAGGTCTTAAAAATGGTTTATTTGACCAAGTATTGAGTTTTAAGTACCCCTCACATTCCACACTCCCTTTCTACTGCCTCTCAAGCCCTTCCCATGCCCTACATCTCATATGATGTATTTTAACTACTAAAATTGTTGGTAAATCTGGAGCGCACCCCCCTAATCTTACTACCCAAGCTACGCCCCTGCTCACCTGATTCTGTTGTTCTGTAATATTTCTACAGCACTGACTGCCACTATATGGGGCACTGAAGCAGTCATCCACACTTGTAGCAGGCTACTCTAAGTGGTTTGTGGTTAGCAGTGTTTTTTTTTCTTCTCCCTATGTAGGGATTTAATCCATGCTGTGACTGATGACTACCAAAGTGCTGTTATTGTGATATTGGATGCAGTGCCTTGCAGCATCATGGGTGGAGAAATGTTAGAGACAGACTCACATTTTTATAATGTGTGCAATCCATAGTCGGTGTGGAGATCTCTCTATGGTAAAGTATAGAGAAAAGATCAAATGTTTATTAACCCCTTTGCCGTGGGGGTAATTCCCCGGTGGGGCGGGGGGGGCGGCGGCGCTGTGCTAGTGACGAGCCCAGCACGTCATGAGGCACAGTGGAGCTGTGCTCATGACGAGCTGAGCTCGTCACGACTCCGCCCACTAATTGATTCTCCCGCACAGGCGGGGAATCAATCGCGCATGGGCGGAGCGCGACCGTTATGACGAGCCCAGCTCGTCATGAGCACAGCACCACTGTGCCTCATGACGAGCTGGGCTCGTCATAAGCACACAACCGGTTAAACTTTATAATACATTAGTAAAAATATTTTTATGTTAAATATTAATGTCAAGTAATTTAATATTTTCATTATAAATTTCGAACACAGTAAAAAATGCTACCACACTATTACCTTAGGTTTGAATTGAATATTTAATTCATTTCAATAAAGTAAATTACATTAAAATTATTTTTCTGAAGTTTAGATTCAAAAATGACTCCCCAACTAAAGTTAAATAAATTGAATTTTTATAATGCATTAATAATTGTTGAATGGGATGTATAGAATTAATCCAAAGTAAATACATTTTGGTTTTATATACATTAATGTTATATTAATTTGTAAATTCAAAAAGGTTGCTAACATATTTTTTCACTAAATATTAAATATTTTATTTCTAGTTTGATTTAAAGACTAAATGTATTATATATATATTTTTAACTATTTTAAATAGTTTAATTTCATTTCACATTATTTCCTAATGGGTTTTATTTAAGTCCTTGCTTCCATGGTTGGGCGTGTGTGATGCTAAATTTACTACGGTTTCTTTTTGGCAGTAGTAGCTTATGCTCATGAATTTGTCTCCACCCCCTTCTGAGGGGTGGAGACGAGTAAATCTACACTTTTGAGCAACTTTACATTCAGATTTTGAGAATAGCCAAAAGTAGTAGTTACCCAAAAGTCTAAAGGTAAACTGACATGTGTAAATTACCTCAATGAATAGCCCTGTAAGATTTTTTAAAATGCTAAAGTATGTGTCCAAGGGAGTAGTCAGAAAATGAGGACACTTCCCTCTTTGAACCACACCTCTAATAACATGTGAGTGAACCTATGTCTTTCTTAGAAGTGTTTTATCCATCCATCCATCCATCCTCTCACCCAACAATCCATCAATTATTTTACTCATCCATTCATCTATCATTTTACTCTTCCATCCATCCTTTCATCCAGGTGTACATTTGTTGACCTAGCCACCCATTAATCTTTCTATCAAAGTTTCGTCCAATCCATTAGTTCACCCTTTCACCTTTCTATTTACTACCCATCCATCCACTTATCTATCAGTCCTTTGATGTTTACATACTACTCACCTTCCCATTCATTCATCTACATTTTCACCTTTTCATCCATCCATGCAACCATCCATCGATATACCCATCCATCCATCCCTAATACATCCATCCTGCCATTCGACCAACCATCCATCATTTAATGCACCCATTCACTATTGCTCCCTTCCATCAAACTGGTCGTCCTAGTATCCTTTCATCGTTTCCTCCTTGCTTCCAACTTTCCTTCTACCCATCCATCAATATTTTTCACCTGTGATCTATTCTCTCATTCATTCATAGATGCATTCAATTCATTCATCCTCTCATCATTCCACCCATCCAACCAGCGACTCATCGATTCACCCTTCATCCATGCATCCTTTTACCTATCCTTCATTTCACCTTCTCTTTCCTGTAACCCTTCTTTACTTTCACCCTTCCACTCTTTCTACTTTCCTTCCACTGTTACTTTCATTCTTTCTTCCTTCCATTCCTCGTTTCTTTTACCCTTCCTTCATTGCTTCTTCCCACTTTCTTTCTCCTCGTGTTTTATATTTTTTCCCTATTTATTGCTAATTTTGTATCTTTCTGTCTTCCTCAGACTTTTTTTTAACCTTTATTTATCATTTTAGTGCATTGCAGCAATAGAAACATGAGTACTCACTGTCATTGTTACATTCAACTGGAGTATGCCATGATACCGGCCAACTGTAAGGCAATGTAGCAAAAATCAGATGAAAAGGAAGAAACAGCGCATCGTTGATAAATGCAGTCCCAGCGGAATGCCCGAGTCCCTGAGAGGAGGGTGCAAGCTTCCCCCTGCCCAGCCCCCTGTCCTCCTGCCAAAGAAAAGCGGTTCCCAGCAAATGCATGAATTCAATACTGTCAACCTTAGCAAATCAACATTCAGAAACGTGTTATTGTGCTGACTACACCCCTCATCCCACCCCGGCGGGGACTATGCCGCATTCAATTTGGGAGGCAGCAGTTTGACGGGTATTCCCGGTATAAGCCCTGAATGGCCCCCAGATGTCTTTGGGGCATGAGGAGCGCGGTAATGTAGTGGAATAGACTTCGCTGTTGGTGTTGCAATACGCTAGACCATGGGTACTCACAAACTTTCTCTCGGGGGCCAAATTTAGAGTGTGGTTTGTGGCAGAGGGCCGCACTGGTGGGGGCGGGGTCAGTGGGGGAGGGGGGCGGGGCTAGAGCCACAAAAAAACTGTGACCATGAGGTTGAACACAGGTCCCTGCAGCGGACGCCTTCGTCCACTGAGCCACCAGACCCGGCATACACACACCTCTATCTCTCTCCCTCCCTCCCTCTGTCTGTCTCCCTCCCTCTGTCTGTCTCCCTCCCTCGGTCTCCCTCACTGACTGTATCACTCCCTCTCCCTCCCTCTGACTGTCTCACTCTGTCTCCCTCTCACTCTGTCTCTGTCTCCCTCTCACTCTGTTTCTATCTCCCTCTCACTCTGTCTCTGTCTCCCTCTCACTGTCTCTCTCCCTCTCACTGTCTGTCTGTCTCCCTCTCACTCAGTCTCTGTCTCCCTCTGTCTGTCACCCTCTGTCTGTCACCCTCTGTCTGTCACCGTCTCTCTGTCACCCCCTCTCTCTGTCACCCCCTCTCTCTGTCACCCCCTCTCTGTCTCCCTCTGTCTCTCTCTCAATCCCTCTGTCTCCCTCCCTCAGTCTTCCTTTCTCTCTCACTCCCTCGATCTCCCTCTCTCTCTCACTCCTTCGGTCTCCCTCTCTCTCTCACTCCCTCGGTCTGTCTCCCTCTGTCTACCTCCCTTGGTCTCCCTCTGTCTGTTTCCCTCCCTTGGTCTCCCTCTGTCTGTCTCCCTCCCTCGGTCTCCCTCTGTCTGTCTCCCTCCCTCTGTCTGTCTCCCTCCCTCTGTCTGTCTCCCACCCTCTGTCTCCCACCGTCTGTCTGTCACCCTCTGTCTGTCACCCTCTGTCTGTCACCCTCTGTCTGTCACCCTCTGTCTGTTACCCTCTGTCTGTTACCCTCGGTCTGTTACCCTCGGTCTCCCCCTCCCTCGGTCTCCCTTTCTGTCTCCCTCTCCCTCTCTCTATCTCCCTCTCCCTCTCCCTCTGTCTCTGTCTCCCTCCCTCTGTCTCCCTCTCCCTCTATCTCCCTCTCCCTCCCTCCGTCTTCCTCTCCCTTCCTCCCTCCCTCTCCCTCTGTCTCCCTCCCTCTACCTCCCTCTGTCGTCTCACCCTGCGTGTGTGTCAACCGGGGCTGAGACAGCTTCCCAGGCACAAAAACAGCTGCACCCGAGTACTTCACAGGTCTTTAAAAGACCATTTGCATGTTAATGAGGCTTTGTTGTATTTCACCTCTTCTTAGGCCCCGCAGCTCCACTCTGACTATCCCTGGAACCGCCCGGCCCCCACTGAGCAGAGCCAGAGTCGCGCTGGTGCAACCGGCAGTGTTTGGGAACACTCATTCATTTTTTTTTTTTTAAACACAGTTACGATGTCTGAAAGGTCCGCGGGCCGCCAAGGAAGGCTTGCCGGGTCGCAGGCGGCCCGCAGGCCGTACTATGAGTACCCGTGAGCTAGACTATCTAGCCAGTTTTGTAGCGTGGGAACTGATTTGCGGCCCCAAAGCAGTGTGATCTCCCTTTTGGCTAACAGCAAACTAAGGGAGGCAAACCTCCGTATTCCTTTAGGAAAGTTTACCACAGAGCCCAGTAATGCGATCTCAGGCATGGGGAAGAGAGTCAATTCTGTCATATCACCCAGTGTCTTGTGTATTGTTTCCCAGTATGATTGTATTTTAGGACATGTCCATGTGAGATGGGCGAAATCCACGTATGGAGCACTGCATTTGTGACAGTTGTGGGGTCTGGCTGGGTCAAGCCTGTGTGATCTGCCCGGGGTGACGTACATTCTGCACAAAAATTTAAAATGTAACAGTTTGTGTCGGCTATTTAGAGAGACGTCTTTTGTCACAGTGCAACATTTGAGCCATTGATCATCTGTGATGGTGCGCCCTAGGTCATCCCATGCTTTGCGCATCTTGTCGTCTGTGACCGGGATAACGTCTGAGCACGCCCTATAAAGCTTAGACACAAGATGAGTCCCTCTCTGATTCTCAATGTGAGTGGAGAAAATGAGTCGGGCTCGATAGGGAAACTGGGCAGGGAGGCCCACAGTGCTGAACGGATTCGCCCCAGTACGAAGCGGTCCATAAACGTGGCGTGACAGAAGCGTTCATCGTCCGTTACAGAAAAGACATGTCCATTAGGGAACAGGTCCCCCATTTTGGTGATGCCGAATTTGATCAAAGTGCGTTGCCCCAGCTTCTCCCCCGTAATCGGCAGCCAGGGGGCATTGGGTATGGGTAACGCAGAGGAATATAGCATGTCTGTGCCTGTAATGCGTTTTAGTTTTTCCCAAGCCCAGCTGGTGGTGGAAACCATCTGTATGTCAGCAGGGTCTCTAGGCACGCCCTTAGGCAGCACTGTGGAGAGTCTCTCAGGTAGTACGAAATCTGCTTCCGGACGGAGAAATGGGATCTTAGCGTCTGGGTGGAACCAAGGGAAGCCGTAGCTGCATTGGGCCACTAAGTAGTATAATTGAAATTCGGGAACGCCAAACCCTACTCTTTCGTATGGCAATGTCAACACTTGCCATCGCACGCGGGGCTGTTTGCCCCCCAGATCAACCTGATAAGATAAGAGCGCAATGTTAGAAAGAACCTGTTGGGGAGGGGTATGGGGTTGTTATTAAAAAGATATACAAATTTGGGCAGCACGACCATCTTGATGAGGGCTACTCTGCCTGCGATGGATAGCGGGAAACGCAGCCATCTCTCCACCTGAGTCTCAAGGGCGGAGATTGCTTGGCCATAATTAAGACGGAGAATATGTGCTGTGTCTAAGTGAATCTGAATGCCCAGATATTTAACGGAATCCATACACTACTCGAGGGGGAATTCACATTCCCACTGCAGTGTGCTTGAAGTTAAGGGGAAAATAACTGATTTGCGCCAGTTTATGCCCAGTCCTGAATGTTGTCCAAATCTGGTTATTTCCCTAATGAGAGGCTCAAGATTAAGTTGGGTTTCCCGTACATAAAGAATGGTGTCGTCTTCGTATAAGGAGACCAGGAGAGGGCCAGTGTTGAATTGGAGGCCTCTCTGGAGATGTTTTTCTTGAAAGTGTCGGATTAGGGGGTCCATGGTGAGAATGAATAATAAGGGGGACAGGGGGCAGCCCTCCCGAGTACCGCGGGATAGAGAGAAGGGTCGGGAGAGCGTACCATTCAATTGTAGTCTAGCTGTGGGGGCACTATACAATAATTCAGTGGTGGCAATAAATCCCTTAGGCATTCCCATGCGGCGCATAACTGATACAAAAAAGGGCCACTCAAGGGAATCAAACGCCTTTTCCGTGTCTAACAGGATGGCGGCAGTCGGGACCTCAGGGTTAATCCAATGTAAAATTGAGAATATCGTCCTAAGACTTAGTGAGGTTGACCGATGAGGGACAAAGCCTGACTGCACCGGGGAAATAATAAATTCCATCAGGAGAGATAGGCGCATTGCGAGAACCTTGGCCAGAATTTTATAGTCTAAAGTTTAGTAAGGACAATGGTCGGTATGACCTGCATAGAGACGGGTTCCTGCCAGGTTTGGGGAGGAGAATAATGACTGCTTTGTGAAGGGTAGGGGTACCGTTTGCTTTTCGAGGGCTTCTGCGTACACTTCAATCAATTGAGGCACCAACAGGTCTTTATATGATTTATAAAAGTCCCCGTAAAGCCGTCCAGGCCAGGGGCCAAGGAGCCTCTGAGGGCAGAGATGGCATTATCGACCTCGTCTCCAGTGATCGGTTCGGCCAAAAAGTCTTGCATGTGGTTTTCCAAATAGACCAAAGCAATTTCAGACAAATAGGCTTCCTGAGCAGTGAGGTCGTGTCCCACCCTGAATGTGTACAATGAGGTGTAATAGTCCAGGAGTGCATTGTGAATCTCTGAGGTGTCTGTGAGGACCTGGTCAGAGGGAGATCTCAATTCGGTGATGTAAGCTTTACTTTGTGGAGGGCAAAGCATCTGTGCCAGCACTCGGCCCGGACGGTCCCCTTCACCATAACGACGTGCCATGCTATATTTATTAAAAAATAGAATCTCGCGGTCTGCGGATTCCCTATATTCGGTGAAGCGCACTAGTCGGTGGTTGGCTATTTCTGGGCCGGAGCTGTGTGATGTGTAATTCTTGATGTCCCTCAGATCGCGCTCCAGGCGGGATAGCGTCGCCCGAAGATCCTTTAGTACCCCAGCATGTTTGGCAATGCAAACTCCTCTTATGTATGCCTTGAACCCTTCCCATAGGACTGCCCCTGAGTCTAACGAGCCAGTATTGATGGCAAAGTATTCCTCAATAGCCTTGTGTACTTCGGAATGGAAAAGGTCGTCATTTAGGGCCCGGCAAGGAAATCGCAATTGTAGTTCATACCTATCTGGTCTGGGCACCACAAGTTCAAGTTGAACTGGGGAATGGTCAGAATATGTTCTCAGGAATGACGCAGTTGATTGGTACCAGCATGAGACACCTGGAGAAATGAGCCAGTAATCTATCCGTGTCCAGGTGTTATGTTGGCCGGAATAATGCGTGTATTCAGTGGTGGAAGGGTTTAGTTTGCGCCAAATGTCAAGAAGCGGTAGTTGTTCACAAAGTTCTAGAAGTGCCTGGTGTGCATGAGGTTTTATGCTACGAGGGCGGTGTTGTCTAGTGCGGGGTTGAGGAGCAAGTTGAAATCGCGCCCTGCTATTAATAAGTCGTAATCTAACTTAGAGAGCTGAGAGTGTAGGGAATGAAAAAATTCAGGGGAGTCAGTGTTCGGGGTATAGACGCATACCAGGGTGATGTTATAACCCATTAATGACCCTGTGACATTTGTGTATGTACCCTTGCTATCCCCAGTCGTGGAGTGGAGACTGAAGGGAACCCTTATGTGGAGAAGTATTGCTGTGCCAAGGGAATAATTGCTGTAGTTGGAAAAATATCTGTGCGCACCCCAGCTAGAGGCAGATCAGATTTGGGCAAGTGAGTCTTCTGCAAAAAAAAAGTCAATTTTGGGACGTAACTGATAATATACGACATGCCTTCTCTTCTGGTTATCATTAAGGCCCCTGACATTCCAGGATCGTAGGGACAATCCACAGGGACCACTAACATTGCCTAACTGGGCCATCTAACTGTCCTGATGGCTATGGCCAGTGTAGACCAACGTTGATAAATGTGAAATTGGACAGTGAGCACAACAGTAAATAACTCAACATATCTGTGCAAGGAAAATTCTTTCCCCCCTCGACCCCCACCCACACCACAAAAAAGGCAAGGCAGAAACCCCCACATACAACAGGGCATGATATACAAGCGACTTTAAGCAGAAATGAGAAAACCCTGAAGCGGTATATCCATATCGCTAGAAACAGACCAATGGTGTACACCATGAGGGGTGGTAGCGCCACGCCAGTCGACCAGCCATCATACTCTTATCCCCAGCTAGTTTACTTAACAAAGAAGCAACAGACAGTTCAATAAAGTCAGCCAGTGCCTGTGTTTGAGAATAGGTCCATGCTTGCATGGAGCCACTGCACGGGGGAGAAGATCTGGCTCCATCCGTAATCATCTGGTTGATGTTTTGCCTGTGTGCTTAGCAGAATTATTGTGCCTCTGTGGGGCTATCGAAAATGCGGGACCGGCCATTAACATCCACTAGCAGTCTAGCATGGTATAGCATGCCGTATTTCAGATCCAATTTCCACAGGGTGGCCTTGACCCCGTTATATTTCCGACGGGCTTCTTGTACCATGATTGTGAAATCCGGGTATAGTTTAGAGCCCTGCCATGTGGTGTCTCCACATTCCCTGGTGAGGCGTATTGCAGTGTCTCGGTCTCTGAAGTTCATGAGACGTGCAATGATAGGTCTCGGAGGGAGGCCCGGGTTGGGTCGCGGGCCCAGTGTGCGGTGGGCGCGCTCTACCACAAACCCTGGGGTAAAGGATTTCCATCCGAAAATGTCTGTACGCAAGGACTCCACAAAGAGGTGAAGGTGGCCCGTGGTGGTGGTTTCCGGCACCCCTAGAATGCGGATGTTGTTCCGTCTGCTGCGGGCTTCGAGGTCCTTGTTCTTAATCGCCACGTCTTTAAGTATGTGTTCCACTCGTTCTAGGCGTTTGAGGGACTGCGCTGTGCCGTCTTTGATGTCAGAGATGCACGCCTCCACCGCGTCGAGGACTTGGATCTTGGCCCCCATACTCTCCAGACTCCTGTCCAGGGTGTCAAATCGCTCATCCAGCACCCTAAAACCGGCCCTCATCTCGTGTAGAAGGGATGCGGATGGAGCTGCGGAATCATCGCCATGTTCTGTGCCCTGTCCACCATCTGCCATGTTGGAGTTGCCCTCTGGGGTTTTGTCAGCTAGCTTTTCAAATGGGAGAGTTCTTTACCTAGGGTCTTTGAGGCCCATGCCGCTGGGCAGCAATGCGAGAGGGGGCGGTGACAAAAAGCAACCACCTTAATGTCTAGTAGTATGGACAGCTCGAACCTTAAACTGACGAGTAAAAAATGGGAGGCGAGGCAAGGCCAGGGTGCATATACACCAAATGGTGTTTTCCCTTGAGTAGCCCGGTATAGGGACTGCAGTGTGTCCTGGAAGGGTGAGCACGAAGACTGGTACTCTGGAGTGTGCGACTCTATCCAGATGTACCCACTAACCTCAAGGAGTGAGAAGTGACATGAGAGGGCTCGGTGGGCCAGAGGTAGGAAGTGCGAGGGACGCAGGAGAGCGCATCAGTGCCCAGGCACAAGGAGTAAATTGCTGCCAGCGCTGTGTGATGATGCGCTGTGAGCAAAGCGGCTGTGGGCCCCGTGCCGCAGCCGATCGTAGGAGCGGTGTGCCAGGCGTATTAGGAGCAGCGTTGTCAGGAGGCCGGGCGGGGTATCGAGTGTGCAGGAGGATGCAACTGGGCACAGGGATCGATGATTCCACCCACACCTCCCCCCCTGTTCCACACCTGAAGCGACCGGGTGGTCGCCTCCCAGACCCACCCGCGGGCCCTGTCCCCACGGGGCCTCAGGGAGAAGGCAGACATTAGCAGAGCGAAACAGGAACAGTCGAACGCGACCGCACCCCGGTGGGGGTAGGAGGTAAGGTGGGGGAGGCGTACACTGCTGTGGACCCACGCCCGGTGCACTCACCTCCGCTGCAACCAAGCGCTTTAAGCAGGCTCCAGTTTTCGGCCGCACCTCCCCCTCAGCTGCGCGTCATGGATGGGGCCTCCAGTCACGGCTGACGCTTGCTCCATCCCAGGCCTCTCTGAATATCGGGCACTCAACTCAGGCGGCACGGATTTGCGATCGGATGGGATCGCTGAGTGCAGCACTCGTTGGGCAAGCGGATGGTGTCAGGCTGAATACAGGTCAGGCCGCATATGTGGGGTAAATTGCTGCTGTGCTGGTGGCAACCGGCGGAGCCTCAACGCCACGCGGCCATCTTGGTCGGCAGCTTGGCCACGCCCCGTCTTCCTCAGACTTTGTCCTTTTTTTCTTTCTCTATGCTTTGCCCCCATCTTTTAGCTCTTCTATGGCATTTCATTACAATGGTATTTATGAGCTTTCATCTGTGGATAGAAGATGTCCACAAATAACTAATCTTATCTTGACTCAGTTTAGCCGCTTCTCAAGCCAAGGGGCATCCTTTGCTTTAGATGTTATAGTGGGACTTCCGGCTGCACTGTTTATGCCAGCACGTTTCTCCATTCTTCTGCAATAAATGTGGTTTAGGTTTCAATTATACTGGTTTTGAATCTATTTATAAGTGATTCTGAATTTTGCAGAACTCAGGCATTCATAGGTAAGTGAAGTGGTTTGCCCAAGAACGCACAATGGACAAGAAGACAAGACTCAAACCTGGATCTTCTGGCTAGAAATCACTCCACTTAGCCACTGCACCACACATTTTCCCTTGCCTCTTTTTTAAACAATGTCTTCATCTATTTTCTTTGATGAATTCTGTCCTCCTTTTTTTTAATGTATTCCTTCTCTCCTCCACTGTCTTGCATTCTTCACTCGTCTCTATTCCCTCCTCCATGCCTTTCCTCTCCTCAATGCTTCCCTATCGATCCTTCCATTCTCTTCCTTTCTTTCTTTCCTCCCTTCTTTACATTCCATACCTCAGCTTCCTTCCCTTCCCTCTCTCGCCATTTTGCTCAATTGTCCCCCCTCCTTTCTACCCTCCACCTTCTGTCCTCTCCATGGACCGTGTCACTTCCTACATCACCGTGGTGGCTCGGCCCCTTTAAATCATGATCATTGACAATAACTGGTCCTGATACGCCAGTGGACCTATGACTTGCTGCACCATGTCGTTAAAGAGTCACGCTAAAGCGCCAGCGTTGCTGAAGGACTTCCACCCATGGCTCGTTGGCAGCGGAGGTGCCCTACCAGAGGGAGAAGAGCCAACCCTGAGCTGACCGTTGAGAAGAAACAGTCAGTGGGCATCAGCATTTGATGGGCATGCATCAATGGTTTTGGGTGGGTGGGGTCCATGTCCCTCCACGTGGGCAGGTGTAGCCTCTCTGACCAGCTTCAGTTGCCACGAACAGTGGGGCTTTAAGAGAGCCGACCCTGGTCTTTTGACACACCCCTACTGTTCGTAAGAACATTGGTCTGAGTAGGCACCATCAGTGGCTAATGCAAAATGATGCGGTCCCCTGCAAAATAGGGTCAATGGGGGCCCCTGAATGGTTGGACTCTCCTACACTGCAGGGGACTGCTTGGTAAAGCAATGTGGCTTACCCAAGCGTTTAACTATTTCTGCAAGGCATGGCTTAGGTGGTGAGGGGGCCCCCTCCAAAACAAGAAGCTCAGAGTTTCCCCCGCACCCTGAGTGCTCCGTTATGGCCCTGGGCACCATAGTGTCAGCAGATATGTGCATGTGCTGCAGCCTGCCTTGGTGGAGAAGTGTGGCTCAATGATTAGAGCGGCAGACCCTGATGCAGAGGTCTAGCCCGGGACCAGGTTCAATTCCCCGCCTCAGCGGGTCTTGGGCTCAAAAATTCCACGGACCTGATAATTCTCGCCTTGGTGCCTATTCCAATCATGGAGTCCCACTCTGCAACTCTGGGTAATAGCTTGCTTAATCTCCACAACGGCCCCCACAACGCTAAGGATGCCTGGCCTCCACCTTGGGGGTGCCCAGGAGTGGACGCCTCAAAGGGAAAGCCAGGACGGGTTCCACAGCGGTATTCGTACAAGCGCCTTGAGACCCTTGCGGGTGAGTAGTGCGCTATACAAGTATCAAATTTACAATTTATTTTTGTACAGGGAGCGAGGCCTGCAGCCACATTGCCACCAGAGGCTGAAATCGGTACTGCATGTGTTGTCGGAGGGAGGAGGAGGAGAACGTCTCAATTTGAGGCTCAAACAAGCCACCTCTCCTCCTTCCCTTAGGCTCTTACAATGGATAGGAGCTGCGTTGCCATGAGAAAAAAACATGGATGAGCCCGATGACAACTTCCTGCAAAAGATTCATGTCACTTAGCGCAAGTAATGTGGAAAATTAGTAGCCATTTTGGTATTAAAATTATATTAATTATTGATCTTTGCAAGATTTAATATTGGAAGGATATGATTCACAAACAGCAGCATTTGAAATTGAATGTGTTCAGGGTTTAAAAAAAATAAGCTTGGATGCATCACCCAAAGGGCTGCTGTTAGTAAGCCATGATGGCCACTAATGTTCATCTACTTCTCTGTCAGTCAAAAATAGTCCAGGCGACAGGTCGTCCATGCCATGATGGCCCAGCAGACCCGCCCTTGCCCTGTATCAGATTGCTAGTGTCTCCCAAGTGCTGGTAACTTTCTATCAGTTGTACAGGGAGTATTTAAACAGGTGTACTTCCTTGGACTTTTAGGGTTACAGCGATAGTCCTAGACAGAAGGTCCAGTGACAGGAATGACGTCAGAAGATGAACCATTAATTCATTAATGGGGCACTGTCTGATTTCCTGGAAAGCAATTATTATTTCCACCCCACGCAGATGGGTTTTCGTGCACAGCATAGCACGGAATCTGCCCTATTGGCAGTCTTAGAAGAACTAAAAACCACTTAAGACCAAGGTAGCTCAGTCGCTATACTGATTTTAGATCTAAGTGCGGCATTTGACACCGTGGATCATGACAATTTTGCAAAACAGACTCAGGGAAATTGGTATTAAGGACAAAGCTTTGGATTGGATGTTATTCTTCCTCAAGGACAGACCTTCCAAGTCATGGAATCTAGCTACTTTTCTGATAAGATGCCACTGATATGTGGGGTGCTGCAGGACTCCTTGCTCAGCCCAACATTGTTCAATATCTATATGCGCCCGCTCGCTGACATTGTCCAGGAGTTTGGCATATCCATGGTCTCGTATGCCAATGATACGCAGCTGGTGGTCTCATTTGATACTGGCACCAACCTTGCTTCTGAACAACTGGCGCCAAGTTTGGAAAAGGTGGTGAAGTGGATGACAAGCAGCTGTTTAAAGCTGAATGGGGACAAGACAGAGCTGATGATTCTTGGAAATAAATCAGTCCCCAAGCCTCTGTCTAACTGGCCAAATTGTATGGGTAATCCGCCAGTTCCAAGTTCTTCTATTAAGAATCTTGGATTCTGCATGGAAATGGAACTTACAATGGAGGTACAAGCAAAAAACTAGCGGGCTCATGCTTCGGACTACTCGGAACGCTCCGAAAGGTATTGGAGATGATTCCAAAACACTTCAGAAAAACAATAATACATGCGTTGGTAACCTCACGTCTAGATTACGGAACCTCCGTTTATTTAGTGGCCCCATAATATGTTATTAAACAACTTCAAGTTGTGCGGAATGCTGCACTTAGACTTCTGTGTAGGGTTCCAATCCATGAACCAGTGGGGGAACATTTGAAATCACTCCACTGGTTACGGATTGAGGCCAGAATCAAATTTAAGTAAACACAAGGAGATGATGAAAGGAGCACTGAAACTTTTCAGACACTCACCCTCAGTCACAGATCTGGGTTGAATCCATCATTGTTCTTTAGCTCACTTCGCCACTCTAGTTCAGACCGAGCCATATGCAAATCAGTCTTGACACTGTTCCTTATGGGAACAGTGCAGCCCGAACTGCCAAGCCAGGTCTTCCGTGGACCAGAAACAAGCATCCTGGGACCGGTTTCGGGGTAACACCCCTCATCAGCCAGGCTAGCATGAATCCAGTTGCAAATTTAGCAAGGGACCCGCATCTGGGCATACCCTTCCAACTTAGGGCAAACAAAGCAAACACAAGGAGATGATGGACGGAGCGCTGAAACCTTTCAGACACTCACCCCCCCGTTACAGATCTGGGTTGAATCCATCATCGTTCTTTAGCTCACTTCACCACCCCAGTTCAGACCCAGCAATATGCAAATCAGTCTTGACCCTGTTGCTTATGGAAGCAGTCCAGCCCGAACTGCCAATCCAGGTCTTCCCTGGACAAGAAACAAGCATCCTGGAACGGCTGCAGGGTAACACCCCTCATTAGCTAGTCTAGCTTGATTTCAGTGACAAATTGAGCAAGGAACTCACGTCTGGGGATAACCTGCCAACTTAGGGCGAACGAAGCATACACAAGGAGATGATGGACGGAACGCTGAAACTTTTAAGACACTCAGTCCCAGTCACAGATCTGGGATGAATCCATCATCGTTCTTTAGCTCACTTCGCCACACCAGTTTAGACCCAGACATATGCAAATCAGTCTTGACCCTGTTGCTCATTGGAACAGTCAAGCCCGAACTGCCAAGCCAGTTCCTTCCTAGACCGGAAACAAGCATCCTGGGACCAGTTTTGGGGCATCACCCCTCATCAGCCAAACTAGCTTGAATCCAGTGACACAGTGAGCCCGGGACCCATATCGGGGCTTACCCAGTGCACTTAGGATGAGAAATAAAAAGACACACAGATGATGGACAGAACTCAGAGCAAATCAAACATTCACCCCCAGTCAAGAGATCTGGGTTAAATCCACTGTTCTTTTGCTCACGATGCCACCCTAGTTTAGACCCAGTCATATGCAAATCAGTCTTGACCCTGTTCCTCATGGGAACAGTCCAACCCGAACTGCCAAGCCATGTCCTCCCTGGACCGAAAACAAGCATCCAGGGTGATACCCCCAAACCGGACCAAGGATGCTTGGTTCTAGTCCAGGGAGGACCTGGACTGGCAGTTCAGGCTGGCCTGTTCCCATGGGGAACAGGGTCAAGACTGATTCGTAGAATGGTTGGGTCGAAAACGGAAATGGCATGGGGAGCAAAAACGATGGATTTAGGCCCAGATCTCTGTACTGGGGTGAATGCATGACATTGTTCAGCATTCTGTCCATCATTTGTTCTTTTTGCATGTGGCACGCCGAGTGGGACTGCTATGCCCAGACGTGGGTCCTGTGCTCTCCATGCCACAGGAGTCAAGCTAGCCTGGCTGATGAGGGGTGATACCCGGAAACCGGTTCTAGGATGCTTATTTCTAGTCCAGGGAGCACCTGGCATGGCAGTTCGGGCTGGACTGTTCCCATGAGGCAATTTTACCGCCTGTCTTGATAATATGCCCCTCCGTTCGGTATGGGCCTGAAGGTGAATGTATCAATCTCTTCCACTTGCAGCGTGGCGTGCTCCAGGCTGAGTTCTTGCACCTATCCTATTTCTTTTGTATATAAATGGCCTCAACGCAAGCTTATCACACACTGGAAAAGACACGCCTAGGATTCATTCTACCCCGTCCCAGCTTTGTTATATGCTGACAGTGCTGTTTTAATGTCATGCTCTCCCAATGGTTTGAAGATTTTAATTGATCACTTTGTCAACTTTATGGATGCTATTATATCTAAAACCAAATATTTGATTTGTGGCTCTAGGGTTGGCAAACCAAGCCCTTTTCACATCAAGGGAAATTAAATTGAGACGGTCAGTTACTTCCCATATCTAGGACTTTTTTTGATTCTGAGGGCTCCTGGTGGCCCCTGTTATCCTATGGGAGTACTCGGTTTAACAATTCTGTTGGGGTTCTGTTTGACCTTGACAAAAGAATGTGCATCAAACCTATTTGGCCTCTCTTGGAAATTCATGAGAGAAAGTGTTTACTTGTCTTAATGTATGGTGCTGGTGTGTGAGGTTACTGGGAGACTGGCAAGCTACAGGTTGAGGAGAAACGCTTTTGACAGCGATTGCTACACCTCCCTACATTGACCCCACACTTTTCTTTACATAAATAACTAGGTATCCCTTATGCATCCGATCGAAACAAGGTTGCTCCAATAAATGCTCTGGATCTCAGTTTGGGCTAAAAAGTATACGTCCCTTAACCAAGAGATTATCATGGACTATTTGAAATGTGAGATGGGTTATAAAATCCCTTGATTAACTTATGTCCAATCTTTTGCTAAAATGATCGGTTTGACAACGTTATTTGAATGCCCCCATCTGTTAGGCAAGCTGGATAATAATTTATTTGGTATTGTACATTGGCCAACACATACCCCAAGCATCTATACATGCATCCAACTCTCTTTGGCTTAGATTTTTTTTCTTCATGTAAACCTTTCAATCTCTCTACTAGTTTCAGTGTTGTAGCGATTGTCATGGCCCCTAGCGCGAGGAAAGGAATGGGCCCCGTGGCTGCTTTTTGAACTCTGAAATACAGCAATAATCAGGGTTCAGTTGGACGCTCTGGCCTCGGTGCCATTGCACCTGATGCAGCAGTGGAAGCTACCAGCTTTATTAGTATAGGTTATAAACTGGGGATTTTGTGTCTACCATACTCTTTTTTTTTTAATGCTTTATTTATATAGTTCCAAACATTTCAAACAATTGCATTATAATTGGGAGCATGAATTCACCATAATATCCATATCTGTCCGTGGCACAGTTTCCACTAGTTCTCTCATACACAACTCAACATCATGTCTGACAGAGTCCATTTTATTCCGTTCTAGGGGGCTACCCACGCAGGCTTCCCCAGGCATCGTAATCCCTCACTAGTGCGACCCATTTTATGTAGTACCAGAGGTCTCATCCCCCTCCCGCACCGCCCCCCCCTCCCCTCTCCCCTCCGGACACCCTTCCCCCTCTCGTACCTCAGCGGTACCGCCCTGTAGGTAGCTTTTCAGTGGCCCCCAAATGTCCCCGGGTTTAGAGGTGCCCGGCAACAGTTCCGCATATGTGCCAAGTTGTTCCTGACAATATGTTAGATCATTCATCCAGACCTTAAATTTGGGTGCCCTCCCCCTGCCCCATCGGCACGCCACTCGCCTCTTTGCCAGCAGAAGCGCTAATGCCACATAATTGCGATACGCGGCCTTTAATGGTTTAACATAGCCTAGTACGGCCAGCAGGGACGTGGGTTCGACTTGCTCGTTTATCATCAGAGCTAAGGCCTCAAAAACCCTCCTCCAGTAAGCATAAACACTCGGGCACTCCCAGGCTAAGTGCAAGAAATCCGCATTTGGTGCTCTACATCTCTCACTGTTGTCCGTCGCCCTTAATTTGTACCTACACATCCTGGCCGGCGTGTAATAGAGCCTATGCAAAAATTTATAGTGCACAATACGGAGTCGGCTGCTGGCCGAGACTTGTTCTGTCTGTGACGAGCAGAACTCCCACTGCTCGTCTGTCAGCGCAGACCCCAATTCCGCGTCCCATCCCAGCCGAGCCGGGGCGGGTGATGTCTGTCTCTGTGTGCGGATGGTATTATATATTGACGATACCAGACGTTTCGCTGTCGCACTTTTAAGAATCAATTGTAGTGGCGCAAGCTCAGGGGGTTCAGCCGGGAAGTCAGGAGTAATAGAGTGGATTTCCTGCCGAAGGCGGAGATATAAAAACACATCCAGAGGAGTACTCGGTGAATCCAGAAGTATATGCTCCAATGATCGAAATTGACCATTGTGATAAAGGTCTCCCCATGTTTTTATGTGCACGCGTTCCGCAAATCTGCGAAACACCGTTTCCTGCAGTAGGGGCATTTTGGGGTGGTAGACAAGTGGCAATAGTGAGGAGTAGAGCATGGGAGCATCCAGTAAGACACCGACGCGCTGCCGCGCTGTCACAGTGCATGCAACTGTTGTCGCCGGCCGCTCCCTGTTAACAGGCACATCATACAGCGCTCCGTCAATCAGGATGGGATGAGCCAACCAGTGCTCCGCCGCAACCTGTGGCATATATCGCGGCTGGCGCACCCAGAAATATGCGTAGTGTGCCTGCGCACTAAGGTAATATAATTCAAAGTCGGGTATACCAAAGCCTCCCTGCGTGTACGGCCTAACAAGGACGTCCCACCGTAGTCGTGAGTGTTTTCCCCCCCACACCAAGCGAATCAATTCAGACTTCAGCGTTTTAAAGAAGTAGTTTCCGGGATAAAATGGTATATTTAAGAAGAGATACAATAGCTGGGGTAGGATCACCATTTTAATCAGGGACGCACGCCCCGCCAGCGAGAGCGGGAGGGAAAGCCAGCGGGTCACGTATTCCATAATACGCGTCAAGGCCGTTCCGTAGTTGAGGCGCATTAGCGCATCCCTATATCTTGTGACCGTAATACCCAAATACCGCACTTCATCCTCGCACCACTCCAGAGGGTAGTCCAACGGGAAGCGGGTCACGGCGGCCGTTAACGGAAAGACACAAGATTTACTCCAATTTATTTGGATCGGGTTCAGATTAACCTGCGGCTCCCGAACATACAAGGTGATGTCATCCGCGTACATGGATATTAAGATTTGCCTCATGTTGCATCGTAACGCCTTATCTTTGTGATGTTGACGCAGTTTAGCTGCTAAAGGCTCAACCGCCAGTGCAAAGAGTAAGGAGGATAGAGGGCAGCCCTGTCGGGTACCCCTCGTAACCGGAAAAGCGCGGGACATACGACCATTGACCAGCACCTTAGCCACAGGCAAGCGATACAGCAACTCGATCCATGAGAGGAAAAGAGGAGGAAAGCCCATGCGCAACATCACCCCAAACATATAGTCCCACTCAAGCGAATCAAAAGCTTTCGTGGCATCCAGGAACACTGCCGCCAGGGGCAATTCAGGAGCAACATTATTCAACACTGAGAAAAGGGTGCGCAGGTTATGGGAGGTGGCTCGGCCGGGCACAAACCCGGACTGATCAGGCAGCACCAGAGCCTCCAGCAATAAGCTAAGCCGGTTGGCTATTAATTTAGCTAATATTTTAACGTCGCAGTTAAGAAGCGACAACAGACGGTATGAGTCGCACAGATGTGGCGCTTTCCCAGGCTTCAGCAATGAAATGATCAGGGCCTCCCGCATAGAAGGCGGGAGGTGCCCGACCTCCAGGGCATCTTCATAAACTTCGCGTAATATGGGGGCCATCTGATCTATGTACATTTTATAGAATTCAACCGGTATGCCATCGGTGCCAGTGGCCTTCCCGGATTGTAGCTGCATTATGGCCTCCCGTACTTCAGCCAGTTGAAATGGGGTGCAGAGGAACTTTCGCTGCCGGTCGCTCAGCCACCCAAGCGTCACATCGGCCAAATAACTATCTAAATCTAGTTCACCAACCCTCTGCGTGGTATACAGTTGGTCATAGTGTGTGGCAAAGGCATTGAGGATACTTGTTGTGTCCCTGTACACTTCCTCCCCTGGGCCTGCGAGTTCCAGCACTAAGGAGGAGTATCGTGGTTTCCTAACCACGTCTTCCAATGCCTTGCCCGGGCGCTCTCCCTCTCCATACCGCCTAGCTGTCCAGTATTTACCCCTAAAGCGCTTCTCACGCCGCGCCGCCTCCATATATTCGGTGAGCCCCTCTCTGAACTTAAGCCGAGTAGCACCATCCGGACGCTCGGCTAATTTCGTCTCCAAGTCTTTCAATTTGCTATCCAGCCTCCTCAGTGTACCCACAATATCTTTTAACACACCCGCTCCCCTAGATATACAATACCCCCTAAGCGTGACCTTGAAGGCTTCCCAAACGGTCTCAACGTGCTCAACTGACCCCTTATTCCGAGCAAAGAAGTCATCCACTTCCTCCCCCAGCCCGGCCTGGAAAACCGGATGCAGCAAAATAGAAGCACGCAGCCTCCAGCTGGTGCGCGGGGGCCCATAATCCGCCGACGCCAGGGTAATCTTAACTGGGGCGTGATCTGAATAAGTGCGGGCCAAGTGCTGCGCCTGCACTGTGGCTGGCCCCAGGCCGCGGGACATGAAGATATAATCCAATCGTGCCCAAGATGCCGCCTGTGCCGTAAAATGCGTACCCTCCGATTTGTGTGGGTGTAGGTGCCGCCAAACATCCAATAACTGATAAGTATCGAGAATGTCCCGCAGGACCGCTCGGGCCCGAGTGTAATGATGCGAAGCAGGGTGGGACCTATCACGCTCCGGGTCACTTGCCACGTTGAAATCTCCTCCCCAAACGATATAATTTGAGCCTACATCAAAAATCCTAGTCCACAATTCAGAGTAAAAATCTGGGGCATCCACGTTAGGTCCATAACAGCAAGCCAGGGTGACAGAGTCGGAGCCTAGGCGACCCCACACTATACAATACCTCCCCTGCTCGTCCCAGGAAGCACCCGCTAACTGAAAAGGTGTGCGTTTTTTTATAAGAATAGCGGTGCCCCGAGCATAAGAGGAGTAAGAGGGAAAAATTCGGTGCTCCGCCCATCTACTGGCAAAGGTATTGGGGCTCCGGGGACCAAAATGCGTCTCCTGTAACATAGCGATATGTACCTGATGTCGGTCAAGGTAGGCTAGTATTTGTCGCTTTTTGCGTGCATCTCCCAGCCCCCTAACATTCCAACTAATAATGTTCAGACTGTCTATCGTCCCGTCAGACATAGGTAGACATGTTCAACAATAATCATCAAGGCTTGTGCCTGTCGTGCATAGATCAGCAAATGAAAAGACATACAGTGCCATAATACAACCTGTGCCATGCCCTTCGTTCCGCCACCCATCATCATGCTCCACATATATGAACGCAATCTGTCCCATACTGAAAAAAACCAGCAATTCTGATAAGTACCCCCAGGAACTCCCTCCCCCTCCCACTGAAGCAGCCCCAACTTGCCAGAAGTAGTCACCCACCCTCCACCCCCTCCCAAATAAAATACGCAACAACAAAAAAAACAATCAACAACCCCAGAAAAGATACGCAATATAGCAGTGACCATCACACATGGCTTAGACCATGCAGAGTGCCACCGCAGGGGTATACCCATGGTGGATCGCCAGACGGCCACCCTATCGCTCCCCGCTCCGCCGGTCCACTGTGTATGGCGAGGCCCAGACTCCAGCGGAGCAGAAAGTGCCCAGTCGTTCAAATAGCATACTTAGAGTAAACTGGCAGGTAGACAGTAATCAAGCTAAGCAACAATTATCTAACCAACCTGACATATCTATTGACACCCTGCCCTCCAATGAGTCCAACTCGTGTATATGCTGAAAACAGAAAACATGGCAATTGGTAAGAAAAAAAAAGACAGTACTATAGTTACTGTGTGCCGGCATCAGCCCCCAATGGTGAAGAGGGCCGCGATGCAGCTCCATCGTCCACACTGCGGCCTGTCCGCTTCAAGTGCTTAAGAGAGTCCTCCGCCTGCTGCGGTGTGGTAAAGAACCGCTGCCGGCCCTGATAAGTCACCCGAAGGCGCGCAGGATACAGCAGTGCATAGTCGATCTGAGCCAGCCGCAGTTTAGTCTTGACCGCCGTGAACTTACGACGTTCCTTTTGAACCAGTGGAGTGAAATCCGGGTAGATCGTGAAATTGTTGCCGTCATAAGACAGTTGCTTTTTGCTCCTCGCCATCCGTAGAGGCTTTTCCTGTCCTTGTAAATATGACCCCTTTACATGCAGCACTTTGCGTGAAAGGGACGTTCCATGGGTGCTGCTGTGGGTGTTCCCACGTAACACCCATGGAACCAGACACATTTCCAGATTTACGAGGAATCGTAAATCTGGAAATGCATCTATGTATTTTTTTTATTAATTATAAAGTTTTATATAGCGCGGACTAGACCCGCTGAGGGTATCAGAGCGCTTTACAGAAGTTACATCACATGAAAAGTTGAGCGCTAGTCACATATAAATGAGCATCTAAGATGCGATCTTGTAGATTGTAAGTTCTCGTTGAAAGTCAGGATTGTGTAGGTCATTCTCATTTATCTTGGTAGATGAGCAGCTTCAGGTTGGTAACACCTTGCTTCAGGGTTGGGATCGGTAGAGAGTTTTATTCATTAGAAGTAGTTTGACTTCTTTTTTGAAGGAGGTGATGGAGGGGTTCATTCTGATTGTTTGGGGCAGGGCGTTCCATATCCTCGGTGATAGACCAGAAAAGGTGCGTGTGTAGGTTTTCTTTTTCTTAAATTTTTGTGGTTTCAATAGCAGGGTTTTGGTGCTTCTCAGAGTTCTGCTATTGCCTGATAATTCGAGTTTATTGGCTAGATACTTTGGTGTACTGAGGTGCAGGGCTATGTGCGTCATGCATGCAATGTTTAGCTGTGCTCTTGCCTCATAAGGGAGCCAATTCAGTTCCTTTAGATCCGGGATTATGTGGTTGTTCTTTCTGGAGCCAGTGACGAGTCTTGCAGCCGCGTTGAGTGAGGTTTTTAGAGGAGCCAGACTGGATCTCGGCAGGCCACATAAGGTTGAATTCCCATAGTCTATTCTGGGTAGAATTAATGATTGAACAACTGTTTTTAGGTCGTTGTCGTTGAGGAAGGCTTTTAGTTTTCTGAGAATGCTCATATAAAAGTTGGCTCCTCTGGTGTCTGCGCTGATGTGTTCCCTCATGTTGAGATTCTTATCCAGTATTATTCCCAGTGATCTTGTGGAATCGATTATATGAGGTTTGCATTTGAGGGCTGTTAGGTGTTTCATCCAGTTTACTATGTCACCTTGTCCTTGAGATGGGGAGATTAGGAGAAAGTCAATTTTTTGTAAGCCAGATGTGTTTTTTTTGTAAAGTTGTGTTGAGTAGGTAGATGTCATCCGGTGATGATATTTTTAGGTATAGCTGGGTATCATCCGCGTACATGTGGTAGTGGATGTTGGAGAGTTTCAGAATTTCGGTTAAGGGTTCCATGAATGGATTGAAGAGGGTAGGAGATAGGGCGGAACCTTGAGGGACTCCCAAGGTGACCGGTGTTTTCGAGGATAGCGATTGATTAATCTTGATCCTTTGGGTTTGGTTGTCTAAGAAGGAGGTGAATCACTTCAGGACAGCTCCTGATAAACCCATTCTGTGTTCAAGTAGGTCTAGGAGACTGATATGTTTGACCGTATCGAAGGCTGATGATAGGTCTAGGAGGATTAGGAGGCAGGATTCGTTTTGTATCTAGTATTAAGAGTGCGTCATCGATGATGTGGGTCAAGGCCTTTTCCGTGCTGTGATTCTGCCTGAAGCCTGATTGGAATTGGTCAATGAGGTGGAATTGGGCTATATGGTTGCATAGTTGGGAGTGGACGCATTTCTCTAGTAGTTTTGCTAGTGTAGGAATAGTGGATATTGGACGGTAGTTATCTGGAATTGTGTGGTCAGCATTGGGTTTTTTAAGAATAGGGGTTATCTGTCCTTCTTTTCAGCAGCTTGGAAGGGTTTCTTGCAATAGAGATGCATTCGCTATCTTTGCCCACATGGGTATACGAGCAGTTTTGATCTCACTGAAGATGATGGCTGGAAGCGGATCGCAGAAGTGGTTTGACAGATTGAGTGTTGTTATTAACTTCAGGATGTAATTTTCATCGACGATTTTAAAAGTGTTCCAGGATGCATTCTTTTTGAGGGTAAGATCATGCTGGATAGATGTTTGTGCCGATTATGGCCCGATGGGGTTAGGTGGGGGCGACAATGAGAGTTGTTCATTTGTTGTAAGGAGCTCTTTTTCTATCATTCTGGATTTTTCTAAGAAGTGGGAGGCAAAAGTGTTGCAATTGGGTTGCGGGTTGGGGCCTACAGAGGAGTCTGTGTGATGTTGAGCGGATTGAAGTTTAATAATGTCGAATAGTTTTCTTGGTCGATTTCTAGCATTGTTTAGTTGATCTTTGAAGACGTTAGCTTTGGAGATTCTGACGTGTTTATTGTAAATCCTCCTTCTTGATCTTAGTTCTTTAAGGTGTTCTAGCGACGGTGTGGTTCTCCAGGTCCTTTCCGCTAATCTCAGGTTGCGGCGTTGATCATTTAGGTTCCCATTGTACCAAGGTTTGGAGTCTTTAGAGGAGGGCCTTTTAAGTTGAAGGGACGCCACTGTGTTGAGAATGTTCGTCATCGAGTTGTTGTAGTGGGTTGTGAGTTCATGTACATCTGTGTGTGTGTGTGCGTGTGCGAGTGTGTGTATATTGAAAGAGTCACTTATCTTATATATATACTTGCCTCGTGTTATAAAGGCATGTGTATCAAAGGTATATGCCTGGTTAAAGATTGTGTTGTAAAGACATTATGTGGTAAAGGTATTGCGTGGTAGAGGCATGCGTTGGAAATGCTTACGTGGTTCCGTTATACATCCTTAGAATGGCATTGGCTGCCAGTGCACAAAAGCATTGTGTTAAAATCTCTTTGTATAGCTCACTGAGTGGTACATCAGTTGGCCCCTTTAGGTGCTACATTTAAGTCCCACATCTCCAAGCCCGTGGGTCTTCCACCCTGCCACTTGTCTTTGCACTCAAATATAGATGTCTTCTTTGGGGGGGCAGGGTCTTTCTCGGTCAGAGTAGCCCTCTCTTTGTAATCCATTGTCCTCAAACACACATCTCATTCCTGACTTGTATTTCATAATTTACTGAAACACTACTCTTCAAAGTAAGCTGACCTGAAGGCAGAACTCTCAATCAATCAATTAATGGTTTGTAAAGTGTGACTACTCACCCGTAAGGGGTTCAAGGCACTGGAACTCTCTTGCATAAGAGTGCACTTTATAGAATGTAGACCCATGGGGATTGGAATTCTTTATTTGTTATGTTAATTAAGTTTATATAGTGCTGCCTAGAAGTGACTCTGTTTATTATTTTTGGTATTAAATGGGTTTTATACAACTCTTGTAAGAAGCAAAGTTGATCATCAGACATGGACATCCATGCGCATGTTCGATAGGACATTGCAGCAAGTTCCTTTCCAAGAAATAGTTGTTGTGAAACATACCACACTTTCTACCAGTGTCAAACCAATGAAAACCCGCTGATGCTACATGAAGATTGCGGGACAGAATCAAAAATCTATACCTGAAGCATAACATCACCTGCTGAACCAATACCAAAGCTAGCAATTCTACATATCTTGCCATGACTGCTTACACCTATGTTGTCAATAAAAAGATTTACCTAAAGAATGCCACGTTTGCAGAGTTTCTAAAGCAAACCCTACAAAGAGAACTGAAGTGTTTAAAAACATAGACACCCGCACTAGTGAGGGAAAGCTTGTTACCTCTTGTTTAGGGTGGTCCTGGGGTGTACCTCATTCATAAACATAATCGACGTTGTGTCTTCCCATGTACTGTCCACTACATCATGAGACATGACGTAGGGCCTCATTTACAGTTTGACATGACCTGGAAATCTTCATTTCTGAAGGAAACTTTAAATATGGAACAGAAGCTGTTGGGTTAAATACCTCCACAACAACATCCCTTCGGTGGAGGAAATTCACCCAGTAGATGTGATTCATTATTTAAACCTTCCTCAAGAAATTGAATCCAGTGGCAAAGTGAGCAAGGGTCACACTGTAAACGGGTATGGACTGCAACCGACAGTTGGCCGAATATGGAATGGAACAGAAAACCAGAGTGTAAAGAATACCTAGAATACAGGACAGACAAGACAGCAATCAGAGCAGGAGAAAAACAAGACAAGGAATTATGAAGAAGGTTTCACAAATCAAGAATAGGAATGTAGGAACCAAGGGCCGGCTGTACCCAACAGGCATTGGAACAAGTAATGCCCCGTTGGTAAAGGAAAACTGGAACTAGGATTCACAACAAGGAACTTGAGCAGGTGCCCCAAAAGGCATTGGAATAAGTAATGCCCCACTGGTACATAGAAACTGAAACTAGGATTCAGAGCAAGGAACTCGAGGATGTACAACAGGCACTGGAACAAGTAATGCCCAGCTGGTACATGGAAACTGGAACTAGTATTCAGAGCAAGAAACTCAAGTATTTACCCAACAGGCACTGGAACAAGTAATGCCGCGCTGGTACATGGAAACTGGAACTAGGATTCAGAGCAAGGAACTCGAGGATGTACAGCAGGCACTGGAACAAGTAATGCCCAGCTGGTACAGGGAAACTGGAACTAGGATTCAGAGCAAGGAACTCGAGGATATACCCAACAGGCACTAAAACAAATAATGTCCCCCTGGTACATAGAAACAGGAACTAGGATTCAGAGCAAGGAACCTCGAGGATGTATACAACAGGCACTAAAACAAGTAATGCCCCGCTGGTACATGGAAACTGGAACTAGTGTTCAGAGCAAGGAACTCGAGGATGTACAACAGGCACTGGAACAAGTACTGCCCAGCTGGTACATGGAAACTGGAACTAGTGTTCAGAGCAAGGAACTCGAGGATGCACAACAGGCACTGGAACAAGTAATGCCCCGCTGGCACATAGAAACTGAAACTAGGATTCAGAGCAAGGAACTCGAGGATGCACAACAGGCACTGGAACAAGTAATGCCCCGCTGGTACATGGAAACTGGAACTAGTATTCAGAGCAAGAAACTCAAGTATTTACCCAACAGGCACTGGAACAAGTAATGCCGCGCTGGTACATGGAAACTGGAACTAGGATTCAGAGCAAGGAACTCGAGGATGTACAGCAGGCACTGGAACAAATAATGCCCAGCTGGTACAGGGAAACTGGAACTAGGATTCAGAGCAAGGAACTCGAGGATGTACCCAACAGGCACTAAAACAAATAATGTCCCCCTGGTACATAGAAACAGGAACTAGGATTCAGAGCAAGGAACCTCGAGGATGTACCCAACAGGCATTGGAACTAGTAATGCCCCGCTGGTACAGGGAAACTGGAACTAGGATTCAGAACAAGGACAGAACAGAAATTCCGAACAAAAAATTAGTACGTGGTCAGAAGCCCAACAGGGAAAACACAGAAATCAGGATATCAGGCTAGAAAGGAAGGAGAGACTGAGAAACAAAGGAAACACATAAGCAGAATGCTGCTCAGGGCAGCCACAGGACACTTCAAAAAGCAGGAGCAGGAATCGAACTCCTCTCAAGTTTCAAGGATTCAGCAGTGCAGACAACAGGAGAAGAAAGCTGGAGCTCCGATCAACTGCAGTTGAAGCACCAGTAATGAATGCAGAATCCAGGCTTAAATCCCTCCTCCCAGCTCACAGCCACACAGGGGGATTGGAATCCAGAGCAGGCGGGAGCAGGCTGCAGCGCAGTGCAGGTGAGAGAAGTCAAAGTCCCTCCCCCAGCTCTCCGCGTGAAGAAGCGCACAGAGGTTCCAGCAAGCAACCAGTGAGCAGAAGGAAAACCCGGAGTGGAACAGGGATCGGATTTTAATTCGCAATATGGCAGAGATGTGTACAAAGGCGCACACGGGCATGCTGGAAGCAGGGGCGGCTCTAGGCTCATGGTGGCCCTGTGCAGGGAGCGCAGGTAGGGGGCCCCGGAAGAGGGGGTCCGGGCGGGGCGGAGCTCAGGAAGGTGTTTTAATAAAACGTCCAGAAAAGGCGTTAGATGACCAGTAACATGGTAACAGAAAAACAACATTTACTTTTTGAGTGCTCATCACTTGGATACTTTATTTTAGAATCTGGGTCTCTGGAGGGACCCCTTTCAACAAGAAAAACACGTTGCGCGTCCGTAAGAGAGTTCGGCCACAAAGTAGGATCCCTCCAATCACATAAATCATATTCAGAACACGGGTCTGTAACATGGTCTTGCTCTTTGGCTTCCTTTTCAATACCAGCATCATCCGTCTGTAAACTCTGAACCTCCTTCAGAATGCCAGATGTTGATGGACCGATGAATGATGTTTCAGTTTCTCTGTCTGAGGGTCTTTTGTAATAATCCTCATCCTGAGTTGGTAATTGCTGCATGTTTGTATCAATTTCAGAGTCACCTTGTTCATTTTCATTGGTCTGCTCATGAGTATCATTCTGCTCATGGATATCATCATTTTTTTGTTCTTCTTTATGGTCGTCAGCGCCTGTTTTACCTAGTGCATCAGCAGTACTCTGGCCAGAGGATTCTCCATCTTTAGGTTTCCCTTGGGTGATAAAGTTCAGGATTGCTCCTTCCTGTGACACTACGAAAGCCTGCTGAGCCACCTTTCTCTTTCGTTTCAAATAACCAGATTTGTGTACTCAATCAAATAGTCTTTATTCGGGTGTTAAAAAAATATCCATAAAAGATACACATCATAAAACAGTCTTATTTTGTTAAAAACTTAAATCATTATACACAATACACGTAAAATCAGTAATGATAAAACCCCGATATACATAGTAATTAAAAACGGGACAATCAAATACTATAATCCATTATGTACAACTTTCTCACAGTAATTAGTATAGACTGAATCTGGGTACAAACTTTTTAATCCTATAAACTTGGGAGCGACCCTCATAGTTAGTCCTCTCCTCTAGTGTTTCTTAGTTTAACAGCCAATCGCAGGAAGTGTACAGTGCTAAATAAAACAAAGGGGTCGGCGGAGAGTTTAAGAAATAAAAGAGCCACTTTAGCCTGTCTGATTTTGGAGCGTCTTAAAATAGTTTTTAGGAACCGGGACCTTGGGTATGCATAAAAGGGGCAGATTAGGACGAAATGAAGGGTATCTTGCGGAGATCTTAGATCGCAGCCGCAACACCCTTTTGTGCTTGCATCGCTTGCAAAACCAGCTGGGACTGACAGAATGTGGTGCAAAAGATTTAGCCTGAATCTAGTCATCAGGAATCTATCCTGTCCATTGTGTATATTGGACAGGTAAAATTCCATGCCCAGACAAGATTTTTTGAGCTGGTATTGTCTTACAGTGCTTTTCTGCCCTTCCCTTTTCTCTCTAACCCCGGCTGAATACCGTAGGAAGTCTGCCTTTATGACGCCCTTGTCTCTCTTGGCTAATGTAGAGGGATCATTGAAAAAGTTGGCATGACCCAATCTATTTAGTGTGTCCCTTACATATTTGAGCCAGGGTATTTGCAGCCCCTTGTCCCCCCTCATACAGTCCTCCAAGATTTGTCTACTTAGACTTGCCTCTGGATTTGTCCATATTTTAACCCAACAAATAATCGGTTTGAGGCAAGCCCTCTCGCTAAGGTAGGAGATACCCAGCTCCTCATGGACTATAAAAGAAGGGGTACTTTGAGGCACTTGCAGGAGTCTCCTTAAAAACTTGTTTTCCTCCAATTGAATATTTTCCCCGTCTGTGAAGCCCCACACCTCACTTCCATACAGGGTTTTGGCGCAACAGACAGAGCCATATAGATGCACTATTTCATTGGGTGACCAGCGGCCAAGTCTGTGTGCATAATTCATAATTGACCCCACCGCACTAGGGTGTTGGCTACATTTATGTCTTATGAGGGATTTAAAATTGAGGTCTTTATCAAATAGGATCCCCAGGTAGTTAAAGAATTTAACCTTCTCAAGTTTATGTGTTCCTATAGTAAAGACACAATTCTTGGATGGGGTTTTACCCGCTTCCATGATGTACGACTTTGAGAGGTTAGGTACTAGATCAAGGTCTACCATGAAACTGACAAATCCGCTAATGAGGGCCTGCAAACTCCTTCCTGTACGCGCCAGGAGGACCGCGTCGTCTGCATATAGGAGGACAGGTATACTTCTCCTCCCAATGCAGGGACAGTCTGCCTCCAAGGCTCCAAGCGCCTTGTCGAGCCCATTGATATAAAGCGAGAACAGGAAGGGCGCAAGGATGCATCCTTGTCTTACCCGACCACGACACTGGAAGTCCTCTGTGACGTCTCCCTCGTCAGTAAATCTAACCCGTGCCGTGGTGTTTTGATGAAGCATTCGTAAAACGTGGATCAGTCCTGTGTCCACGCCCATGGTTCCCAAAATTTCCCACAGCTTTCTTCTGTTCACACAGTCAAATGCTGCTGAGAGGTCCATAAATGCCAAGTAGACTGTGCCTTCCCTGGCCATAGTATACTTTGCCACCAGGTGATAAAGGTTAAGGCATTGGTCAGTTGTGGAACGCCCATTTCGGAAACCATACTGAACATCCGTGAAGATGTTGTTTTCATCGGCCCAGACCATTAAGCGATTTAAAATGACTCTCCCCAAGACTTTCGCCGTAACATCTATAAGGGATATTGGGCGATAACATTGTGGTTCATTTCTGTTGCCCTTCTTAAATATAGGCACAATGACGGCCGTGGACCAGGATCTGGGCATACCTACTTCGAAGGCTGTGTTGAACACCCTAGTTAGTATAGGGGCCCAGAGGTCTGCCTGGCTTTTAAATAAATCGGGAGGTATCCCGTCGGGCCCTGGTGCCTTTCTCATTACCAGACCATCGATACCCAATTTGACCTCAGCTACCATGATGGGTGTCCAATCGCTGATAGAGGGTCCTAAAATTGGGGTTGACTGCTCCTCAAATTTCCCACGATTGTACAGACTGGTGAAGTGCACCACCCACGCCTCTGGCAGAATGTGAGACGCCACTTGGGGTTTATTTGGGGGTTGGAAACACGGGGCATTTATTACCCTCCAGAAACTGCTCATGTCTCTAAGCTCTGCAGCCTCTCTTAGAGAGTCCCAAGCCTCGAGTTGTAAGGAGGTTTTCCGCAACTTGGTCGCTTTTTTGTAGCGAATCCTACAGGCAGCAATCTTTCCTCTGTCCTTTGGGACTGTTGTTAGTGCCGTCTTCAGGTCCCTATGAGCCCTTGAACAGTTCTTGTCGAACCATCTGGGGCAGAAATCTGCCTGAGTCTTTGGTTTACTCCTTAAAAGGCTATCTATGTGCTGAGCAGTGCCCTCGAATACTGCAATCAAATCCGTCCCCTCTACATTTAGATATAAACACCTCCAAGTGTGGTTATCAGCGCTGGCGAGGAGAACTCTATGGAGTTCCTCTCCATCAATGCTGCTCCATTTAATTCTCCTCCCCTGATCCTTTGCCTTATATTCGCCCACAGTGGTCTTTTTGACCACTTTGGTACAGATCGTGTCCACCAGTGACAGTGCCAGGGGGTTGTGGTCACTGAACACACTGGGCACTATCTTAAAGTCGCCTACCCTACTTTCTAAGTCATTGGATATGAAGATGTAATCAATAATTGAGTTGTTGCCCCTTCCCTTGAAGGAAGGAGTTATAGTGTTAGGCATCCCACACCCAATCCTATCCATCGTGTGGGTTAAAGCAAACTTGCTCAGAATTGTACTCAGCGCCAGACCCTCTCTAGAATGCTCCGGATGCCAACCCTTAATAGAAGGACAGGCGTCCCAAGTACCACCTTCCCATTTCAGGTAGGGGCACTGATGACAATTAAAGTCCCCCATAAGGATTAACTGGGTGCCTGCATCCCTTGTGTCTTGTAGGCTGACCAGCCTCTCCTCCAGCTCCACCAAATTTGACAAGGATTGTCCCGCATTATAACAATTTATAAAAATGAGCTTTAAGCCCTTTGTTATGTATCTTACGCCCTGGAGACAGCATGAATCCCACCCCAGGTCAACCCACCTTCCTTGCAATGCCAGTGCCATGTACATAATTAGTCCGCCCTTGGCGCGGCCCATAGGTGATTTCCGGGCCGGGACGGAACAATGTGTATCCTTCGAGAAATAACGCGTCACTGCTTGTTTCCCATGTTTCCTGGAGACAAATGACATGGTGTTTTTTGATGAAATCTAGCCAGTCTAAATTTTGAATCTTGGCTACAAGCCCTGCAATGTTCCAGGAAATCAGCCTCAGTTCTTTATAGTTTGAGTCTAGGCCCCTAATCGCTCCTGGCAGCTTTTTTGGGGGAGGGCACGTATTTGGGTAATTTACTAGTGGTGGCATGGTTTCTACTTCCCTCTCCGGCCCTGCTATGATACCGCCCGCTAAATCCAGGTCAAGTGCCCCTAGTTCCAGATCATGTACCCCTAGTGGGTGAATATCTCCAATAATGCGGTGGGTGTCTCGTTCTGTCTCAGTCTCCCCACTCCCTGTTTTCATCAGTCAGTCTTGTTCGTCCAGGGCAGAGGTACTATAGAGAGGGGCAAATCTGTTTGTTTCATTGCTGAGGACATCCTCCCTCCTTTTCTTGACGACCCCAGGCCATGCCATCTCTGCCCAAATTCTGGGGCACTATTCCTGTAAAAGAAATGCAGGGGTAGCATCCTGATACAGGACCCATTTCCTCCCTCCTCATGGCGATTATCAAGCAGATCTCTTACTAACTCGGGGTGCCTGAAGTTAACAATGACACAGTCGCCTGCAAATTTTTTCTCACTGTTTCCAATCCAAGCCACCCTCCTGGCCATAAGAATATGCCTATGCTGCAATCTCCTGACAGATGTGTTATTACGTAGCCAGTGCGAGGCTTTATTGATCAGTGTGCTGGTCATTTCTTCACTATCTTTATTGAGACCAGGCACGCCTACTAGCACAATCGGATAGGGGCTAGATGCGGGGGGTAAATCCAATGTCTGAAGACCTGGAGTACTCTGGGCGCAGACATTACTATTATTCTTGTGAGCATTGTCGGGCTCTTTTTGTCCCCGACAAACGTCCTTTGGGTCAGGAAGAATCCGCGTGTTGCCCTGGGCCTTACAGCACGGGATCCCATTACTTGTATTTGCTTGTTCCCCGTGTATTTCCCTGTGGTCTCTGTGCCCGGGGTCAGTATTAGTGGCGGCCTTATTCCCACGATCAGCCACTACTGGCTCCTCCTCCCTCCTCTGTGAATTAGTCCCGGATGGCTGTCCACTAACCGGGTCTACCAGCCTACTTAATTTCCCAACCAAATTAGAAATTGCTGTCATTGCTGGGCCTAAATGTTGGAGTAAAAGCTGTTCCATTTTTTCACCAAATGCTGTAGTAATTTCGTGCAGCCCCACCGCCCCATTTGTAATTTGACAGGATGGGCATACTCTGCTCTCAGGGTTCGTATTTACTCCTTTACTAGGCTTTAATGGCCCTCTACGGCTGGGCTTACTGGGACGAGTTACTAAAAGCGTCCCACCTCTATCCAGGGGCCCTGTCAATAATTGGGATGTTTTGGAGCGTGTAACAACTTCACTGATGGGGGTCTGAGTGAGGTCTATATTAGGCGATGATCGTTGAGCGCTGGGCGCCCCCCTTAAGTCTTCTCCTCCCAGTGTGTTATTTACAGTAACCAGCGGAGTGTCACTAGTGCCGGACATTTGCTTCGAAATGTCTTTAGTGGTGAGGCCTGTTACAATTGGGCCTAGTGTGTCTGGGTCCCCCTGTGAACTACACTCTGCCACTGTTAATATGTCGGTGGAATCAGGCTGAGTTGAATGGACTTGTTTAGCTTGAGTTAGAGGGGCTCTACCACCAGGCGTAGGGCAAAAAGCTATATTGCCCAAGGAGGACCGTTTCTTAGCTATTAGAGAATCCAGTGAGAGCCGCTGCTCAGTCAACTGGATCTCATGGGCTAGCAGTGACTCAGCTCGTATGATAAAGGCGTCAAGGGTACCCTTTACCCCTCCCTCCACCCTGGATTGATGGTTCTTTGACTTGACCATGATCGGCCAATTTCGCCGGTGCGACGGCGGGAGGGAGAAGCAATCTGCGGCAAAAGGGATGTGGCAACCCCAGGAGGCCAAAGAGGACGTCAGGTAAGCACAGCAGGTTTATCCTCACAGCAAAAGCGTTCTGATTTGTGTACTCGAATTCTCTTCATTTTGCTTGCAATGCAGCGGGCGAGGCTAGCAGTGGGTAGGGGAAAAAAAGAAGACAATCAGCAGTGGCGGCTGCTGAAAGATTTTGATGTGTCATTTTTATTTTCTTACAAAAACAACAGTTGATGGACAGAATGCAGAACAATGTCATACATTCACCCCAGTACAGAGATCTGGGCCTAAATCCATCGTTTTTTTGCTCACCACACCACCCCAGTTCAGACATGGCCATATGCAAATCAGCCTTGACCCTGTGCCTCATGGGAACAGTCCAGCCCGAACTGCCAAGCCATGTCTTCCCTGGACTACACAATGAAGGACCAGCATACCTTAATGAACGAGTGAATTTCCACCAACCTACCAGGAAAATATGTTCCAGAACCATCTCCCTAGCAGCCCCCCAATGCAGCCGCTGATAAAACAGTGGAGGCCGCTACTTATCCCCCCTGGAAGTGAAGACCTGAAACCCCTCCCCCTGCACCTCAGAGCCTCACTATCGCTCCAGCAGTTCAGGAACGACCACAAGACCTCGCTGTTCAACCAACAAGAAGCATGATCCAGCAGCATGGATCCCACACCGCCTCGAGACCCTTATGTGTGAAGCAGCTGAGCTTTACAAACCCTGACTGATTGATAGTAATTACCCTTCCCACTACATGTATGACACATTATGAGGACTAGCCATATATGGAAGGTTTATTTGAAGAGTGTTATAAAACTATAGGGTAGATCATCTTTTTCCTACTGTATAATTTAATCTGCTTTCTGGTCGTCTGGTTCTTAGCGCTGGGAGGCCTTAGGGTAGCCATGCGCTCTATAAATGCCTCTTTCATTTCATTTCATTTCATCTTGTGACTTGGCATACAAGGTCTGTTTTCTCAGTCCACTGAGAGCAGTAGAGCCTGGAGAATAGTTCATGATCTATTTGGGAAGTGACCTTAGCAGGAAGGGAGTAGGCTACCTTTAAATCATGGCACACAGAGACCTGTCTCAGTAAGTCACTAACTGATCCTGAAGACAGCCTACAGGTAACCAAAGACTCGTCCACTTTACCACATTGTCAAAAGACAAAATACAATATATTTAATTAAGGTTTCTTGTATAGTGCCATATTCCAGCAACCAGTTCTGCTCGCTTTCAGAGCACCTATTAAACAAGGATTAATTACAGTGAGTCCTAAGGCTATGAAAAGGCACTAGAGGTTCACTGAAGCAAAATTAATGTGCAAGGAACATCCAGTCAGGAGACAACTTTCAAGCAGACGTACGAATCACTAGCACAGCGTACCAACGACCCCATGGGCCGTGGCATAAGCAAGGAAAATGGCACCTTTGGCTGCTGCTCAGGAAGTAAAATATAGCAATTATCAGGGTTCAATGGGCCCCTGAGGGTTTTGGGTCTCACTACCACTGTACTTGCTGAACCAATGGTAACTATGCCCCTAGTATGGACAGAGAAGGCTGCTTCACCAATTGCAAACTGAGGACTAGTTAAACTAGTTTTCTCTGCTAGTCACATGACAAGCACTGGAATGTAATTAAAAAAATGATCAAGAAGCCAGTCTCCTACCAAGGTCTCTGCAAAAGGTCATTAGATTGAGTTAACTTGGGTAGGCACTGCCATTCTATTCCAGGCGTCCATCCATAGGTGCTTGCATTTCATGTCTGCCTCAACACCTTATAAACAGACATAACCAAATGCCAAGTACATTTGAACACTCGATGTTGTAAAAGATTTGTGCAGGCAGATCCACTCATTAGATCACAAGTATCAGCTTCATACTCTGTTTTCATGATTGTTGATAAGAAATTGTAATCATTTTAATGAATCCTTAACATTACGTCTAACACCTCGTACCCTCCTCTCCTCTTCCCCCCCATTACGACCGTGCCTCCCAAGTTACACCTCCAAAAGTCACCATGCCTCCCCTCAGCCACAAGTAAACACCGCCCCTGCACTCCTGACTCACTCTTCCCTCAACATACAGCGCCGATCTGTACCACTCCCTACCCCTGGCGCACGGTGACCACCTCTCCGACCCGCGCCCTCTCAGAGATGAATCGTGAGGGAGAGGCTCTCTCTCACGATTCATCATGCCCTCCCTTCCCATGGCCACCAGAATACCTCCAGCTCGCCACCTCACATGGCTTACCTCCACCCAGACCCAAAGCACACACCATCTACAATAACATCCTCACCCAACCTTCCCCAAGCCCCCGGCTCCTCACCCCCACGGGCTGGGATACATTCCTACGCCTGATCTGCCCTCCTCCCCAGTGCTCCCCACACCCTCGTCCAATGGCTCACCTTCCCTCGGGTTCACTCTGCAGAGGCACACGCTGACCTCCTCACTCCCCCTCCCCATGCCCTGACCCTCGGGCTGCTCACCTCGCAGCTGGCACCAAAGGTTGCACACTGGCATGCTAGCCTCTGCAAGGCGGCCTTTCTTGCCATGGGTCTCTAGGCACGCCGGTGCATGGCCTCGGCCGGTCTCGGTGCTGCTCGCTGCACGCCGGGCACAGGTGCTGCCACCCCTCCTGCCGCCAGTGATGCGTGGTGCTTCTGTAACCCCTTTGCTGCAGGACTCGCGGGCACTGCGCATGCGCGCACATGCGAACCTCCGGAGGTGCCAGATCTGGACTATTAAAACAAGCTCGATTCTCCTGGAAAAAAAGTTCTAAACAAGCACAAGACCTACCAGAAGAGCCCGAAACAAGGCCGACCCCACACAAAGACGAGACTGGGTTAGAAAGGAAAAGAGTATAAGAACTACCATTCAGCGTGCATCACATTGGATTTAGCACGCCTCAGTCGTTCATGCGCCAAATCCCTGCCAGGGGCCGCCACGAATATGTATTGTATCCGATTCCTCGTGGTGGCCCCTGGGGTTTGGTGGCCCTGTGCAGGGGCACAGCTTGCACATGCCTAAGGCCGCCCCTGCTGGAAGAGGTGAGAAAGAGTTCCAAATATAATATGATTCACCAAAAGTCTTCTCTCCAGCTCTCATGGCAAGGTAAGGCATACAAGTACCATAATGCATTAGTGATTGATCGGTAAACCCTGTAATGGAATATGCAGTGGATATGATTCCCAAGAGGGTTTGAATACTGAAGTTCAGCACAGCCTCCAAACTAGTATTCACAATGGCAGCAGGCTCGCGGGATGGCCTCACGTAGCCCCACCTTATGGCAGGAGTCTGACAGAAACACGCGTGTTGGCAGGGATTTGGAGCTACCTGGGAACTCATTTTAATGGTAAACAATAAAGAAGAATATGTGTAGACGTTTAAAGAAGCCTTCTAGTTATTCAAAATAGAATCCTTGAAAGCTATGGGCTCCAATGCTACTTGGAGAATTTAAAGCTGAGGCAAATGAGATGAGCTGAGAATTCCAGTTATGTAACTAGTTGTTGATACTCTCTTTTTACGTCAGTACCATGGATGGACTTTATCTAAGTTTTAAAGTATCAGAAACAGTGGCGGCTGCTATGGAACAGGGGTGGCGAGGCGGAAGGAGGTTGAAAAAATAAATCACTTTCCTGGTTATGGCCGCTGCCTCTCCTCTGTCCTCTTCTCTTTCTCCTGACTCCCAGAAGCAGGAAGCTCCCAGCCTCCCCAAGCCAATCAAGACGCGCTATTACAAGTATGACAGCAGCATTGTGATTGGTCTGAGCAGCCTGGTTGGCTGCTTAGGCAGGGCCTGGGAGCCTTCGGACAGTTCTCCACCCGGCTGTACAACACAGCCTGGTGGAGAAATGTTATGTGCGTATGACGGTTTGGCCAGCCAAAGACGAGCAGCCAAACCGTCATGCGCACTTAGTAGTGCCCACCACACCTCCTCCTGTGAACCAGCCCAGCCCGCCCCAACCTGGCTTCGTGCACAACTAAAAAATGATAACAGCAATGTGCTGGCATCGTATTCTTCCTTGTTGCACTTCTCTGAGAGCGGTGGGGCGATGCTCCTCCGCCTTAGCGGAGGAGCCGCAGCTGATCTGAAAGCACTGACGATGAACTTTTCTTCTGATGTTCTATAAATGAGGCCCTCAGTCTTCCCTCATCCACCTTATTCATGAGCCGTAATCTGGGGCGACAGCACGCGCCCCTTACTGCCTCCAGTACATGGTCCTATGTCGAGATTAAACATGACTCATAAAGACATGTTTTAATTTTCTTGCCTGAACAAGCCATACCTAAATATAAGCATCTTTCTGAAAAAACTGTCTAAGAGATTTTCATAAAATTTGGGGTTAACATTCCCAGACTGAAAAACTCTTTCACTCTGTTAAATTTGAAAAGAAGTTTCCTGCATATCTTTGTAAGTTTGTGGACACAAAGTGCACACTCTTGATCGACTTTACAACCCATGAGTAAAGCTGGGGACTTTACAGTTCAACCATAGGCTGATTACACTGGAAGAGCCCGAACCATTGCCTGTAAATACAACAGGGCATTTTCACAACAGTAATTTTGGCCATAATCATATGTTTACTGTCGTGAATACCTGCAGGCGTAAATAAGGCGTAAATGGATTTACTATTGTTGATCTTTCCACCAGGAGCAGCAGTGTAAATAAATCCACAGTCGTAAATCCCACTCAGAAGGTTGGAATTGAGTATTCCCAGGCATGTTTTGCTTTGGAAATTTGCAGTTGTCCACAAATAATCAAATTTGTAGGCATTCCTAAACTGTGATGGAATCAATTCCCACCCTGGAATTGTAAATGTTTGGAGGTTTACTCCAACAGAGTGTAGGAGTAACACTCCTTCCAGGATGAAAAGGGGGACATCTCACCCCCCAGGTTTGCAAGGGATGTAGATACAGGAGTTACATAGAGGAAAAAAAAGGTAAACTTGCATAGGGGGAATGGGAACCTTTGTGATCTTACATGACATTCCCTGTAGTTCACTGGGAAGCCTGCGTGTGATGTGCCTTCCAGGCACACTACTGGGAATGTTTCTGAATGGCAACAAGTAGTACATCTACCTCCTCAAGTAGGCGTACATCTATCGGTGCAGATGTACTACGTTTTTGATGACTAGGGTCGTATGTTTTTAGGTATCCTCTGCCATCTGCTATCCTTGTGGGCACTCAGAGATGGGCAGTGCCCAAGGAGGTCTTATGAGATATGAGTGCACCTTTAACTGTGATCTCTTAGATTGTGCCTTTCTCTTTACCAAAGCTCCTCCAAACATCATTGTAAGCCAGTCACATCTTTTGCTGGTTCTGTTTTTGCAGCACAGGTTGCTGGAAGGTTGCCAACATGCCTAGGATTTTGTATAAGCAAATGTAATTTGCATATGCAAATCTGAAGTTGAAGGTTACGAGCGGTAGCTTTTGATTTTCAAAGCTTATCTTCCTGCTCTGAAATAAAAGCATACACAACATCAACACATGGCAACCTGGCAGCATTGGCACACATGCCAACGCTCCCAATGTCAGGCTGTAGGGGTGAGAACAAGCAAAGCACCAACTCAGGAATTTCCACAGGATCTATATTGAGTCTGGGTCACCCAAGTCTTAGTAACAGGACTGGCAAAAGTGCATCTACTCAAAATGGAATATGGTGCTATATGTCCATAATTTTGGTGAAAGACATTTGTAGGCAGATTTACAAGCCCCTTGCGCCACTTTTGCGTCACTTTTCCCATGTTAAAAGTGACGCAAAAGTGGCGCAAGGGGCTTGTAAATCTGCCCCTTGGTGTCCAATTCAACACCAAGAAAAGTTGGCACAATGGAAAGTAGACAATGTTGCTTTTCTACTCATCCAATCTGTTTTTTCATTATGTCACTGTTGTGTGTAGAAACAGCGCCAACATGCGATTGAAATAATGCATGAACATAACATAACAAGTCAATTTGTAATAAAAGAAATACTTGCAGGGATATAAAACACTTTTTGAGAAAAATAGAAATTACTCATTCACAGCTAAATAGGGATTCTTGAAAAACACAAATTGATTCTGGAAAACAAAAAATGTTTTGATGAAAAAGTGAATGAGTATGACAAAAAATAAATTGATTCTTGAATAAACATATCTATCCGTCAAGAAAGCAATCAATTTGGTCAAAAAATATTTAATCCTTGCAAAAGAATGGACTGAGTTTTGGAAAACAATAATTATGCATCTCATTTAGAGTTTGGAGGTGAAACTACTCCTTTGCATAGGTTATGATATGCCCTGCCTGCCAAACCCTTAGGCTTCACAGCCTCATTTAGAGATGGCCGGACCTTACGTTTTCATCAGCAGAGCCCACCTTCCTCCAACAGCCCGACAGACTAGAGAGTGTCATAGGCCTCCTTATTTATGGCAAACATTCTAACGTCATTTTATTTCAGTTGTGGCCCGTCCACTGACAAAGTGGCAGGGCAGGCCGGAGGAGGGAGCGGGGTGGGGGGCGGTTGGTTGAGGTTCAGGAATTGGGGGACAAAATAAAATAAAAATAATAATAATAAATAAACTTAGCTGATCGCCTCTGCCATCTACTCCATCCCGCTCTTTCTTGCTTCTTGGACAGGCTCCCAGACTGCACTGCGGCCAACCATGACGCGGCAGGAAAGCAGCGCCGCGATTGGCCCGAGCGCTGGGACTGTGCGCTCGCAGGCAGACTGCGCGCCTGTGCCTGCTCCCTCCAGCCGCAGCAACGCCGCTAGGGCTGGAGAAAGCTTCACTGCGCATGAGGTGTTTGGCCGGCCTGAAACGGCGGCCAAACACCTCATACGCAGTGAAGGGACAAAGGAGTGCACTAGCACGCCCCCGCCACAGAGTCACCCCCCTGGACCCGCCCCCAAGACTCGTCAGAGTCCTGGGGGCTAAAAAAAAAAACAATGTAAACCGGGTTATCCAACACCTTCATGGAAAACCCGGCAGTGAGAAACAGAAATAAAACAATTTCATAATGTAATTAAGAATGCTCCCAAGGTATGGGAGTCATTTATTTTTTTGTTTTTTAAGAAACAAACTCCCACTTTGGAAGTTTGCTTTTGTAAACGAAAAACTTTACAAACGTTTGGTGAACGGCCATCAAAACTGACAGCCGCCATCCACCAAACGTTTAGTCAGGGCTTTAAGTGGGGGGGGGTCTGTGGGGGTCAGAGCACCCCCAGTTTTTTGGGGGGGCATCGAAAGGGGTCTCTAGGGGGCTCTATTTTCGGGCCTCAAAGGTCAAAGGCAGGGTGACCAGACGTCCCGGTTTTTGTTGGTGTTTCGGGTGAGCATGCGCACGCACTGCGTAAGGCGTGACGTCATTGTAGCAGGAAGGGAAATCCTTTGAAGAGAGACACTTTCTAACGGTATTTCCCTTCTCTTTGAACACGCAGCGCCACCTAAGTCATCGAGCCAGCCATCGGCACAACAACAGCTGGTTAGAACCGGCACGACCCTGCTTTTACGGCCTGCTGCAAGATACCATTTTGCCTATTTTATTATCCTTTGCTGGATGCGACTTCATGATTTTCTTAAGCACACAATGCTAGTTATCTTGATTTAGACCACGCCCCTACCCGGATAGGCCACACCCCTTTAAGAAATTTGCCACGCCCCTTTTAGAGCACCCCCAGTTTTTTTTCCCTACTTAACGGCCTGTGTTTAGTACATTGATGGGAACTGCAGCGACGGAGGTTACCTTCAAGTCACCAAGATGACCACCTGGCTGCGGTCATCTCTAAAAATGACGGCCTGTGGGTTCGTCAGTATGGCGGGGGGAATGTCCTAAAGTCTGGTCCAAAAATCGGTCCCTACGTTCTTACAAGCATTTGCGATGATTGACATAAGTGATTTGCGATTTGCAAATCTAACGGCGGCAGAAATTCCTTGTTTTGCAGTAGGGAAAATCAGATTTTTTTTCTTCACATTTTCAACATGTAACACAAATATCAAAGGTGAACTAAAGACATAAAACTGCACTAAGCATTGAAGGAAAAGCGCCATTGTAAAGTCAGAAGCGCGGCGGGGAGCCTGTCCAGGTTATGTCTGGCACAGGTGGACTGGCCAACAATGCGCTGCCCTGAAGGATGTTGATGAAAATGTGAAACTCTGCTGCATCCGATGCCAGCATCACGGTCACACAAGACTCAGAAGATGCACAGTGCCACTTGAACATGCCCGCAACGCGGTAAGTACATGAACACTCTATTGCAAACCCAACCCCAATAGCCGTGGAACATTTGTCAGAAAGTTAAAAAAATTAAACGGTGAGGGTGGGTAGTGCTAAAACGTGGGTCCGCCAGGCCTTCCACTGTGGGCAGAGTGGGGCACTTACTTTATCTTGGTTTTGTTTGTTTTGTTTGCTTAGTTTACATTTTTTGCATTGTCTCTGGTTCATTTTAGATTCCTGTTTTTATTTCTGAATAGTTTTGGCCTGCTCCATTTTTAGTAAATATTGTTCTCTTGCACACTTTCATTTGTTCCTTTTTTAATATATGTAGATAAGTGAACATTCCTTGCCAATCTGTTGCAATTTCCATATTTTAAAATTTGTAGAGAACAAAACTGATACATGTAACATTACAATTACGTTTGTAAGAACAATAAGTCCTATTGAATATCTCATAAATATTCAAAGTGTATATGCCATTGTTCACCAGATGAGATCTGTTGTCAATTGGATTAGGAATCACCGCATGAAAACCCTCACAATGAATCTAGAAGAGGGTTAGGGTTTTTAAATTAAAAAGAATTAAAGAGAAATTAAGGTGTGCAAAAACAATTCTATTACCTGAGTCCATGTGGAAAGTTGTTGATGCTGAATCCATACTTTGCAAAGTCTGGAAATATTTTTCCCACAGCACTGTTATAAAGCCCATAATTTACTGTCAACCGGCTCTGAAACCAACTTCCAGCAAATCCATTTTTACAACAGATTTTTAGTTCAAATTTCTTGTAAGAAAATACAAGCTTCTTCCTGTGATACCCCGAGCTCTTATCCAAACTTCCTACAATATTTTGGATTTGCCCTAAGAGTAGAACAACTTTGAGCCTTATTCACAAAGATAGAAAAACATGAAAATAAATCTACATATGTAATTTTAATATTAAAATATTAAAATATTACTCTTCGTAATTGATTAACTTATTTGGGTTATTCTCCATTTCCGAAAAAACATTTACTGCAAAGCGCAGACTTACATGTCTCAACCCACTGAAGCACAGGGTGGAGTCACATGTATGAGTGGAAAGTTACTACTAGTAACTTTTCACACGTAGGCATGTCACCGGCCACTAGGGTGGAGAACTCCCTATGGAAAGCATTTGGACAATTTTAAAAGTTTAATCAACTTAAAAATATTAAACATATTTATATGCTAAATATTTATGTATATTATCTTGATATATTCATTTTTAATGCAGAACAAAAATAAAATGCTACAACACTATTAACGTAATTTTCAAATAAATATTTAAATAATTTAAATATAAAGAATTACAATTTTCTATGGTAAAAATCGTTTTATTTATGATTAGAGTTGTTTTCTCACATCCACCACCCTACATCCACCAGAGGGTGGGGTGCAAGATTATAAAGTTGGCTTCAATAGTTATAAATGTTAATACAACAGTAACCTCTCAGTGCTCCCCCACCCTTCGACTTTCCACCGTCCCCGTCAAATTTGCCCTTACTGCATGTGTTGCCTTTATCATCTCACATTGAGATAGTCACCCCCATGGCAGCGTCCCACTGGCCTTGTGTCGGTTCTGCTTTGTGGGTCGATTATCTAATTGTCAGAAGGAGAACGTGCAAAGTGGAGGATCCTGTGGTACCTGGGGCAGGTGAGTTCTCTAGATTCTTTTGACAAGAAATCGATGCACCGTTCCAAGTTCTTTCAAACTAAGCCTCCCGTTTGCCCAAGGGAGCAGAGAGATTTTGCTATCTGTTTTCATAGTTTATAGAGCCATCTCTCATTGTATGGCACAGGGGTGGCTCTAGGCTCATGGTGGCCCTGTGCAGGGAGCGCAGGTAGGGGGCCCCGGAAGAGGGGGTCCGGGCGGGGCGGAGCTCAGGAAGGTGTTTCAATAAAACGTCCAGAAAAGGCGTTAGATGACCAGTAACATGGTAACAGAAAAACGACGTTTACTTTTTGAGTGCTCATCACTTGGATACTTTGTTTTAGAATCTGGGTCTCTGGAGGGACCCCTTTCAACAAGAAAAACACGTTGCGCGTCCGTAAGCGAGATCGGCCACAAAGTAGGATCCCTCCAATCACATAAATCATATTCAGAACACGGGTCTGTAACATGGTCTTGCTCTTTGGCTTCCTTTTCAATACCAGCATCATCCGTCTGTAAACTCTGAACCTCCTTCAGAATGCCACCGGACCGATGAATGATGTTTCCGTTCCTCTGTCTGAGGGTCTTTTGTAATAATCCTCACCCTGAGTTGGTAATTGCTGCATGTTTGTATCAGTTTCAGAGTCACCTTGTTCATTTTCATTGGTCTGCTCATGAGTTTCATTCTGCTCATGGATATCATCATTGTTTTGTTCTTCTTTATGGTCGTCAGCGCCTGTTTTACCGAGTGCATCAGCAGTACTCTGGCCAGAGGATTCTCCATCTTTAGGTTTCCCTTGGGTGATAAAGTTCAGGATTGCTCCTTCCTGTGACACTACAAAAGCCTGCTGAGCCACCTTTCTCTTTCATTTCGAATAACCAGATTTGTGTACTCGAATTCTCTTCATTTTGCTTGCAATGCAGCGGGTGAGGCTAGCAGTGGGTAGGGAAAAAAAGAAGACAATCAGCAGTGGCGGCTGCTGAAAGATTTTAATGTGTCATTTTTATTTTCTTGCAAAAACAACAGTTGATGGACAGAATGCAGAACAATGTCATACATTCACCCCAGTACAGAGATCTGGGCCTAAATCCATCGTTTTTTTGCTCACCACACCACCCCAGTTCAGACATGGCCATATGCAAATCAGCCTTGACCCTGTGCCTCATGGGAACAGTCCAGCCCGAACTGCCAAGCCATGTCTTCCCTGGACCGGAATCAAGCATCCTAGGACCGGTTTCTGGCTATCAGCCGTCATCAGCCAGGATAGCTTGACTCCAGTGGCCACTGGAATCAGGCTATCCTGGCTGACGAGGGCTGAAAGCCCGAAACCGGTCCTAGGATGCTTGTTTCCAGTCCAGGGAGGACCTGGCTTGGCAGTTCGGGCTGGACTGTTCCCATGGGGCACAGGGTCAAGACTGATTTGCATATGGCTGGGTTCAAACTGGAATGGCATGGTGAGCAAAAAAACGATGGATTTAGGCCCAGATCTCTGTACTGGGGTGAATGTATGACATTGTTCTGCATTCTGTCCATCAATTGTTGTTTTTGCATTTGTCACCCCGAGTGGGAAGGGTATGCTCAGACGTGAGTCCCTTGCTCTCCATGCCACTGGAATCAGGCTATCCTGGCTGACGAGGGCTGAAAGCCCGAAACCGGTCCTAGGATGCTTGTTTCCAGTCCAGGGAGGACCTGGCTTGGCAGTTCGGGCTGGACTGTTCCCATGGGGCACAGGGTCAAGACTGATTTGCATATGGCTGGGTTCAAACTGGAATGGCATGGTGAGCAAAAAAACGATGGATTTAGGCCCAGATCTCTGTACTGGGGTGAATGTATGACATTGTTCTGCATTCTGTCCATCAATTGTTGTTTTTGCACTGGTTAGAGTAGGCAGACCTGGAAGCAGAGGTCAGCCTGGGACCAGGGTTCAATTCCCGGCTCAGCTGGGTCTTGAGTCCATAAATTGTCCATGGACTCGATAATTCTCGCTCCAGTGCATACTCGATTCATGGGTTCACACTCTGCGACTCTGGGCAATAGCTTGCTTAATCTCCACAATGGCCCCTCGCGGCGGGATGCCCGGCTTTCACCTTGTGGATGCCCTGCTGGGTTATCTCACAGGGGAATACGAGGACGGGTTCCCTAAGCAAGCGCTTAGAGACCGGTTGGTGATTTGCGCTATATAAATATCTGCACATTTACATTTACATTTACCTTAGCAGGAAGAGAGTAAGCTGCCTTGAAATCATGGCACACAGAGACCTGTCTCAGTACGTCACTAACTGATCCTGAAGACAGCCTACAGGTAACCAAAGACTCGTCCACTTTACCACATTGTCAAAAGACAAAATACAATATATTTAATTAAGGTTTCTTATATAGTGCCATATTCCAGCAACCAGTTCTGCTCGCTTTCAGAGCACCTATTAAACAAGGATTAATTACAGTGAGTCCTAAGGCTATGAAAAGGCACTAGAGGTTCACTGAAGCAAAATTAATGTGCAAGGAACATCCAGTCAGGAGACAACTTTCAAGCAGGAAGTAAAATATAGCAATTATCAGGGTTCAATCGGCCCCTGAGGGTTTTGGGTCTCAGTACCGCTGTACTTGCTGAACCAATGGTAACTATGCCCCTAGTATGGACAGAGAAGGCTGCTTCACCAATTGCAAACTGAGGACTAGTTAAACTATATTTCTCTGCTAGTCACAAGACAAGCACTGGAATGTAATTAAAGAAATGATCAAGAAGCCGGTCTCCTACCAAGGTCTTTGCAAAAGGGCATTAGACTGAGTTAACATGGGTAGGCACTGCCATCCTATTCCAGGCGTCCATCCATAGGTGCTTGCATTTCATGTCTGCCGCAACACCATATAAACAGACATAACCAAATGCCAAGTACATTCGAACACTCGATGTTGTAAAAGATTTGTGCAGGCAGATCCACTCTTTAGATCACAAGTATCAGCTTCATACTCTGTTTTCATGATTGTTGATAAGTAATTGTAATCATTTTAATGAATCCTTAACATTACGTCTAACACCTCGTACCCTGCTCTCCTCTTCCCCCAATACGACCGTGCCTCCCAAGTTACACCTCCAAAAGTCACCATGCCTCCCCTCAGCCACAAGTAAAGACCGCCCCTGCACTCCTGACTCACTCTTCCCTCAACATACAGCGCCGATCTGTACCACTCCCTACCCCTGGCGCACGGTGACCACCTCTCCAACCCGCGCCCTCTCAGAGATGAATCGTGAGAGAGAGGCTCTCTCTCACGATTCATCATGCCCTCCCTTCCCATGACCACCAGAATACCTCCAGCTCGACACCTCACATGGCTTACCTCCACCCAGACCCAAAGCACACACCATCTACAATAACATCCTCACCCAACCTTCCCCACGCCCCCGGCTCCTCACCCCCACGGGCTGGGATACATTCCTACGCCTGATCTGCCCTCCTCCCCAGGGCTCCCCACACCCTCGTCCAATGGCTCACCTTCCCTCGGGTTCACTCTGCAGTGGCACACGCTGACCTCCTCACTCCCCCTCCCCATGCCCTGACCCTCGGGCTGCTCACCTCGCAGCTGGCACCAAAGGTTGCACACTGGCATGCTATCCTCTGCAAGGCGGCCTTTCTTGCCCAGGGTCTCTAGGCGCACCGGTGCATGGCCTCGGCCGGTCTCGGTGCTGCTCGCTGCACGCCGGGCACGGGTGCTGCCACCCCTCCTGCCGCCAGTGATGCGTGGTGCTTCTGTAACCCCTTCGCTGCAGGACTCGCGGGCACTGCGCATGCGCGCGCATGCGAGCCTCCGGAGGTGCCAGATCTGGACTATTAAAACAAGCTCGATTCTCCTGGAAAAAAAGTTCTAAACAAGCACAAGACCTACCAGAAGAGCCCGAAACAAGGCCGACCCCACACAAAGACGAGACTGGGTTAGAAAGGAAAAGAGTATAAGAACTACCATTCAGCGTGCATCACATTGGATTTAGCACGCCTCAGTCGTTCATGCGCCAAATCCCTGCCAGGGGCCGCCACGAATATGTATTGTATCCGATTCCTCGTGGTGGCCCCTGGGGTTTGGTGGCCCTGTGCAGGTGCACAGCTTGCACATGCCTAAGGCCGCCCCTGTATGGCACCTGTTCTTCCCCCGTAGTGGTGCGATGGCCTGCCTGGCCACACAGAGTGCCATAGTAATGGGTTTGCTACTTGCAGATCTCAGGGGAAAAGACAGTCTATTTGGGAGACCCAATACAATTATTTTCTCAAAGGATTATTTAAAAAATCCTCCTCCCTCAAGGAACATTTTCATAGTTGATTATTATGTATTAGAAACTTCAAAACGTTACGTATAGAATTAATTTAAATAAATGTAATTATTTAAAAAAGTAGGTTACCTTTATTTTTTAATAAAAGGATTACTGAAATATTTTATTTTAAAATAATATTTTTAATTCATCTATTTAAACATTATATTAAATGTATATATATTTAAAAAAAAAGGCAAAATAAAATAATTAATTTTAACATTATTTCCTTTGCAGGTCTATTTAAATTCCTTGCTTCCATAATTTTCGATGGGAGGGTGTTGCAGTACCAGTGGTTGGCCACGTCTGGTGCTGGACTTCTCCAGGTCTCAGCTGGCGTACAGTTACTATAGTTTTGGGTCCTTTTTTCACTGTAGTAACTTTAGAAGTGAAGTTTGTGAATGGCAATGGGCTAACCCTCCCTAAACTCCTTGCCAGTCCTCTCTTAACCCCTCCTATTTGTTAGCAAGCATTCCACACCTTCCAGCTACTCCCCTGGTCCCTTCCCCATTTACTACTAAGGGCCCGATTACGATGTCAGACGGACTGGAGTCTGTCCGACATTGTTTGGATTTGGATACTGGAACCGAACGACCTTCAGTCGTCGGTTCCAGCCCAGCAAGTAGGAAACAATGGGGGCATGCTCTCACTGTAAAGAGCAGAGGTGCAGTACATCCCTGCACCCCGTGGGAAGGTGCCTTTCCTCCGGGTGCAGGGATTAACAGGGAGGCCCAATAGGTGCCCCCTAGGCTTCCATCTGGAGGCCTTGCACCCATGGGGGCCCTCCTGGGGGCCTCCAAAGTTGGATTCCCACAGCCTTTCTGTGTTGGAAAGGCCAGCACAGAAAGGCTGTGGGATTCTTCCATCATATATTTCCTCGGCCGGAAAGAGCCGCCCGAGGGATTGTTGCAGGCCATTCGGACATCCGGTTCGGATTCCTTTCCGACCGACCCCATCAAAATGAGTCGGTCGAAAAGGAATCCGAACGGTACATTTTGATGCAGTCGGAGCCGTTTCTGACCACATCGAAATCGGCCCCTCAGTGGTAAACATACATGTGTGAGGATCACCCCATAGAAACGAAACAAGAGCTGGAGATTATTATTTTGCAGAGGTGTGTGAACTGTGTTCTGTAGTGATTAAATAGTATTACTGTAGCTCTACTTTACGTACTTCAAAATGCAGTTTGTGACTCCGGCTCTCAGTGTATGAGGGTCAGGCAGAGAATCAGCATGTCTTTGTTTACATTTTGCATAACAACAGAACCTATTCAAGCGCCTAGAGCCATTCCAGTTTAGGGCGCGTTCCAAATAAAAGACCAACATCACTATAGCAAACCATCTGTAACCCAACATGGCGGCTGGCTTCTACTGGCCAGGCTTCCACATGAACAACCTATGCGCTCATGTACTGTATTTGAGTCAAGCTTTGACAGGGTTTAGGTAGAATAATGAGGGCCTAGTGCAGGGCGAGCGCTGACTGGAACCTCCTATTCTAGCCGGTGGCCCCTATACCCAATAACGGGCCTTACAAATCATTGGGAAAGGGGGAATGAAGAATATACGTGGGACTATGCGGTGCTTTCGTGGGCCATTTGTGGTGCTCGATAATCACCTCTTACCCTTGCCAATGACCTCTCACTTTCAGTACTCAGGGTTGGAGGGGGAGTGCATGGGTCAGCAGGACAGGGACAGCAGGACAGGGTCAGCAGGACAGGGTTATACTGAGTGGTGCAGGAGGAGGTTGGGAGTGCAGGGCTGGGCTGCACCTCTGCCTGTATCTGGAGCCATCTCCGGTCTCACCAGGTATGGATTCATACCTTATAAAATGGGGTCCAGTCTTTCCCGACCCGGAATAAGGGGTTTTGTAAAACTCAGACCAGTTGCTGTTGCCTAGAGCAGTGGTTCTTAACTTGTGATCCGGGGACCTCTGGGGGTCCCCAAACCTAATCAGGGGGTCTTTGAGCGCTTAGAAAATGAAATCACATTAAGTGAGTAATAAAGTGTATATAAATTAAAAAAGCATAATGTACAAATGAAATGTTAAAACATTATCTAAATGTGAAAGGATTTGAAACTGGAGGCTAAAAAATAAGTTAGTGTCATGAGATTCATTCATGGGACCAGAGCGAGTGCATCAAACAGAATATAGTATGAACGATAAGTGACGTCAACTGAATTTAGAAAAGCTACAAACTTCCCATTAAAGTTATTATTTGTTTTACTTTTGTTTGTGAATTAAATAACATATTTGATGATTTGAGAATGTAATCGATGAAGGTCTGTTTCTCTATACTTTGTGAACTGTTTGAGGCTTAAATGATCTAAAATGCTTCGGCTGCAGTCTCTGGCTTCCAGTAATGACTCACTGGGGGACCCGGGATTCCAATAATGATTCAGTGGGGGTCTCCAGGTTCCAATAATGATTAAGTGGGGGTCCACAGAAGTTAAAAGGTCAATAAGTACTGTCCTAGAGTATTCTTTCTGAATACTGCTCCCAGCAGCTCATAAGGAGGACTTAACTGTGATTCAATAGAAAAGGTAAATTTTTAGGTCACACCAGTATGAGAAATTTCTCCTAGTATAAAATAGATATTTGAACCATTATGGACAGCAAGTCAGAACTACTTGCTACAACTTGGTAGTTTCTGTTGTTAAATAACCCCCGGGCGGAGACCTCCGCTCTGCGAGCAGAGTGTGCAGAGATTTACCTTCTCAGCGTTCCGCGGAGAAGGCAAATCTCCACACACTCCGCGGGCGGAGTGGAGTTGGCCAGCCCTGGCCATTAAGTAAAAATACATTTAAAACCACTTACCTACGTACTGCTGCGTCCCCGGGCTGCAGTCCTCATCTTCCTCGCAGTATGGGTAATCCTGGTGAAAACGGCGCATGCACGCGTGCCCGTGCAAGAAATGTGCAATAAATGCGAATGTGAGGTGCACGCGCATGCACAGTTTTCACCAGGAGTACCCATACGGGAAACTGTCCCAGCCCGGGCTGACACACCTGATGGGGGGGAGGAGGGGTGGGGGCTGAAGCCCATTGAGCCCTATGGGCGTTGCGTGCCTAGTGATCAGAATTGTGGGAAAGAGTTCACTTAAGAGATCAGTGGAGAAAATGGTCGAGTTAAGGAAAGACTTAGTTGAAGTCAAGTTTAGAGATAGGTTAGGAGATGAGTTAAAAGCCCACCGGCCTTTCAGTCGACCCTGCCTGCTCTTGACATCATCTCCCTGCTACATATTACTCTGAGGGAAGGTTGTGCTCAGAAGCGTTTAAGAAAGAAGATGTGGAGCCTTTGCTAAAATAACTAAAGGGAAAAATGAATGTAGATCTTTCAATGCATTCTAAGGCCCTGAGTTAGAGTTTGGTGGACAGGAATTCCGTGACAAATGCCCGCTTTATTACAAGGGCGTTGTATCCTAATGTACTTGTAATAAGGCGGACTGGATACCTGTCACATTTGTGACGGGATACCCGTCTGTAAAACTCAGAATTAAGGTCTAACTGTCAACCCATCATCTGGTTGAAGGTCACTGAAAAAACTGTTGACTAGATAGGGCCTCCCAATTGTAATCTTTTCCGGATAGCAATGCCTGCCTCCTCTCATTTCTTTCAGGATTTAGACCTAAACATGGTACAATAACTGGTCTGAGATCCTTCGTGTGTGGCTCTGCAGAGAGTAGAGGAAGGAGCGCGCTGCTTGTTGGGTGTGCGCTGCACCTCTGCAGCGCCTGAAACAGCGGACCATGCTGTGCTGCTCAGAGGGTTGTATTCTAGTGGTCAGAACAACATACAATGGTTTAAATCCTTAACTCACCTCATTCCCAATAAGTCCTCTTGGGCCAATTGACATCTAAAGACACATTTCCATCACTGTCATCCACCGGGGCTTCCTGCTGTTCTCTTTCATATATGGGTGGTCCTGTAGTCAACATCTTTGTTAATCACAGTCCTCATCCATTCCTATGCAGATAACACTCAGCTATACGCAGTATTCCAACAAATAGCACTTTCTTCTTTCTCCGAAGTTTTATATAGCACGACCTTCACCCAAAGGTATCAGTACGCTTTACACGAGCACCAGTTACATTACACAAGGACACATTCATTTTTGTGAGGCACAGGGAGATTAAGTGATTTGCCCAGGATCACAGGATGTTGAGCGTCACTGCAGAGATTCGAACGTGGTTCCCCAGATTTTAGATCTACCGCCCTAGCCCGTTTTTTTGAAAGAGGGACGGTGCACCAAAGAATGAGAGTCTTTCCAAACGATCCAAATTTCGTCCTTTATTCTTTATTTAAATTTTAAAATTCAGACTCAGCCAACGCGTTTCGTTCCTTACGAACTTCGTCAGGGCCCAAACAATCGCATGTGAACAAGTTCCAAATGGTCAGTAAATAATCAACTCCAAAAAGGTCCTGGTTTTGAATGTCCAAAAAATACGCCGCCTCTCAAATAATCAAATGGTGTAAGTACCCCTGAGTCCTATGTACGTCACCAAACAATCCAATTTTAATCAAGACTCCAGGCCACCTCTGGATGTATGACGTTACAACGCATGCTGTTACAACGCATGCTGTTACAACGAAAGTTTTACAACGCGAGTGCATTGACAACGCAGGACATTACAACGCAAGTCTTTACATCGACTTGCACTAGATGGCGTGCTAACATTAAAAAAGTGTAATTTACTATTCCAACTCCAGTCCACGTAACAGTAGGGAAGGTGTTGGGATAGTAAACTACACTATAGGCACGGGGAGATTAAGTGATTTGCCCAGGATCACAGGATGTTGAGCGTCATTGCAGAGATTCGAACGTGGTTCCCCAGATTTTAGATCTACCGCCCTAGCCCGTTTGACCACATCCTCTCTCTTTTTTGTGGCCTTACAATCCAGACATTTTGGACATGAATTCTAAATACTAAAAAGGTGCAACAGTTTGCCTTTTTGGTGCCAAGCTATCTTAAAATGCCCTGTTGGTTCCACAGTCAGCTGCTGCTTTCATCACCTCCATCAATTAAAGCATAGGACCGCACATGCCTTCTGAACAGGGCCTTGGTGGCGGGTGTCTCCATCGACTCCGGTGTCTCCATCGCCTCCTGACTTGATTATTGCAACTCTGAGTACGCGTTGCTACCAGATTATCAGATCCAAGGGGCTTCAGAAGATGTAGAATTTCCCAGTGGGACTGACTAAGAGGCTTTCAAAAAGCCACATACAAGAGGTGGAAATAAGTCAATTTGACACAAAAAGGTACTAGGAGCTTTCACAATGGAGCTGAGGAACAGACCTGTGAACATCTGAGACATAAAGAAACTTACTTCACAACCAGCAAAACAGTGATGTGGACAGGAACATTCTGAAGCTGCATGCGAGGAATACCATATGAAACTTTATCACGACACTTCCATCACTTTAATAACTATGATTAAACATAAATTGCCTTGAAGAGAAATTGATCAATCATACAATTTATTTTCTTTGGATCTAGCAGGAAATTTGATGATGCGTCCTGAACGTGACTCAAATATATAGTTACATTTCACTCCTCCAGCCGAGCTCTATCCCAGATGTTCAACTGGAGTGAGCAGCTCATTTCAATCTTCAGAGTTAAACTCTTTGTTACACTTAATACCAGTAGAGATGTCCAGTTAAACATTTTGTTGGTGCAAATTTTCTTTTTGGGCGATGGGCTTTGTATCATGTGAAGCTCCTTATGCAGAGATATCAAATCTGTGTTACTGATCGTGACATGTTCTACTTTGAAAATGAGTATAATCCCTCGTCATGAAAAGTGTCAGACCATCAGCTTCACTTGAGCAAGCATTCCATTGTTGTTTTAATTAATTGCATTAATGTATGTATCACCATTCGTTCTCTTTTTATGTCTTTGATTGTGATCCAGTCACTTTCAAGTAGCCCCAGTTTTGAGTACGAGACATTTTGTATTATCTTTAAATTCGTTATTTACCTGTCTCATTCCACACGCATACACAAGCCAGGCATTAGCCAAAGGATGACTGTCTACACTTTAATAAGTGCATCCCGGTGGTGAGAAGAGTCTAATGGATGTAATAGTTAGTTACTTTTGTTATTCGGCTATGGAGGAAAAAAAATTACAGATGAATACGTTGTCATCTATTTACATTTTTATCCTACTTATTGTCATTTGTTTATGATTTAAGTTATTAGTTTCTGTGGGAAAACTATGGGCCGTATTTACAAACAAGCATTTGCAATGCAATCGGTCTCGCCTTTGAGACCTTATATGTATTTAGCTATGCAGCACATTAGCCTGGGGGCAGAAACATCTACTGTTCTTTAACATGGAGGGAAAGTAAGCACCAAGCTGAGTGACACGCCAGGTATGGGAACACATGGAGAGAAATATTGCCTTTCAGCGGGAAATGGTATAGTCCAAAGCTCTGTTTTCAATATAAAATCAGGGCCTTCGGAGGTCATATCACTCAAAATACAAGATTTAAAATAAATATTGTCTACGGGTGCTCGTGGAAGACAATTTCTATGGACTGGAATCTAGAGAATGCTAAAGTGATTCTGGTATTTTACTGACCTCTGCTGGTCGTTTTTTTATCAAGAAAGTTAAATGGAGGCAGTTGCCACAAAAATTAAAAAAAGAAAGTCCCTCAGCAGAAAGCAATTCTGGTATTTTACTGTCCTCTGCTGGGAGTTTTTTATCAAGACAGTTAAATAGAGGCAGTTGCCACCAAAAAAAGTCCCTAAGCGGAAGCAGACAAGTGCTAGGGCTGATCTCCAGAGCCCACAAGTACATACACATATACCTATATAATAAGTATATACTAAAGTATATACAAGAGGTCTCGCATGCTCGATCTAAAAACTAAAGCATAGCTGCGTTAAAGCAGCGATGCACCAGTTTACTTACACCTACAGAAGAAACCCTTGTGCCACCATAGATGCGCTGTATTTACACAACGGTGCAGGGTTTTTTGTGCATTGCTGGAGTTGGTGGGAAAACCAATGGAACTCCAGCAATGCGTCAAAATACAGAGACAACGCGTCAGTTTTAATTGACACATCACCTACTGAAAGGGGACCAATGTGTTTGAGCGTGAAAAGGTGACAAAGACACCTTGCACTCAAACATATTGGTCCTGGATGTGACGCATATATGTGACGCATACATGTGGGCCTAGAGCCCACTTGTATGTGTGACATCAGCACGTAATGTCATAAATTGTGAAATTACGTACATATACGTACCTTAGGTGACTCACTTGCCTTGTGACTTGTTTGCAGGTTGCAATCAAGTTGCTACGGCTGCTGTTCCCTTGGACACAGCCAATGCATCAGCCTTACGCGTGGGTTTGGCAGGCGTAGGGATTTTGACGCATTGGCAGCGCAGCGGCAGGATTCATAAAAAAAGAAAGTGGTAAATACCACTGCGTCAGTTTCAAGGTAGGCGTTTCTGACGAACGCCTACCTTGCATAAATCTAAATCTGAGGCGGCACAGGCGATTCTCGCGCAGGTGAAAACCGACGCAGCCTGTAAGAAAGGGACGCATCTGCATCCCTGTAAATATGGAGCAGATGCGGCGCCGTTGCGTAAAAAAACGTGACGCAGTGGTGGCAAAAGAGGCTTATAAATAAGCCCCTATGTGCGCACTACACAAATGACTCTGCTGAATTGAGAGGTTTATTTACTTTTCGAAATGCACAGCTTTCCGGGTTTTACCCATGGGTTTACACCTCTTTTCCCTCCTCAAACTGTAAGTAGGTATAATCTGCAAACGTATATAAATATTCACTACTACTAGGAAAAATTCAACTGAGTCAATCTCTTCCTGAAAGCTAGAAAGAGGGTGATCTTAGTATTGTAAACTATTGCTGATGTAATTTTTAGAAAAATCCATAGTTTCTTGCACATACTTTTGTCCCATTTTATTTCAAAGAAAAACTCCCCAACATATTCCTCCATTGTGGATATTTTTTGGTTCCCTCCAGGCAATGGCACGAACCATGTGCCCTTCTAGAATGCCCAACATGCGGGAAAAATTGAAACGATTTTGGCTACAAAAGTTATGACACCGTAAGCGTGTCCCAAGGACCTGAAAAGGGCACAGTAATTAAAGCCCCAGCACTCAAGGGGTTACCTCCTGTCATCTCAAAGCTGGCAGTCTCTTTGCTATTAGGCTGTAGGTCTCACACCGAAGGTTTTCACTTTATTTCTATGTATTATAGTCATTTTCTCTTGCTCGTTTTCATTCGTGTTCCATCTATTTTAGGCATGTACTGATGGTTGAATTTCTAAGTCTCCAAACATGGGAATGTCTCTCTGTGATATTATTTGTAGTATTCCATGGGATTGTACCAGATACATTTACCACCTGCTCTGAGTAGCTGATAAATGTATGTGTGGCCCTGTAGGTGGGTGAGGGGTGAGAGATGGAGGTGCCAGCGCTAAGAGAGAGAAGTGGAAGCTTTCGTCTGGCATGGGGGGCACGGTATGCTACTCCCACTCAAGTAAACTCCGAATGAGGCTTGACTCCTGTTGCAGCCAAAGCCTCATGCTGGGATTACCGGCTAAAAAAATGGGGATCCCTATCTCCCCCCAAAAACCTAACAACCCATAATCAGATGAAGCGAAAGAAATGCTTAAAAACAAGTGCTATGCTGCCGCTTAACTTATAGTCCGCGCCTATGTGTGGTAACTCACCCCCAAACCACCACACATGAATCCGGGCCAGGCAGTGGCATCTCCACCTGTTGGTAAGAGGGGTGTAATGCAGGGAGATTGTTGGCCAGGTGCTGTGTAAAGTGCTTTTTCTTGGCTTCTACTGAATCGAATGTCCCCATGAGTGAAACATCTCCGTTCAGTGTGATGGGCTGACAGATGTTGCAGATGTTACGACAGCCCCTGCCTCGATCCGGCCAAGTGGGCGGTTAGTAAGAGGGGCGTTTGCTGTCGCCCTTCATTAGACCCTACTACTCGCTAATACGGTGGGCATCTTCTTGGTAAGCCTCACAGACCCATGGAAGACCAGGGAGTACATCTGCTATCCAATGGAGGGCCTTTTACCAGCACTGGGTGGGCATCGCCATGCATGGTGACGCTGGGCGCAGTTGATCTCAGTGTCAGGGCCAGTAGCGGCTCTGGGAAGATTTTGGGGTTCCACTTTGGGCGCTGCTCATTTACGTCAAGGCTATTGGTCACACCCAGTACGTCTCTCTCTGCCCTGAAAGCCGCGGGTGTCCCTTATGGACCCTACGATGGGACCTTCTCAAGATATAGCGCAGAGAGGGTCAGTATCAATATATGCAAGCGGTCCTGCCAGAGACCAGCTGAGAATTTAAAGGTGGGGGTCCCCTTTGATGCATGAAATATGAATGTACTCATTATGCTTATGGCATTGGGGAAGGCAGACCTCATTAACCTAAATGGGCAGAAGCAATTGATTTTAAGTCATTTCGTAATAAAAAATGTTTTGCTGCTTTACCTGCACTGCACCAGTTGGTATTAAAGCGCTTTACGCTAGAAGTAGGGAAGGACATGTGAACCACATGTTAACAAAACAAACCAACTGTGTGAGTGAAACCTTACAGGGAATCGGGGTGGAAAAGTATAGGTGAGGCATCAGTGTACAAGCAGTTAACTAACTGGGGAAGTAGATCATTAGAGGCAGAATCAGGGTGGGGGTTAAAGGAAGAGGGTAAAAGGAACAGGAGGGTAGTGGGAACAGGAGGGCAGAGGGAACAGGAGGGCAGAGGGAACAGGAGGGCAGAGGGAACCGGAGGGCAGAGGGAACAGGAGGGGAGAGGGAACAGGAGGGCAGAGGGAACAGGAGGGCAGAGGGAACAGGAGGGCAGAGGGAACCGGAGGGCAGAGGGAACAGGAGGGTAGAGGGAACAGGAGGGTAGAGGGAACATGGGGGTAGAGGGAACAGGAGGGCAGAGGGAACCGGAGGGCAGAGGGAACAGGAGGGCAGAGGGAACAGGAGGGCAGAGGGAACAGGAGGGCAGAGGGAACAGGAGGGCAGAGGGAACAGGAGGGCAGAGGGAACCGGAGGGCAGAGGGAACAGGAGGGCAGAGGGAACCGGAGGGCAGAGGGAACAGGAGGGCAGAGGGAACAGGAGGGCAGAGGGAACAGGAGGGCAGAGGGAACAGGAGGGCAGAGGGAACAGGAGGGCAGAGGGAACAGGAGGGCAGAGGGAACAGGAGGGCAGAGGGAACCGGAGGGCAGAGGGAACAGGAGGGCAGAGGGAACAGGAGGGCAGAGGGAACAGGAGGGCAGAGGGAACCGGAGGGCAGAGGGAACCGGAGGGCAGAGGGAACAGGAGGGCAGAGGGAACAGGAGGGCAGAGGGAACCGGAGGGCAGAGGGAACAGGAGGGCAGAGGGAACCGGAGGGCAGAGGGAACAGGAGGGCAGAGGGAACAGGAGGGCAGAGGGAACAGGAGGGCAGAGGGAACCGGAGGGCAGAGGGAACAGGAGGGCAGAGGGAACAGGAGGGCAGAGGGAACAGGAGGGCAGAGGGAACCGGAGGGCAGAGGGAACAGGAGGGCAGAGGGAACAGGAGGGCAGAGGGAACCGGAGGGCAGAGGGAACAGGAGGGCAGAGGGAACAGGAGGGCAGAGGGAACAGGAGGGCAGAGGGAACCGGAGGGCAGAGGGAACAGGAGGGTAGAGGGAACAGGAGGGCAGAGGGAACAGGAGAGCAGAGGGGTTGTTCTGGAAACAATCATCAGAGTCTGGGGAAGGTGGGCCCGCTGAAGGGAGTCTGAGGTGCTTCGAGCTTCACGCTTCTTTTAGGAGGGTTTTTAGTTCCAGGTTGCCCCTCAATAAGGTACATTTTAAACAGGTGTTTTTTAGTCCTTTCGAAATGACAGGATGTCAAGGGATGTTCTCTGTTACAGGATGCTCCAGATCACCTGTGCAGATCCAGAAAACGTTTGGCTCTGAATTAGGGCTGTTTGGAGTTTTAGCTTTCCCAGAGTGAAAGGTGGGGGCCTGCTCTTGTACAGGATTGCACCAATCACTCAATCAATCAATCATTTGTAAAGCGCACTACATACCCGTGAGGGTCTCCCGGCGCTGGGGGGGGGGGGGGAGGTGGGGCCGCTACTGATCGAGCAGCCAGGTCTTGAGCATCCTCCTGAAGGTCAGCAGGTCTTGGGTCTGTCGTAGGCTCAGTGGGAGGGTGTTCCATGTCTTGGCGGCGAGGTGGGAGAAGGATCTCCCGCCGGTGGTTGTTCTTCGGATGCGCAGGACGGTGGCTAGGGAGAGGTCGGCGGAGCAGAGCTGGCGGTTGGGGATGTAGAAGGAGAGGCATCTGTTGAGGAAGGCTGGGCCGATCTTGTGGAGTGCCTTGTGTGCGTGGATGAGGAGCTTACTGACGGGGAGCCACTGCAGGTCCCTCAGGTGGGGGGTGATGTGGCCGTGGCACGTCGAGGATCAGTCGTGCCGAGGCGTTTTGGATGCGTTGTAGTCGTTTGATGAGCTTGGTCGGGGCTCCCGTGTAGAGAGCGTTTCCATAGTCGAGTCTGCTGCTGACGAGGGCCTGGGTGACTGTCTTTCTTGTGTCTGTCGGGATCTATCTGTAGATCTTGCAGAGCATGCGGAGGGTGTTGAAGCAGAAGGAGAAGACGGCATTGACCTGCTTGGTCATTGAAAGCGTTGAGTCGAGGATGATTCCCAGGTTGCGTGCGTGGTCGGTGGTTGTCGGGCTGCTCCCAGTGCCGTCGGCCACCAGGAGTCATCCCAGGCTGAAGGGCTGGTGCCGAGGATGAGGACCTCCATCTTGTCCGAGTTCCGCTTCAGACGGCTGGTCTTCATCCAATCAGCGACGGCCTTCATTCCTTTGTGGAGGTTGGCTTTGGCAGTGATGGGGTCCTTGGTGAGGGAGAGGATCAGTTGAGTGTCGTCGGCGTAGGAGATTATGTTGAGGTCGTGCTGTCGGGCGACGTGTGCGAGCGGGGCCATGTAAATGTTGAACAGTGTTGGGCTGAGGGAGGATCCTTGGGGTACGCCGCAGATTATCTCAGAGGCTTTGGACCGGAATGGGGGGAGGCGGACGCTCTAGGTTCTGCCGGAGAGGAAGGAGGTGGTCCATTCCAGAGCCTTGTCTTGGATCCCTGCGGCGTGGAGGCGTGCGCGTAGTGTGTGGTGGCAGATGGTGTCAAAGGCGGCGGAGAGGTCTAGGAGGATGAGTGCTGCGGTCTCGCCGTTGTCTAGCAGGGTCCTGATGTCGTCTGTGGCGGCGATGAGGGCAGTCTCGGTGCTGTGGTTGCTGCGGAACCCTGACTGGGAAGGGTCCAGGATTCTGTTTTGTTCGAGGTATCCGGTTAGCTGTCTGTTTACGATTTTCTCGATGACCTTGGCCGGGAAGGGGAGCAGAGAGATGGGCCGGAAGTTCTTGAGGTCTCTTGGATCTGCCTTGTTTTTTTTAGTAGGGCGTTGATCTCGGTGTGTTTCCAGCTCTCTGGGAAGGTCGCGGTCTCGAGGGAGAGATTGATGATGTTGCGCAGGTGGGGTGCGATGGAGCTGCTTGCTTTGTTGAAGACGTGGTGCGGGAAGGGCTCTGACGGGGAGCCAGAGTAGATTGTGCTCATGGTCTTGATGGTGTCATCGTTGCTCACGCTGGACCAGACTAGCAGGGGGTCGTGGTCGATGGTGTTTGGAGGGTCTGTTGTGTTGCTGTCTGTTGGGGCTGTCTGGGTGTTGAAGCTGTCGTGGATGTCTGCTATCTTGCAGTGGAAGAAGGTGGCGAGGGAGTCACACAGGACTTGCGATGGCAGGATTTCGTTGGTGTTGGAGCTGGGGTTGGAGAGTTCCTTCAAGATGTTGAAGAGCTCCTTGCTATTGTGTGCGTTGTTGTCGAGGCGGTCTTTGAACGAGGTTCTCTTGGCAGCCCTGATGAGGTTGTGGTGGTTGCGAATGGCGTCCTTGTGTGCTGCGCGGTTGTCCGGAGTTTGTTCGCTGTGCCATTTCTTCTCTAGTTTCTGGCAGGCATGCTTGGAGGCTAGGAGTTCTGGGGTGAACTAGCTGGCCCTCTTGCTGGTGTCTCTGTGGGGGTGTTTCTTCAGCGGGGCGAGGGTGTTGGCGCAGTCCTCGATCCAGTGTTTGAGGCTGTGGGCAGCGTCGTCGGTGTTGGAGGGTTCAGTGGGTGGTCTGAGAGCGAGGTTTGCATGTAGTTGGTCTTCTGTGATTTTGCTCCAGCAGCGGCGGGGGATCTGTTGAGTGCGTGGTGTGTGGTGGTTTTCTGGAAGGTGAAATGGATGCAGCGGTGAGGAGAAGACGGGGTCGAGCGTGTGGCCGGCGGAGTGGGTGGGCGTTGTTACGAGTTGCTTCAGTCCGAGGTTGACGAGGCTATCGATTAGGGTTGTGGAGTTGTTGTCGTTGTTGTTCTCAAGGTGGAAGTTCAGGTCTCCGAGGAGGATGTAGTCGGTGGAGGTCAGGGCGTGCGTGCTGATGAAGTCGGCGATGGAGTCGCTGAACTGGGGGTGGGGTCCGGGGGGTCGGTAGACGAGGGTGCCTCTGAGGGTGGAGTTGGGGTCTGTGTGGATCTGGAAGTGCATGTGTTCGGCGGTGCTGAGCGCGTCTTCGGTGCTAGTCGCGACCCTGAGGCTGTTCTTGTGGACGATGGCGATTCCTCCTCCGACTCCGTCGGTGCGGTCTCTGCGGGTGATCTTGTAGCCGTTTGGGATGGCTATGGCGATGTCGGGTGCGGAGGAGTCGTTCAACCAGGTCTCTGTCAGGAAGGCGATGTCCGGGGATGTTGTGTCGAGCAAGTCCCAGAGCTCGACGGCGTGTTTGCGTGCGGAGCGGGTGTTCAGTAGTATGCATCGCAGGTGGGTGCGGTCTTTCTTGGCGGGTGGTTTGTCGGCTCTGAGGCTGGTATAGCTGCAGTTACGGCAGGTGAAGGGACCGTGTGTGCATTTCGGGGCGACCTTGAAGCAGGTGAAGGTCCGTCCAGGGTTGAGAGCGTGTAGTATGCTGGCATCGTAGCGGCAGCGGTCGTCGTGGCGGGAACTGGGGCCAGGGGTTCTGGCATTGGTCGCGGTCCAGGTGCGGACGGGCTTGCCTTAGGCGCACCAGCGGCATATATGGGGAGGTGGGAGGGAGGAGTAGATGGGAGGAGGGAGGCGGGGGCAGCAAATGGGCAGTCAGGGGGGCGGGGCCACAGGGGACACAGCGGCGGGGGTGGAGAGGGATGACGAAGGGAACAGAGGGAAGGGCACAAGATCGAGTGGAAAAACGGGTGTTATAGATGGCAAACGGCACAGGAAACAAGGGGGAAGTGAGTGGCACAGAAGGCAAAAGGGCTCAAAAAATGAGGGAGAAAACGGGTGTTACAGAAGGCAAAGGGCACAGGAAACAAGGGGGAAGTGAGTGGCACAGAAGGCAAAAGGGCTAAAAAAAAAAACGGGTGTTACAGAAGGCAAAAGGGCACAGAAATACAGGGGGAACGAGTGGTATAGAAGGTAAAAGGGCTAAAAAAACGGGTGTTACAGAAGGCAAATGGGCACAAAAATACAGGGGGAACGAGTGGTACAGAAGGCAAAAGGGCTCTAAAAACAGGTGTTACAGAAGGCAAAAGGGCACAGAAATACAGGGGGAATGAGTGGTACAGAAGGCAAAAGGGCACAGAAGTACAGGGGGAACGAGTGGTACAGAAGGCAAACGGGCTCATAAAACGGGTGTCACAGAAGGCAAACGGGCACAGAAATACAGGGTGAACTAGTGGTACAGAAGGCAAAAGGGCACAGAAATGCAGGGGGAACGAGTGGTACAGAAGGCAAAAGGGCACAGAAATCCAGGGGCAGCTAGGAGACAGAAGGCAAAAACGGGCAGAGAGGCACGGGGCAGCGAGGGGAACAGAGGGAAAAGCGGCAGAGATCAAGTACAGGCAGCGGGGAAAGACGGGGAACAGCAGTCACAGGCATAGTAATGAAGACAACGGCAATACAGGAAATACAGTGAAAACAATAAAAACAATACACTACAATACAATAACTAGCGGAATAAAGCGGAGATGAACAAACCTACGGCCTACCACTGGCCACCAGGGATGAGGCGCAGGTGGTAGCCTGCGGGTGGAGGAGGGCCTCGAACTTCCTCAGCAGCGGCAGCTGGGGCAGGGACACACAGGCGGTGCTGTGCGGAGGGAGAGCGACCTACCTGGTAGGGTCAAGGGTCGCCAAATGCAGACAGGCTACTGTAACACTTTTCAGAGGTCGCCGAATGTGAGTCCTACCTAAAATCACGAGAGACCCAGGATGTCCCTCACTGAGTCTGCACTGCAGGTATGTCTGACCTTTGCACCCCTTTTCATTGACTTGTAAGCTTGAGCCAAACAAGTTTCACCTCCACCAGGTTCCTCTGAAATGCAGCGGCAAAGACACAGGACCTGCCGGTGGAATCTGAAGCATCCTTGAAACCCTAACTTGATAGACAAAGACTCTTTTCCGGATCTCCGCATTTAATATTAGCCAAAATATTACCAAAATACTTTTTAACATTTTCAAATTATAGTTGTTTCATTATTATCTTAGATCCAGTCCTGGTTTTGAGTGCTGGGAAACAATATTATTAGACTTAGATACATGTATTCTTTGACCAATCCAAGATGGTGTAATTTGCTTCCTGTTTCTGTTGCTTTGCACTTCCAGGTCATTGCTTTCTCAGAATAGAAACTGGACTGGCATCTGATGCATCGCAATTTCGCTTGTTTGCTGTTGCTTTGTCCGGATGTTTATTTGACCCGGGTTTTGTCTCAGTTCTACAGTTGCAGTCCTGTGATTTTTTGGCCTGGGGTTTCAGGCCATTTTTTTGATTCTCAGTTTTTCCATCTGATGCACCTAGGTGAGGCCCAGCATCCCAGCCCTTGGAAGCTGCAAAGGGTGTTTGATGCCCAAAGGGAGAAAACCATGTCGCTTTATTGAGGACACGAGAAGAAATCTCAACATCTCATGATCTCAACATCTCATGATCTAGTTCCAGGTGTTTGTAAAGACATTCTGCGTCCCACAGTAACCGTTCTAATACAGAATACACAGTGAAGACACACTGAATATACCAGCAGACACAGGCAAACATTGGCCTCTCTCAGGCATGTTGAATGTTCTATTCCGCTCTTTTGTGATGGAAGGATAAGGGTGGTCTCATGTCAAGAACAGTTAAAGTTATTGATTACTTCGGCATGGAGGTTGGGTGCATCCCGACCCTTCTGACTTAGGGCATGATTTAGATATCGGCAGACGGGTTACTCCGTCTCAACAGTGAGGGATATTCCGCCCGCCGAAATATAAATCCCATAGGATATAATGGAATTTATATTTCGGTGGATGGGATATCTGTCACGGTTGTGACAGAGTAACCTGTGGCGGAGATCTACTTCAGGCCCAGAGTCTGCCAAGAGATTTGGTGCGGATATGATATTTCAGAAGGATATCACCACCTGTTAAAGGGTTCCCCTTCACCCCCATAACGAATATGACTAAATTCTCTTGGTTGCTCCATTGGGCCAGTAAAAGGACCTGGATGGATTCTGAAGTTAGACAACTTTTCAAATGTTGAAATTCACTGCAGTGGATTTAAGGCATGGAACATCATATAAAATATAACAAATTCAATAAATAAGAGGAATATAAAAAACAACAGGAGGAATTAGCTGTAACATTGATAGTCTTAGAGTGCAACTACATTGTACATTAACTTTTAGCATAAAGAGCACTAAGCTGATGATAGATACAAACTTTAGCCCCAAAAAGCCTTTCACAGTGAATATGCCACTTTACAACGCATGTGTTACAACGCGTGTCATTACAACACATTTTTTACATCGCAAAATCCATTACAACGCATGTCGTTACAACGCATAATCCATTACAACGCAATGACTATTCTAACTCTGCCGGGGCATTACTTTGGGGAATGCGTTGTAATGGATTATACGATGTAATGACATGCGTTGTGATGGATTTCGCGTTGTAAAACATTTGTTGTAATGGCACACGTTGTAACGCGTGCGTTGTAAACGATGTTTCCCTTTTACAGTACACTGCTCATGTTTAACAGCTATGCTAACATTAGGGTGTGCTAACTTATAAACCTGTTTTTGTGGGGTTTTTTTGCAATCTTCGCAAAGAGGTTGTCAAATTGTACACTTTGTTACATTTATGCAATAATTGTGTTGACTGGGAGAAATAATCTGCGTTAATTTTTTCACAGTGTGATCGAAAAAGGTAAACTCACAGTGAAAAAGGCTGCATGCATTGTATACACAGTGAAAACAGATTTACAATCCAATGAGAATTATCTCCAACGAGTTCAGGCAAAGTTAAAATGGGAAACTTTGCAAACGGTAACAATGCTAAATGTCTCAAACCTACACTAGTAAAAAAAAAATGCCCTTAGCCGAACTGGCATGCTTCTTTTAAAGTAGGACAGGAGTGACCAGAAAAGTGAGATGAAGAGAAGCATGCTTATATCTTTGAATTAAGGAATGTGGCACCATTTGTTTTTAAAAGGAGCATCTAAGGGGCCAATTGCGATGTCGGTTGGAAAGGCTCCGAAAGGGACTCGGATTCTCTGAATCTGATTCAGAACCTATGTTTCTGACTGAATTGGATAGATTTCCGACCAACCGATTTCAATGCAGGAAAACCGTTCGGGCTGTCCGATTCAGTTCCGATCGGCATTCGGACAGCCCGAGTCATCCGGAGCCGAATCGTACAGCTCTATGGACACTGTTTCTGACCGAGCGATTACGATGGCCAATTCTGACACTCGTTCTGAATCTGTTTGCCCGAAACGGCTGTCAGAATCTGACTTTGGGGGCCCGTAGCAGGCCCCTTTCACCTGTAGGCCTCCGGTTGGGGCCCGTGGGGTACCCATGGGACCCCTCTTTCTACCATGCACAGTGTGGCAGGCACCATGAGGTGCCCACTACAGGGTGCAAGGTTTTCCCCAACCACCCTTTTTGCAATGGGAAATCAAGGCAAGTCCGACCAAACAATGTTGGGAAGCATCGTAATCGGTAGGTCGGACTCGCAGAACCCGAGTCGGTCGGAAACCTCTCTGAAACCGATTCGGCCGGAAGAGTTTCCGACCGACATCGTATTTGGCCCCTAAGTGTTAGACACATGATTAAGAGTTCAGACAGCATAAGATAGGTTGACACAGAAATAGAAGTGGACCCTATTAGCGAAACAGATAACTAAAGGTATGGAAGTCTGTATGCATTTGTATATGTTGCAGGCAATGTTTGTTTTAATAGCAGGGAAATCAACAGTAAAAACCAGCCCAGTAGATTAAGCTGATGATAGGTTTATATGCTCCACATATACTATGTGGGTTTATGTCTATGAACATTGCAGGAATTTACAAAATATGCCAAAATGGTCCGGTATTATATTTTTACGTGCCAACAAACACCTATGACATATGTAAAAAGAAATGAACAATTCCACAATATTAAATAAAAATTACAAACCCCAACAATATTTGCACCATTTAATCCTTAACTATCATACCTGGAGAACTTGTGTCTCATAATTTGTGACCTCTGGCTTAAAGGCTGATAAATGAGTGCCTTTCCCCAAAAATGATTGCTGGTGCAACCACCAGCTCAAATTAAGCACTTGATGGATTCCATAGTCCAGCCCATAGTCATGACGGTGGGGACATTTTTTTTTTTTAATTAAATATTTCGATTTCAGATAAATATTGACCAGTTGATCCCTAGGGATTAGCAGTGTAGAAAGAGGAACTAGAGAGACATTAGTGTGTGCTGCTTTTTGGAGCATTTGGGATCTACCTTGTACATGCACTGTGCTTGCTCAACAAGAAGATAAACACAGTTTACATGTCTTGAAGAAAGTGGATGTAAATAACACATTTCACCAGAACACAGTGCTGAGTTTTTTCTGTACAGGTTGCCCGGCTACTGACTGTTATATTTCAAAAAAAATATTTGGGCTTATGACATTCACCTGGTGAATTTGGAGGGCACCCAGTATGGTTGATATACACATGATGGTGAATTGTGAATTTGGAGGGCACACAGTATGGTTGATGTACACATGATGGTGAATTTGGAGGGCACACAGTATAGTTGATGTACACATGATGGTGATTTTGGAGGGCACACAGTATGGTTGATGTACACATGATGGTGAATTTGGAGGGCACACAGTATAGTTGATGTACACATGATGGTGAATTTGGAGGGCCCACAGTATGGTTGATGTACACATGATGGTGAATTTGGAGGGCACACAGTATGGTTGATGTACACATGATGGTGAATTTGGAGGGCACACAGTATGGTTGATGTACACATGGGATGAACTGGGAGATCAAGAACCACATGTAATATTTGCTGCTTGGCAAATACTGGTTGCAAATTGCAACCAATATTTTTGCAACCAGTAAATATTTTTACAACCGGATCTACGTAGCATTGTCAGTTCCAAAAAATCTGAACTGGATTGGCTTGCAATCCCTTCTCCCTAATTAATATTCATCAGTTATATCACAAATTGTGATTCAATCTGATTGGCCATAATCACAATAACAGGGTTGGTAGCCTGCAAGGCTTAGCAGGTTACTTAGTAGGTGATAGTTTTCAAATAAAATATAGTTTTCCCTCCAAATGCAGCAAGTTTTGCATAAAAGAAATATGGCTGTGTTTACATTTTTTTCAAGTTTGTTTAAGATTTGTCATTGATCCCCTAATACATCACACTTCATTCAGATAGTGAAGTAGTAACCATTCGAAATCCCATTTTAGGAGTACATATATCTGTACATTTAAAAAAAAAAAAGAATTGAAAATTGAACAGTGCATAAACCGAGATCTATTTTTACTCAAATATAGTCCAGAATGATTTCTGTGAGTTAAAGTGATTTGCTGTAATAAATGAATAGTTTGAACTTTAGTTCCTTGGCCAGTGCAAAGGTTTGTCTTGTGTGTACCCCTACTTGAAAGTGAGTAAGACATTCAAATACTTTTAGCGAGTCATTACAATGGTGGTCAGAAGAGCGTCTGACTGCCATCGTATTGGGATTCGGACTGCCCGAGAAGTAGTCGATGGTCCCACCAGCCAGATTTTGATGCGACCACAATGTAGGCGGTCGTAAACATCCCTTTTTCAATTTCAGCTTGTGCTGCTGACAGGAAAAGGGCCGCAGCACAAGCAGCAATTTAAAAAGGGATATTTTTAAACATCCATGCACGGAGGTTTGGGGGGAACTACATGTGCTGCCACGGCCCCATAGCGGAGGCCCAAGGGGGATGGGGGCCCTGCTATGGGCCCCAAAAGTCCCTTTCCGTGGCAGTGGGTCTACCATGTCAAGGCTGAGTTAAATTACATCCTAATCCCTACTCCATTGTAGGGATTAGGCTGTGACCACCGCCCCCACGGGCTCCTTGAGCCCGTCGGAGGCGCCAGTCTTTCCCCCCACCCAAATCACTCTGACCACCAGTATTTTAATCCGGCGGTAGGACCAATACACTGTATGTCAGACGTCGGTGGGGGTCCGCCCGACATTCTAGTGAGGAACTGAGTTTGGATTAGGAGTGAGGTTCTGTAATTCTCGAGTCTGACTCCATTTTGTTCTGTGCCACCATTTTGTGTTGCCCTCACGTAGGCCTGTGAAGGAAACCTGGCGAACAAAGTGGCCTGGCCTTCTTAGTCCATGTATACATTAACTAGGTTTCTTTCTGACTCTGGAATGAACTGTAAGAAACTGACCTCCTCACCTGAAACTGACCTCGCAAAGCCAATTTCCCTGATCGATCTTTGTTTGAGATTGCCAATCAAGATACTGTACATGTAATCATGCCATGCCCTGCAGTGCCATCTAAATCAGATTAACCTTTGTGAACTATGTAATTATAATGTTTTGCCCATATCCTGCTAAAACCCCAAAGGCTACTCACCTGCTGACCCTCCAGATTTTCCATTTGTTTAGGAATGTAATTGGTACAACTCCCTTACATGCCTGGGGCAGGATAAAGAGTATATAAGACGTGAAGTAAGACCATTCTATGGACTACCTCATTCAGTTGCTACGGCTTCTGTGTGACGTAGTCACACTCATTTGAGTTTAATAAAAATGTTCTTTTATATTTCAGCTTCTGTGCCAAATTCTTTATTACTGGTTTGAATGGACTAAGTATCAGTGAGACCCTTGAGAAGGAAATCATATTTCTTCAGGAGATACATTTACGGATGTAAATATTTTTGGATTGAAGTGTTCAGTGTAAGTAAATCTGGGTAGTAGTTTTGTGATTTTCCCAGGCCTACACTTTGATACGGTAGGCCTCTCCTACAGCAGTTTATAGTGATCACGGGGATGCACAGTTTTTGTACTAGCAATCCAAAGGGTCAGGACAACGCCCATTTTGCTTACAATATAATGCATTATCCCAATGAGACTGGGCCCTGTACAGATTGGGACAATGGGACCTTGGGGGAAATGGGGCAGATTATATGATGTGGGTGTGCGCCCTCATCATGTGATACACTTGCTAGCCCCTACAGGTCCAGTAGGTTTCGTTTGTAAAACCCTCAGCTCACCCTTGGATAGCTATGGCACTGAGCAGCAAGGCTTATACAGAGGAACACGTGTTAACCATTTAATCAACACCAAAACATTTAAAGAAGCAATTGACATGACAGTCAAGAAATCTGACACCAATTTATAAAAATAAACTGTATTTTATGAGATTTTAGACACTACAATGAAAAAGTTCCAGCTGAGGGTTCCTGGAGATATAGATTTTACTAGCGATAATAAATCAATGCAATTTCATGTAATCATGAACAAGCCTTGGCAATGTCAGGAAATTGTACACAGAAACCTTCTCAAAGAAAACTTAGGTAAGTGTTAATGCAGACAGTTAGAAGTACTTTGGTTGAACAACTCCAGCAAGGAACTAGTCAAGGGGACCAGCAAGGTCCTCAAGAACAGTTACCTTCACAGGAGAAGCAGTCAACAGTTCCAGGCACTTTATCTGCATTGCAGAATTCCTTTGGAGTGGTCCTGATGAAAGGGATGAAGGATGCTGAAGATGTTCTAAGGATGCTGTGGATGTGACACAGTTGACAAGGGTCTTCCTGCAGGTACTCCTCGGTCAATGAAGATGGTGAGGGTGTCCTGGCTACAGGGTTGACGTCCCATGGAGTCCTCTCTGGTTTGACCGAAGTCCAGTCGCCACTGGACTACAAGTCTCCTGTTGTCACGGGCCAAGCTTTCCTTGGTTGATAACTTTCCTTTTGAGGGGTTAAAGCAACTCTTCAACAGCACTCCTGGGCTCGGCGAACCCGGGTGCAACTCTGTACATTGACCTTGGTCTTCGGTGCCGCACAGCAGTGGTGACAGCGACTTGTAGAATTTGGGCTACCAACTTGCCCCAGTATGTTTCTTCAGCTGTTGTGTCCCTGAGCTGCAAACAGGAGGCCGGTCAGCTGGCCCATGGAGTTTTCTCGGCTTGACTGGGCTCTGGATACAGCTTCTCCCTGAGCAGGACATGGCAGAGACAGTCCCTCTCTTGAATAGTCAACAGGTGGAGCTGGTGTAGTCTTCGTCAGTGCAGCCTCTCTTTGCTGGTCCCTCAGTGCAGCTGGGCAGTTCTTCTTCGGTCCTTCTTCCAAGTCTGTTGAGACCTGAGGTCTGTGTGCCAATGGTGCCCCTTTCATGCTCGGAAAGTGCCCAAAGGGCAGGATGTGGTTGGTAGCCAATGGGCTACCAGTTTACTTCCCACCTGGTGACCACTTCCTGTGGAGTGTGGCATCTGGCTATCCCAGGATTTACTATACTGCCCTCTCCTAGCATACAGGCCTTTCTAGCCCATGGGAAAACCAGTTTGGCAACTTGTTTCCCATTTCTTTCTCTTATGCCAGCCTGTCTACCTCAACCATGGAGCAGCTCTCCCCCCTCGTGCGACCCATCTGCCCTTCAAAGGCGGCTTCACCTTTGAAGTTTGCCTTTTGGGGTTAACAGCCAAGTAGTTTCCTGCAGAAGGGAGATGACACCTCTTTGGCCTGCACTCCCTCATTATTCTCCTTCCTGAGAGTTGCTGGCACGTCTCTCAAGGAGGGCAGAAAGTTGTCTCGAGGAGTAGGCTCTGTGTGTGCCTGGGAAGGCACAGGAGTTTTAAAGGCAACAAAGTGACAGCTGTGCTAAACCTGCACACTGCAAACAGCTACATTAATTTCAAATTGAGATACAAGTCGGGCTTAATGTAAATAGTTGTTTGATACCTTGGAGAGCCCACTTTGGTTGCAATGTTTGGGAGTTAGCACAGTTGAGGGGTCAGCATGTAACCCTATACTTGACCGTTGGGCGACCACGTCTTTCCACAGTATAAAACAGTTGTTTTGTAGGTTTTACTGTCAGGACATGTAAAGTACATGTCCTGCCTGTGGAATATGTTGCTTCCTGCCTTTAGGGCTCGGTAGGCCTGCCAGAGGGGTGACTTGCACAGATGTATAGGGGACATGGTGGCTTTGCCATGGCTTTCAGTGGCACAGTCGGGCTAGCAGTGTATGACTGCTCCACCAGTCTGCAGTGGCAGGCTGTGGGGACTTCTTTTACTCGAGGGAACCTGCAGGGTGGCACAATCAGCTCTACAAACCCTGGGGTACCTTTCCAACTTACATGCCCTGGGCACCAGGGCACCATTTACCAGGGACTTACAGGTAAGTTAGCCATTTCCAGTTGGGTATAGCCAATTCGAGATACACTTGAGAGTCAGGGCACTGGCCCTGAGGTCTCAGTGCACTCTCAGAGTCAAAACACCAGCAGCATCAGTCAAAGAACGTGGGTGTGACCATACAAAAAGAGGCATTTTCTTACAGCCGTCTTGCTTATTAAAGCCAAGGTTGTCGAACTACAATATTGTTTCAAACACACCTCAGGAGCACAAAGCAGCTGTCTCTTGACTTTAGTTTGTAAGTCACGATCTGGAGGTGAAGTTACCAGGGACATACACTACGGACATTTGCATCACATTCTGGTCAGCTGCCAACTAGAAACCCTAATGCACAGGTATTTACATTACTACCCATGTTTTAGAGTGTGGGTTTCATCATAAATTTGCACCCAGGTCAAAGCTTGACAAGAATAGACTACAAGACTAGAATTCTTTAATGGGCCTTAAATGGCAAATGCTTGGCAGTCATTGGAGAACTGCAGCGAAGGCTGTGATGATCAGTGTGAAAGGGTAAAACAAACAGAGATATTTCTGAGTATGTACGACAGGTGCCATTATGGGCCCACGTGAACTATTGAAACTTTGACAATATGTAAGTTACAATGTAGCCCGGGGTCTCCAACCTTTACTGTAATAAGAGCTACTTATGTTCAATAAAAGTCGTCTTGAGCTACTAACACATATTATGGTTGTCATAGTAACCGCATCAGACAGGAAATCATGAATGGACACCTTTTGCAAGATTACCAGTAGGGAGGGCCTTAGTTCCTCAGACGCACTGTCAAAAGAATGCCTCATCATGGGTAACACGTAACAGCCATAGCTGCAATACCCTTATTACCAATGTAATAGTTTTAGCAAGAAGTCTTTCCTATGCAACATAATTTATCATTGAAATATCAGCATCAAATATTTTTGGGAAATTCAAGTCTTTCTGCAAATAGCAGCTTATGAGTTCTGAAAATACATACATTTTGAAATTGTGTATACATATCTTAGCTAAACCAAGCAACACATTCTACTTTAATAGGCTAGGATACACAGAGGGGAGCTACTTACTGGTAGCCGGAGAGCTTCCAGTAGCTCACAAGCTACTCATCGGAGAAGCCTCTCGCCTGTGTGTGAATTGACAAAATGTTTCTACTCAAACAGGGATGATTGATGCTAGATTAAAGAAACAGGTTTGAGTATCTGGTCATATGAAATACATTTGCGTGTGGTTTCCTAGACCATGTGTGTTTTTTTCCATGAATGGCATGATTAGGACATTTTTGTATTTATTGATGACTTTTGTAAAAAAAAATCTGATTAGTTCAAAGTATTTTCCCCGACACCCATCTCTCTCTTACACTTCCAGAGAGAAAATGTGTGTACCTTCTCCAACATTGGGCACCACTTACACCTGGATCCTTCAGGTGTTGATTATATGTGCTGGAGCTGGAAAGGGCGGCAAATGAATTTGCACTTCATTGTGAACAGACAGATGGGTACAGCTGGTTGGATTGCTCTTCTCATTTGCATTAGAATTCATTGATGACTCCACTGACAATGCCTATGAAATGCAACATGTATAAAGTAGAATGAATAGTACTTGTGTCTACGTTTAGCACATGTGAGGAAATGACTTGAACATATTCTGCATACTTACACCTTTAAGAATCTTGCACAGCTTACCTAAATTGCATCTTTGTCCAATCATAAGTATAACTTACACATGGAAAGAAAATGAATCAGCAGTATCAATACTTGCAAGAGAGATCTCTCTTTTCAAGGAGATACCCTGATCATTTAGGGAGAAACTATACGATTTTTGGCACAGAGACCCTACCCACTGCGAGACATAAATATAAGGGGAGACGACACATGGTTTAGGGTTGGCAGATGGCCTACTAAACCACTGATATGGCAGAGGAAACATCTCTGTCACCCATGCTGTGGACTGTTCCCCCAATGTTACATTTGCTGCTACGTTATCAGCTGCTTTCTCCAAATCACTTTGGGTTCTTTGTCGATAGGATCCGGGGGCGAAAAGTTGTGTGGCAGTTGCTCCCTTGTTGGCATGCCACTGAGAAGGTGGCCTTTCTTCTCCCTGAAAATGAGGGAGCATTTCAGAGCTGAGGCAGACAGGACTTCCTCCAGTTTTGTTAAAAATACAATGACTTGCTGTATAGGAAGACATACACTTGTCAATGACATAAGGAAAATCTTCGAGAATCAGCTGCCGTCGCTGAAAACCTTGAGACACACAAATTAGAGCTGAAGGAGTCTCAGTTTTTCAAACGTTTCTTGGTGATGGATGTCATCTGTGGGCAAAGAGGAGCTGCCAGAATCTGCGTTGGAGGATGCGGAATCTTGACAGGCACGGTGGGGGTCTTCAGTGGCCGGTGCTGCTGCCTGGTCCACCTGGGCCTGGCTAGGGAGGATCTCAGCAGAGCTGGTTGTGATGAGATTGGTCTGGTTCTTTTTCAGCAGGCCTAGCTTCTGCAGGGCTTTTTCTCTGGGTGAAGTGTGCACACCAGGGAATACAACAACCTGCTTAGAGTGAGACAAGAGCTCACTAGTTTTGGCATCCTCTTCCAGTGACGAGGCGGTGGCGTGCTGAGTGACAAACCGGGCCCGTAGCTCCTGTACATTGACTCCAGACCTCATAATGGTGTCAAATTTTCGCAGATAACTTGGGTGTAAATGGACAAATTTGTTCAAGCCCTCTTGAGCTGCCGTGGGTGGTTCCTCCGAAGAACCCTCTGAGTGAGACATAGGCGGGTTCGTTTGGGGTTCATTTGGCACCTGCGTCGTTGTCGTATCTACTGCTACGTCACTCTTCCCTGATGCCATCTGTCTTTTCCCCTGCATTGTCTGTCTGCTGACGTCATTGGAGCTGTCACCTTCCTGTTTCACATCTGCAGAAACAATAGAGTTCAGAATATATTAACACTATCCTCAGGTTTTGGAAACAGAGAGTAAGCAATCATTTACACATACAATAGATTTGACTCTGCCTTCCCAAAGTGGCTTTCACAGATGGTGCTTAAGGTTGTACTCCAGTGTGAATACACCCCATACAACTGCTCTAGAGAATATCCGAGACCATGAATATTGTGGTACAAGAGTATCGTAGATAAAATGTCAAAGACCAAGATATCAAAAGGTAAGTGCATATAGAGGATGTGTAAATTTACAATTATTAACTCCACGTCTATGTAGCTTGAAGATATATATATCGTCGAGGTACATATATGTGGAGTCAGGTATAGAAAATCTATACTATTTTGGATTGAATATTTTTTCTTTAATATTAGCTTATCTGGATATTCTGGCTTCGATATTCAGGTTTCGATATTCTGGCTTCGACATTCTGGCTTCGACATTCTGGCTTTGCTATTCAGGTTTTAATGTTCTGTCTTTGGTACTATGGCTTCAATATTCAGATTTCAATATTCTGGCTTCCATACTCAGTTTTCACACCGTCCAACTTGTCCACTTGCACCTGCCCCTCTCTTCTAAGACCATGAGTGACTCATCATCATAAAGCTTTATTCGACAAGAAAATGTCATAAAAGCACAAACAAATACACATTAAAAAGAAAAAAAAATGCCAATAAGGAAGAATTAATAGGCAATAAATATACATTCGTTAAAAAGACAATAAAATCAGATTAAAAATGAGAATAATAAAATTGATAAACTCATTACCAGACTATAATACAATGTGCAAATAGTAGCAAGGGAGCTTACATTCATATGGATTATAACAATAGAAACAGGGTAAAAGTGGAAGCAAAAACTCTTTGTATATCCGTGGGCCAAAATGTCATGCATGGATTAGAGAGGCATCACCACTTTCAGTCGTATTATCCATGCCCATCTAAGAAATTTTGCTACAGCTGTAAGAAGAGGAAGCCAGGTTTCAGTGCGTATTAATCTAAGAGCAACCTCAGATTTTTGAGTGCCTAGAAGACGACAGATGGGGGCCAACCAAATGCGTCGAGGAATAGTATATGCAGGGCACACAAACAAGAGGTGGGGCAAACACTCTCTAGGTGCATGGCAAAGGGGGCAAGATATATCAGCTGCATTCCCCCAACTTGCTGTGAAGGACTTAACGGGAAGTGTGCCAGTTCTTAATTGAAACAAAAGCTTTCTATCAAGTGGCTTTGTGATAGTGTCCCAATATGCTTCAAGCCTTCGACTTGGTTTGGCCATAAGGAATTGGCCTGTCAGCGACGATGGATCACTATTCCTAAAGATACTAGCTTCCACCCAAGCCCAGTACCTTTCCTTCAACTGCATTTTTGAAGGAAACTGCTTTTTTTCTGGGTTCTCCCAAAGATCAATCATGCCAATATTTACAAGCAACAACCTAAGGTTCGATAACCATTTAATTTTTTTAAATTGGTCAACTCTAATTAGGTCTTTAAAACTCTCAGCGTACGTGGACAGTTCCGGGGTTGTCCAAATTCTTCGCCAATACATTAGAGGACGCAATCTGGCGATGTCAGCCAGTGCCTTCAATCCTAGGTCGCTAAGTAGAGGCAAAACGGAAGTACTTTGTGGGAGGTTTACAAGTTTTCGTACAAAGCAGTTTTCTGCAACGATCAATTTGGACAGGTTTTTGTTGCCCCAAAGCTCTACTCCGTAAAGGACAGCGCTAATGATTTTCATATTATAGACCGTCAGAACAGGGGAAATTGGTTTCGTAAAAGATGCCCTATGCTCAGCCAATAATGTACCTGCTAGCTGTTTATGTTTAAGTGTAGCCATATCCAATTGTTTGTTTATTAAGCAACATGGTTCCAGTAAACGATCTGTGAGCATTGAATGTCATAAATTTAGTTTTGGAGACATTGATTTCAAGGCCCCGAAGATGGCAAAATTCTTCAAAAAGAGACAAGGCACGCTGTAGGCCACTCGGGGTTTTTGCTAGCAACAGTGTATCATCGGCGAACATAAGAATCGGAATTCTTACGCCCGCCAATTTTGGTGCATCCGTTGGAGTGGTTTCCATAAACTTAACTACCCCATTTATGAAGATGGAAAACAAGGTTGGGGCCATCACACAGCCTTGTCTCACTCCTCTTTCCACAGCAAAAGATGGGGTAACCTGGCCCTGTGCACCCCATCTAATTTTTGCAAATGTGTCCTGATGGAGTCTGGCAATGAGTGATAATAGAGCATGGGGCATCCCTAAATCTTGCAGAACTTTCCATAACTTATTACGAGAGACGAGGTCGAATGCTGATTTTAAATCTACAAAGGCAGCATACAAGCTGCCTTTTTCCAGGACCACCGTCTTCCAATATAATAATGTAAAGCGAAAGGTTTGATCGATTGTACTGGTACTTGCCCAAAAACCAGCCTGGAAGGAAGACAGAATATCATAAGAACTAATCCAATCCTGGATTTTATTTAGGACCAGCCGACCCATGATCTTCTGGGATGAATCAATTAAACTAATGGGTCTATAATTCCCGGGTACTGATTTATCACCCTTTTTATATATAGGAATTATCTCAGCTCCCTTCCATGACTCAGGTATCGGCGAACCTTTGGCTATTTCATTCATTAATATCAGAAAATAACAGATCCATAAACTTTTGTTGGAGAAAAATAGATCAGCTGGAATCCCGTCAGGACCTGGCGCTTTACCTCCCATCAGAGAACCCAATGCAGTATTAATATCTTCTTCAGAAAATGCCGAATCAACATAGTAAATGTGTGTAAGCTCAATTATCTCCCTCTCTTCAGGGCCACCAGCATATTGTAATTGAAAATGTGATACCCAATCATCTTGACTTACATAATTTACCAATTCTGCTGGGCTACTCTCCGTACCCCATTTTAGGACCTCCCAAAATACTTTTTGGTTGTTGTTTTCGCAAGCACTTTTTAGGTCCTGCCACCTGTTTTCATCCCAGCATTTTTTTGCCCAAACCAAAACTTTCCTATATCTTGACCTGGCTAATCGGATCTTTTGGATTTCACCTTCCCTGATAGCTAGTCCCAATAGACTACGGGCCTCTCTACAGTCCCCATTGAACCACTTGCTCCCCTTCATTTTTTTAGTGCCTTTATATTTACATGCTTTGAAAAAGTAGGAACAAAGGGGCATATCAACAACAACCGTCGATAATTATCTCTAAGCGCACTTAGCGCTAGGATAATTATCGCCGGCTAGCGTGAATTTTTAGCGCTGAGATAGCGTGCTATTAGCAACGCTTATCTCATTAGCGATAACAATCCTCACGCTAACAGGCTAACGTGAGATTAGCGCTGGAAAGCCAGCGATAATCTCACGTTACCTTGTTGATAGGGACAGGCAAACTTAGCCATGATATCCTCCTTCCATAGGATATCATGGCTAAGTCAGAAAAATACCAGACGTAAAAAAACAGCGTTAACCCCGGTTAGCGCTGCTTTTTTTGTCTCTAACAGGGTTAGCGACATTCTTGATAATAGGAGAAATGTCGCTTAGCGACATTTCTCCTATTATTTTACTCTGGAACGCCCCCTTTGCATCTCATTAGAGATGCAAGGGGAAGCGTAGAGTAAAAGGGTGCTAACATGCAAATTTGCATGTTAGCACCCTGTTGTTGATAGGGTGCTAGTTTTATCTCTGCTTTGTTGGCTTTTAAAGCCAAAAAAGCAGAGATAAAGCCCTTGTTGATATGCCCCAAAGTTTGGTAAAAAAATCAACGTGTAATCCAGTAAGCATCTCGGGGGGTGCCAAATTAGATGAAAGTTCTTCCATGTCTAGCACCGCCTTGCCTACATCTAATGAGATCCTGGTTATGGTTTCTGGTTTTGCTACTAGGTTTGCCCATTTTAGACGCCTCATATCGTTTGTGGGGGCTAGGTCTAAGGTTATCAGCTCCCTTTGGGGCTGAGAAACCCCTTTTTCGATCACTCCCTCAAAAGCTGCAGACAATGGATTGTGGTCGCTCTCAGCACGTTGGACAACCTTCATGTCCTTAAGCTTATTCCAGAACTGGTAATTGATTAAAATATAGTCTATACGACTCTGACTGAAGCCGTTATTAAAAGTTGATGCTCCAGCTCCATCGGACTGGGTTCTACCGTTTAATGCCCTGAATCCTTTTTCCATGCAAAGGGAGTTCATTTGCACCACCACATCCGTCCATCTCTTAATCGGATTTAGATCTAGTTCTGGAATTCTCCTCAGGGCATCCTCGGGATTACAAAAATTGGAATTACCCTTTATAAGTGGTTCAAAGGTCATGTTAAAATCGCCTGCTATTATTGTATTAGTGCCCATAGAATGTTGCTCCAAGAGAATATCCAGGGCTACCAGGACCTCAGATTTCCTACCCTTTGTCCCTCTTGCGTAAACGTTGTAAATATCTAGTTTTTCAGCCGTTCCCCATTGCAACCTAATCGCTAGTATATCCTTGTTGTGGGGTTCAAGGACCTGAATATTAAAAACAATCTCTTGTCGTATCCAGATTACCAGACCTCCTGAGGGTCTCCCCTTCCCTCCATTTATGGCAGGAACATAGTAATTCAGGTATCCTTCGCAATGAACTGCATCTAACGCCCAGGATTCCTGGAATAGGCAAACGTCATGTTGGTCAATGAACGAGTGCCACTCGGGAGAGATCATCTTTGAACCTAAACCAGCTATGTTCCATGACATCACCGTTAACTTAGATGGTAAGTTTTTGGATGGGCATAATCTCCCCTCAATCGATGGAATATCATAGGAGATTGAGGGCTCAACTGCTCTTTGCGATAATGGGTTAGGAGCAGAAGAGGGGGTAGTTATAGATGAAAAAGCATGATGATTATTTGTCTTACTGACTCCTCTAGAAGTAAGCAATTCGGAACTAGGGGAGGGGCGCACCCGGAAACACGCATTCTCAATGACAGGAAGTGTACTGCCAAAAAGGACCCTTTCAGAATGAGTAATCGGCAGTGTCACATTTATTTGTCAATCATTAGAGTCCAAATTTGACGAACTATTAGAGGCATTATCAACAGGCACACCAGGGCGCTTCTGACCAGGAACAAATGGAACTCGTCTAAATTGAATTGAGGAATGATCTGGGGAGGATGAACGAAACTCCAGGGCCAACAAGTTCTCAACTAAGGCATGATCTCTTAATATTAGCTCAATAGAATCCCTAGAGCTGGTCCTGGAAGAAAGTCTACGAGCTCTCGTGATGTCGTCCCTAATAATAGATCGGCAACCCCTGACGTGGCGGATCCAGTGGATTGCTTTATTTGTGAGAGAATCTTCACTTTCTCTATTAGGCCCGGTATTAGATTTGGGTACATTGACCATAAAGATTTTCGGCGCCTGATCCAAATAAGCTCCTGCAGACATAAGACTATGTTGGGTGTTATTAATTCGATTATATCCTGTGTCTAGATTAGAACAATTTCTAGACTTCAGTTCTAAGGGTTGTGATTTTAATAGTGACTCAAATGGGTGAGGAGAAGGCACCATTTGACAATAGCGATAATTTCCTGGTTCTTTCTCCCAATCGTGGGAAGGATGGGGAAAGCATTCTTGGAAAGAGGATGGAGAAAGGATGGAGTAAACATGCATAACCATCTACCAGGGGTTGTCTGCTTTTAAAAAACACCCCAACCAACCAGAGTGCGTCGCCGGCTGACCCCAGCAGCTAATGTGCAGGAGGACCTCAGGCAAGAAAAAGCAGTCGGGACCGTGTTACTATTTTATCTATTTGTATTTATGGAACCAATGTTGTCATGTTTCTTTAGAGAAAAGCCTTTACAGAACAATATGTGTTGACTTTATTAACATCTTAGAGATAGCTCTGGACTCTTCATTGTATCTGGACTTGGCCTGGCCAGTCTGCTCCAGTCATCGCTTCACCGCTTGAAGGCATCATTCGACCAAGAACTGATCATGAGCTCAGCACATCCTTCGAGCTTGGCTCTCAGCTGAGGCCAGATCGACTTGAAGACGGGACGCTTCATACACAAACCACTGCATCTTTACCCTACATCCCACCTCACTGACCTGCTCAAGGTCTCTGGTGGTAAATGAGATCCGCGTAGAAGGAATACGCTACTCTTGTAGTGCCCTCCTTCCAGAACACCAATGCTCAGAACTATCCATTCCCAGGTGCAGCTGATGCTCCTGGAACTCATCACCCAACAATTTCACTGTAACCTAGGCCTTATGTCTTTCTGTGAACAATGAAAACTCATCTTTTCAGAACACACTTTCCTGATAAGTAGGAGTCCTTCAGATGGAGACTGTTTTCTTAATATTTTTTCAAACACTGTCTTCATTAATATTTTCCCCATCACAATATGGTATACAGAACCAGACTTAGGCAGCGCTGAGATGCCCTAGGGTGAGTCGTACGCTATATTAAATGTAATTAACATAACATGTCTTAAGCTAATTATCCTGGCGGGAGATCAGATATATCTTTTCACTCTTAGACGGTTGATTCCCCCTCCCGGATACTTATTAAAGTCGGGTTAACTGTGTAATTACTTTTACCATCACTACCACTCTTACATCTAATCTGCTCTTCTAGGGGTCCAGCACCCACATGCACCCAAGTGATGGAGTGATCCATACATCTCTCAACTAAATAAATTATAAATAAATATTTGAGCGAACAAAAATGAAGAGATAATGCAAAAGAATTGTGAAATTTAGGACTGATGCGCCTGAGTGGAGGAGGTGATTTGTGATGCATGACTAGAGGTAGTGGCACCCATTGAAGGGTCACTCTCTGACATCAGTGGATGCAGTGAGAAAGCATGGTGTTGTACGAAAACTGCATAAATAAAGATGGGAAAAAACACAATAATCGATGCGATGGTAACAGCAGTATTTAATTTATATAGGTAATTAAATTAAAAAATAAACCATAAATAAATAAATAAAAATAAGAGCTGGTCGCCAAAGATGTTTTCTGTCTGGAGGCTGCACAAGGAGGAAGGGTGGTCCTAGAAGGCAGGACTCACCTTCATCAGTTTTTAATCAGTTGCACCTAGCAGCACCGCCAGCTGGAGCCCTATAATATTTTTGGACATTACTTCTTCTGCTCATACAGCGAGCTCCTGTTCCAGGAGTGGTCTCTAGGAACTTCTGCTGTTTTACAGTACCAGGGCAGAACTACAGCTCTGGGCCAAACAAGAGGCACTTGAATATATGACGCCTCAAACGAACTGCTTGAGACAGTGTAAAGAGTGACGGGTAAAATGCTTGAATTAATCTCAGCCACTGGTAATCTAGGAGACATTCCATTCCAACATTTTTCTGCTAGTTAGTAGTTTATTGCATAAACATAAATTAGAAGGGACCATGATCTGAGATTTGCCCCAGTTTTACGTTTTTGACAGACTAATAAGATCAAGAGAAACCATTTTTAACTATATTAGAAAGGTATGACTAGGGAGGTGTGGCTTGGCGCCGATGTGAGGGGAGGCGGACTCTGGAACTCTGCCCGCGGCTTCCCCTCACTCACCCTGACTATGTAAGGGGGCTCCTTATCACAAAATAGGCGGCGGAACAACTGGGGCCACTGTGGAGCGCCCAAGAGGCGGTGGAGGTGCCCCCAGAGAAATGCTGAACTTTCTCTGGCGCGGCTCCGAGTGGAGCCTTCAAGATGGCGGCCAGGTAATGCGCATGCAAATATCTCCGAGAGGGGGTGCGTGAGGAGGCCCCTTATTGACAGTCTGTGACGGAGCGGAGGGTGTACTGCAGAAAACCTGCCAAGAGGTGGTGGTGCCCCCGCGACGAAGACACACCGTACTCTGACTGGACCGGCTCTGAGCGTGAAGCCTCTAAGATGGCGGCTGCGCGTTGCTGAAGAGAATATCTCCGTGAGAAGGAGCCGATGCCCGCACTCTTCTGTGGGAGCGACTTGGAGACTGCCCGGGACTTTGCCACAGGTTGGGGGCACGGCAGGCAGGGACCTTAGGGTGCTGGAGGAAAGAGCAAGACTGCTCACCCATGGTCCTGACTGCCAGATACGTGCTGGAGAAGGAGGTGCGCGCTGAGGGGCCTTAAGCTTTGGGCCGGAGCCCAACCACAAGTAAGGTGAAGATAGAGAGGGGGTTGCTGCCGATTGCGCTGTCTGGTATTAACCCTGGCGGACTTGGGGGAAAACTTTGTTGAGGTTGCGGCGTGAGGCTGCTGCTGTGGATTGCAGCGCTGTGCTTGGCGGCGGAAATGGCCCTGAGCAGGAGAAGCGGATGGTGGAGACGGTGATCTGGCGGGGGACATCGGGACTGTTGTCATTGCCACTGCGCTACATGGGAAGTGTATGTACACTGTTAGTCTGGTTGGAGAGGGCTGGATCCCTTCAGGAGTCTGCTCTGCCTGCCCTGGGGAGGGGACGATCGCCCCGCTCCTCTCCTGTGTTCATGGACTAGATCGGCATTCTGACCCTGCTGCGGAGGCCCAAGAGGAGCAACCAACTGTACAGGGTTACGTTGTTGCGGAGCAAGTCGTAGGCACACGAACTCTCCTGTGGTCACCACCTTGAAGGCCTGCTCGGCCCCCTGTGGCCCACTACCATGGGACGGGTATCCCGGCGGAAGGGCTTCGCTGCTTTACAGGTGGAAGGAGCGGGACAGCACTCCGATGATGAGGAGGAGGTGGCAGAACAACAGAGGTACGAGGCCCAGGGGGGCTCCACACTGGCGGACATAATGCAGGCCATCAACTCCTCGAGAGAGGCCTTGGAGACCAAGATTGACGCTATATGGGTTGTTCTCAGCATTTTAAAGGACCACCACCTCAAACTCAAAGAGCGGGTGAAAGCTAATGAGAAGACCATGGAGGAGGTCCCGGACGCAATCTTTACTTTACAGCGTTCTCTGAAACTGGTGGAGAACAAGGTCAGGGTCTTGGAGGCGAGAGCGGAGGACAGCGAAGGACGCTCTCGCAGGAACAACCTGCGCATAGTGGGGGTCCAGAGCGGGAAGAAGGAGATGATGCTGTCCAGTACATGGAGGCCTGGCTTAGGGCAGAAGTGGCCCCAGAGGGGCTCTCTCCCTTCTTTGCACGTGAACGCGCTCACAGGGTCCCAGCTAGACCCCCTAGACCAGGGGCGCCCCCGCGGCAGACGGTTGTGCGCTTGCTCCATTACCGTGACAGAGACCATATATTGCAGCAGGCTCTGGGAAAGCAGAATCTTCAAATCGGGAATGCTAGGGTGATGATTTTTCCGGACTTCACCAGGGAGGTGCAGAGGCAGCGCGCTTCTTTCCTAGCAATCAAGCGGAAACTCCGGCAGTTGCAGATGCCGTACGCCATGCTGTTCCCCGCACTCCTACGGGTGGTAGACAGGAACGACACACAGTTCTTTACTACTCCGCAGGACGCGTGGTTGGAGCCGCGAAAGACAGGAACCAGAAATGCTTCTCCAACGAGCGCTGCAGAGCAGGGGTCACCCGCACCTCTGGGTTCACCGAGGACCCCTGCCTCGCCGGGACACCAACTTGAGTGAGATAGAGCTGTGTAAGCGGTTGCAGAGATCAGCTGGGGTGAAACTAACCTGAACTCCACTGTTACTGGGCATGGCATGGGCAGATCTGAGACTTCTCCTCCTAGCAGCACGAACAGGGAATCTGAGCCTGAACTTCCTGAGGTCACACCTCAAACGGCGGACTTAATTGCGTGAGATGGGCGCATACAGCTGGGTGAGATAGGTCCATGCTGATAGTGGGGACTGGTTGCTGAGAGAGTTCCCCTTTGGGGGAGGAGGGCTGTTGGCACCAGAAACGAGCTGCTGATGGGGGCTCCCATGTTTGTTGTGAGCGGGGGGTAGCCGGGGGGGGCTCTGGGTACTAGGGGGCCAGCACACGCTTCATCACATTCCGTGAATAGTTGTTTGTTGTACTAGTTTGGATGGGAGATAGTTCGATTGTTCCCTTCCTGGGGAGAGGGAGTTGGGGAGTTCAAGGGGGTGAGGGAGGTTTTCTTGGGGTCAGGCATGCCGATGGGGGGGGGGGCATGATGGAGGAACACTGAGGGATGCACAATGGGATCCACCGTAGGTATTAAGTGTATGTCCTGGAACATTAGGGGGATGCACACTATGGCGCGCCGCCAGAAGATACACACCTACCTTGTGAGGAGAGGGGTGCAGATTGCCCTGTTACAGGAGATGCATCTAACAAAGCAGGAGGGGGTGGCATTACAGCATAGATGGCAGGGACAGGTGTTTTGCACAGCGTATTCGGCCTTTGCTAGGGGCACATTGATTTGGGTCCGAGCGGGTGTTCCATTTCAGAGCACTGGGCAGCTGGTTGATCCAGACGGCACGTATGTGGTGGTGGCAGGGCACCTTGACGGTAAGGACATTGTATTGGGGAGCCTATATGCCCCCAACATAGATCAAGCTGCATTTTTTGCCCATCTGTCAGGGAAGCTGGCGGCCATGTTGATGGGGTCGGTGTTACTGGGGGGGGTGACTTCAACTGTATCGCAGACGTTGGCTTGGATTGCTCTCACCCTCCTCTTGTAGATGCCCCAGTGAACAGACTGGCAGCGACGAGATGGGCCTGCCAGCAGCAATGGGGACTGACGGACTATTGGCGGGCTCATTACCCAGGGGATAGGGACTACTCTTATTTTTCTCTGCTACATGACTTGCATGTTTGCCTGGATTCGATTATCTGTTCGCCAGACGTGCATGGAGGGATTGTGCACAGCAAATATTTAGCTAGAACAGTATCGGATCACAATCCGTTGTTGGTGTCGCTGAATTGGCTGCAGGGTCGCCCCGCCATTCCCACTTGGCGACTAAGGCTGGAGGGACTGGAAGATCCAGTGTTCCAGGATACTATAGGCACTGCGATTGGGGATTATTTTAAGAACAATACTGGGACAGTGTTGAGCCCACTTGTTGAATGGGATGCTTTTAAGCCGGTGATCAGAGGGCGTTGCATAGGGAAAGTGGTGGGAGTGAGGAGGGTATTGCTGCAGGATGTACAAAGTGCAGAACATAGACTTAGGGATGCAGAGAAAGAGAGACCGGAACAGCCTGATAAGCAGGATGACCTCCTCGCGGCTCGCGAGGACCTAGCGGTACAAATAGAAAATCATGCTGTTTTGATTATAAGGCTTACACTGCCTGGGCGCATGCCGAACAGGACAAATCTGGAGCGTTGCTGGCATGGTTGGCCAACCCAGCGTGCAGAGGGATGTCAATATTAGAGCTGAGGGGTCAAGGGGATGACGTATTCCGAAGGCAGCGCAACATTAATGGGCAGTATTACTCAGTGCTTTACCAGAGTAAGCTTGGCCCAGGGGATCCCAGTGATGAGGGCTTTTTGACTGAAGTGGAACTTCCCAAGAATGAGGAAGTGGCGGCAGAGGAACTTGGCAGAGATATCGAGGCGGGGGAGGTGTGCAGCGCCATCAAACACATGGCTAGGAACAAAACACCGGGGACTGACGGGCTCCCGGTGGAATTTTACTCTGAATATGCGGACGCCCTGGTCCTGCGCTTGGTAGAATTGTATAATAGCATGAGATGAGAGGGTTCCCTCCCTGCCTCCACGAGAGAGGCGGTAATTGTCCCCCTTCTGAAACAGGGCAAACCTGCCTGGGATCGAACCTCCTACAGGCCACTTGCCATGCTCAACTTGGATTACAAGATACTGAGTCGTGTATTAGCTAGTTGATTGCTGACCCATATGCCGACCTTAATTCACGTGGACCAGGCCGGATTTATTCCGTCTAGGAACACAGCGATGAACATTCGTAAACTCTTGCGTATCCTGGGGGCGGATACTTATTGCAAGGAAGACGCCAGTATCTTTACAGTCGATATTGAGAAGGCCTTTGATAACCTGGAATGGCCGTACCTTTTTAAAGTCCTGAGGGCGTTCGGCTTGGGGAACCGCTTTGTGGAATGGACGGCGATCTTGTATTATAATTCCACTGCCAGGGTCAGAACAGGGAGACTGATTTCCGATGCTTGTAAGGTGGGACGAGTCACGGATGCCCGCTGTCCCCTTTGTTGTTTGCACTGGCAGTGGAGCCTATGCCTGTCCATGCCAGGACGGGTGGGTATTATCAAGGTCTTCTAGTGGAGGGGCAATTGCAGCATATAGCGCTCTATGCAGATGACCTCCTTTTGTTCCTGGCCAACTCGGGAGATGCGCTCCGGGGAGCAAAGGAATTGCTAGGCACGTTAGGGAGGATTGCGGGGTTCCGTGTGAACTGGATCAAACCGTGCCTGTTCCCCGCCAGCCCTGGTAGGGATGGTACGCAGAGCGCGGAGGGGGTTCCGTGGGAGACTAGATGCTTGCCTTATCTAGTGACCCGGATTTACCATGACCCTGTGGATCTTCTGGAGGGTAACTTAGGGCGGGCGGTGCGCAGTGTTATGAGCTGCTTTGAATTTTGGGGGATTCTCCCACTGTCTGTGGCAGGTAGAGTTGCACTGGTGAAGATGGTTACATTACCCAGGCTTCTCTATTTCTTTGGGACGCTCCCCATTTGTATCCCGCACAAGACCTTTACACAGCTCAACACATTGATTACTGGGTTCTTATGGGGTAACGGGAGGCAGAGAGTGGCCCTTGTCACTATGCAGAGACCTAGGGTGGAAGGGGGCTTTGCTTTACCTGACCTTGAGACCTATTATCACGCAGCGCAGCTCCAATGGTTCACGAAGTGGGTGACGAAACGACTCCGGCATGCGGAGGACCTGGGTGGGCCAGACCCAAGTTTGAATCAGCTGTCTCGGGTATTGCTGCGATTGCCTCTGAGAGATAGACCAATCCCCCCTGACTTGCAAACGGTGCGGCAGTGCTGGAACCACCTGGCTAGACGGGCACGGATACCAACTCCTTATGTGTCCGAGATTCCATTACGGATGTCCGAGGTGCTGCCCCACGGGGGCGATTGGTGCAAGTTGCGCCTGTGGGAGGACGCAGGGATCATTACTATCGTAGATTTGTTTGAAGGTGGCAACCTACTCCCCTTTGATGATCTACTGGAGCGACATGACCTTCCATGGGCCAACTTCCTTTTCCATGCCGCTCTGACAGCAGCCATTAGAAAGCACTGGCGAGAGGGGATGGTGGAACCTAATACGTTTTTGGCCTGTCAGTATGTAGCGATGGCAATGGAGACTTTTAAAGTGGTTACTTGCGCAAGACTTGCGACAACCCCTGACAGCCTTACTCCTTAAATGGGAAGCATACTTGGGTGAGGCCATTGAGGAGAAACCATGGGGAGAGCTCGTAGAACGGGCTTGGAAGAGCACTACGAATGCGCGCTTTCAATTAATTCACTTCTATGTATTACATAGGGCATATTTAACCCCGGGCAAGATTAATGACTATATTGGGGTCTCGTCCACCTGCCCGAGGTGTAACCTGGAGGGAGCAGGGTTTCTTCACATATTTTGGGAATGTCCACATTTGGGAGAATATTGGAGAGGGGTGACGGAGAGAGAGATAGCCTTGACACCTGGCTGTTGCTTGTTACATTGGTTCCTGGACACTGCCGAGACCAAAGTTACTAGTAAGTACATTGATCTGGGGTTGGTGTTGGGAAAGAGGGAGCTCTCCACTCATTGGAACGCAAAAAATGGCCCCAACCTACTGCGATGGAATAGGGAACTAGTGAAATGGGCGGAGAGTGAGGGGAACTGCAGACTGCGCGTGGCTAAGCGTACTGGGAATGAAAAGACGATGGAAATGGCGTGAGCATGGGTGGCATTGGTGGATCTAGTGAAACATCCGAGCGAGGACGCCGATGGTACGCTTGAAGAGAGGGGTGCTGCACTGGGCGACTGAGCCTGGAAGCTCTTGACAATCCTGTGATCGGCGCAGGGCCTGGGAAGGGCTTGCTCAGGGCTTCTTTCACTCCTTTCCAGGATAATACCCCCTGGGATTCGGGACATAGGGGGCATGGAGCAGGGTGGATTCATCTGATGTGCATGAATGGGAATTTTCATGAGTCAGCGGCATGCCTGGGGGGTGGGGCGGGCGGCGGGAGTTTTTACGGGGAGTTGGGGGGGAGGGGGCTGGGTGGCCATGCTACGAAGAACCCTGATGAGACGCTCTTTATGATGGGGCGCGCTGAGTTACATACTACGCTAAGCACGAGGAGGGAGGCGGGGTGATGGAAGGGCGTACAAGTTGTCTCCCCGACAGGAGAAATTAATACTGGTTGGGGATGATGGGCCTTAAGACTGTAAGAAGTGGGGTTAGCTGCACTGGACTGCGTCTGCACCTCTTGATCATTTGTAATGCCCTCCGGGCTGGTTAATGTGTCTTCTTTTTGAAAATCAATAAAAATGTTGTTTAAAAAAACTTACAAAGGTATGACTAGCGTGCTAGGACCTGGCGGGTAGGACGCTTCCTATTTCAGCAGGGCGGAGGCTGGTCTCTGCATGGAGAGGCACACTGGGCAAAAAACAATGGCTTGGAATGTAGCTGGAGGGGCTGGTAAATGTTAAGATTACTTCAAGCATTTCACCTCTTACTTTCTTGATGTTTCTCACTGTGTCTCTGTGTGTCAGGTGGCAACCGGCCAAGCAGTGCGATTGTTTGCTGTGTGATGTGCACACTTGTTACCATGGCAAGACGTGTAAGTCGGCAGAATGAAAGGTAGGTCTCGTGAGATCCGTAAATATTGAGTGGAAAGAGGGGTGGGCAGCAGATAAGCAGAGCTAACCGCCACTGTGCAAATAGTCCCTTTCACTTCCTGCCTTGGCTTTGCTGAGTTTGTTGACCTTCCTTGTGTACATGCGGCTGCTTTGCAATACACAGTTTACAAACCAGAGAGCAGGTGTGGCTGTGGGGCACAGAGAGAGCACACTCGCCTGGACTAGAAGCCATGGGGTACCCTTGGGGTACAAGAGGTCTGTAGGTTAAAGACCCCACTGCCTCTCTCTTGCTGCTTCCTGGCAGAGCTCCCTCCACCCTGTTGTCTGCTGCGTTTTCCCACTTGCTACAATTCTCTATTCAAATCACTTGTAATTTCCATTTTCTTTTCTGCCACTAGATTATTTTGCTGTACTGCATGGATTATGATTCCTGATATATTAAAATGTGCGTCCAACCGGTATGAGCAACGTTACCCTGCGTTAAATCCTATCTGTACTCTGTAGCTGCAGCGTGTTTTCTTCTACACGCACACGCACGCACGCACACACACGCACGAACGCACGCATGCGCACACACCCACACGTATAATACACGAAAAGGATGCTGTACTTATGCAGGCGTTTCTCTCTTTAACTACTTTTAGCCCCTTTTAAAATATAGTATACCTTAAATTACTAAAAGACCACTTTCCTGCTCACATTTTTAACCCTTTGGTTTCACACCTGCATTAACATCTAGTTTAAATCAGGCTGCTCTTTAGAAAAGGCTTTAAATTCAACAGCTCCTATTCCAACACCACAGCGTGCAGGAGTTTTGTCTGGATACAAAATGTGAGTGTTCTAGTTGTTCATAAGAAGTCGGTGGTGACCCAGGAGGTGGTTACTGGCCTTGACCTGACAGACTGCTGCTGGTGTGAAAAGTTCATGTTTCACTCAGCATATTTTACTGAAGATATTTGAGACCTCATAGACCATCTGACCTCATGTTAGCTTTCAAGAGCACTGACCATCATTTTTATGACAAAAAGACCCTCATCTTGTTCATTTCTAAGGGAAATGCTTTAACTTTGATTCCATCGAGATGGCTTCAGCTGAGTCACTGTTTGTCGTAAATACAAAATGTTAACGCTCTGATTGTTCATTAAAACACAGTGAGAAGCTGCCGTAGAAACTCTGGGGAATTAACTGACAGGTTGCTGCTGCTGCTGAAAGTACATGTTTTTTTTCAGGATATCAGACTTTATTCTCACATGGCCGAGGAAGATAGTGTGAATTTACAGAAAATGCGCTGTTATTTTAGCTTCTAGAGCACCGTCAATAACCTTTATCTCAAACATGGGGGCATATTAACAACGGCAGCGATAATCATCGCTGGCCGTGCTTAGTGATAATTATATTATCGCAGGCTATCTCTGGAATTTCTCGCCCTGGTATCGCGTTATTAAGAACACGTTACTCCAGGGCAATAAAAATTCCAGCGACAGCGAGGTTATCGCCCTTTTGCATCAATAACCCACAGGGTCGTATCCGCATAATCCACCCCCTACGTTAGGGATGGCTCAGTCAGGGCATAATCCACCCCCTATGTTAGGGATGGCTCAGTCAGGATTTTAGCAGACGTTAGGTTTTGGCGAAAACGTCAGTTTTTGCCAAAATCTAATTTGTGCTAAAATCATGTGGGCTGCGATGTAAATATCGCGATGTAAACATCAGCGATATTTGCAAGGTAGTCCATCCGGGGTACGCCCAGTAACGCCCACTTTGCATCTCATTGGAGATGCAAAGTGAGGCGTTGGGAAAAAGGGTGCTAACATGCGATTATGCATGTTAGCACCCTCTTGTAAATAGGGCGCTGGTTTTATCCCCGCTTTTTTGGCTTTGTAAGCCAAGAAAGCGGAGATAAAGTCCTTGTACATATGCCCCATGGTTCTTTAGATCTCAGCACAGAGACAGCATTTTTTAAATAGTAAAATCACTTGCTAACTCCCATCATTTCCAAACTGAGCATAACACTACCAACAAATGACATATATTGTGGCTACAATCTGTTATCACACTTTATATGTGCCCCTTTATATGACTCTAAACACCTGGTATTCACTCCAATGCATTTCAATGGGGACCATGTCCCAGAGTCCTGTACTGACTGCCACAATATGTTGTTCATGTTGTGGCCAGCCAAACAAGGGGAGGGGGAGGGGGGCATTTGGAACCCTAGAGCACAGGTCCCTGGGGGTCAGGGTGTGTTCACTCTGCCGCACTGTATATTTTTTAAAAAAAAATTCAGACAGCAGGGACTGTCAGTGAATCCTGTAATGGCTGTCACAACATATTGTTCATGTTCTGGCCATCCAATAATAATTGACTGGACCCATTTAACGTGGCCTTCTGAGTAAAGTTCCAACATTTTGCCGCAGTTGGTGTAATTCTGGTCAGTCCGTTTTTCTGTATCTGAGAGCAAACTTTCCTGTGGAAATTAACATGGTAATGTTGCTCTTTTTAAACGTTTTCCTGACAACTTGAGATATTCAGGTGAGATCTCAAAATCCACCGTTTCACACTCTCTCTGCCAACCTTAGCTTTCCCTTCCATTTTTCTCCTCTCTCAAAGTTTGTTTTCTTCTGCATTTTCAGCTTTTATTGGTCTTTTTATTGTAAACATACTTGCACGTCTCCCACATGTTGCATAGGCAAATTGTTGCTATGTAAAGTGTCTTCTGCCCTCGGCAGGTCAGATTTGCCCTTTATAAATATACCCAATAAATGGATAGTTAAATAAATCAATAAACCCCCTATTGATTTTGAAAGGGCGCTTTCAATGTACTGACTGCCCCCGGAAGGGACATGGTCTTCTCACCTGGACTGTCATGGCTGAAGGTCTCAGACCTGGCCCCATCCACCGTGGTCTCCTCACCCAGATCTTCTTCCAGGGCTTTGATGGTCTCCAGGAGGTACTCCAGGCATTCGCGCTCATCCTCTGTCAGCCAGCGCAGGAAGTCCTCCTGACAGTCGCAAGGGGGGAGGGATGATAGCAGGAAGAGGCGTGAGTCTCACTGCTTCTACTTTTACACACTTTGATTTTTTTGTTATATGAAACAATTTGGACAACATATAAAGATGAGTTTATCAGGTGTGAGTTTGACACAATTTATTCCAATATATAGAACATTTGTGTATTTGAAGGAGGAAGTAAAAAGTGTAAGCCTTCAGATAGGAGTGCAGGGTGCAGACATAATGTGCAGATATGTTGCATGAGTATTTATGTGTTTGTTTCATGTCATTCGTCCCAGTGGCGTAGGCTAAATAAGGGGAGCCACATCTCACAGATATACATTGGCCTTGGGCTGAATATGGGTCCCTCAAGGGTTGGCCGCTCCCCTGCTACAGGAGCCTCTGTTTTGTCCATGATAGTGAGCAAGCACCATGGGGCATATTATCAAGAACGGCGTTAAAATTATCGCCGCTTAAGTGGCAGGAAACTGCCACTAAAGCGACGATAATGGGCTTGATAATATGCCCTGGAGAATTCCAATACAAGCCCATGTTGACACCAGAACATGGGCTTCTATCGGAATTCTCAAGGGCATATTATCAAGCCCATTATCGCCGCTTTAGCGGCAGTTTCCTGCCGCTAAAGCGGCAATAGTTTTAATGCCGTTCTTGATAATATGCCAGGCCTGGGCAACATTTTAATCATGCTGGTGTAATCAGGGTAATTTCAGTAATATTCATTACTCTTGTGAAGCAAAATTAGGAAAATTACGTAATTACACCAGTTTGAGCAATTAAGAATAAATTGGGGCAAATATCCAACAGCGGGAGCACAGCAACAACGAACCAAGGGACATATACATACATTTTAGGGATTCTTAATTGTGATTCTTTGCAAATCGCAATTAGGAAATTGTAATTCCTCATGCATGAAACCCACTGGGTTTCATTTGGCATTTCCTAACGGGGTCGCAATTGATCTACCTCATGAATATTAATGAGGTAGGTCGCAATTTGAAGCCCATTAGGAATCGCTACCATCACAGAGAAGGTGGCCTGCTGAGGTCAGCAGACCACCATATCTGTGATTACTTTTGAGTAAATCCATCTTTTTTAAAACAAATGCAGCCCATTTTCTTTAAAGAAAAAGAAGATGTATTTAAAAAAAGAAAATGGGGACCCCTTCCCCTTTTGCGAATGGTTACCACCACCCTTGAAGTGTTGGTAAAAAAATAATGTTTTGCAGCTGAAATTCGGTTGCAAAACATTCATAAATACCACTGTGATTCGGCATTTGGAAGGATGCCCTAAACATGACCCTTCCAAATACTGAATCACTCAACACAAACTGCGATTCGGTAATGTGCTACCGAATCGCAATTTGTGTTTTGTACATATCGAAAAGCATTTTTCGTGTTTGAAACGGCCCATTTTGAAGAAACAAGCCATTACCGACTGCAAACATGCTTCTGTACATATGACCCCGAGAGAGAGCCATCGGCGGCTGTCTACTGTTGTTCGTGTCCTGTAGCGCCACCCTCTGTTTAGAGGGTGACATGCACTATCGTTGAGACTTTTATATCCAGATTGATCTGGTTAGGTAAGACAATTTTGTCTTCCTCATGTTCCTACCTAGTGTCTTGTTGAATAACTCTGTAGGTTATCAGTTCTTTGTCCAGATGAAGACCCCAGATGACTGGTCTTGAAGGGAGCCACATATCTACACGTTATGGACCTAACCATATCTTTAATTGACGGACCTCCAAAACTCAAATTTCCATCTCATTGGGTTTGCTATTGATTCATTCATGTATCCTATGGGTTTTGGCCCAATTTACATTGTAAATACTTATTGTTTTTGTACCCTTTCTATTATTTTGTATGGCTCACTGTATTACGCTTGCTCTGTGCCGTCACTTGGAGCACCTACGTTTCACTGCATTATGATGATCAGTCATCTGCATTTAATGATTGAAATATAAAATCGATAATCCTCTTTTGATTGGATTTTTTGACTTTTTTTATAAGATTGACCCATTAAGTGATAATTGTATTCTAAGAATTCATTTCATTCGTACTTTATAGCCAGATGCACAAAGCAAAATAAATGTTTTTCCTGATGTACAAAATACAAAATGCGATTTAGTAGCTTGTTACTGAATCACAATTTGCATTTGTGATTTGGTATTTGGAAGGGGCGTGTTATGGGCGTCTCTTCAAAATACCTAATCGGTATAATATGCATTACTGTTTTGCTATACAGTAATACTTTACCACCATTTTAAAAGTGGAGATAACTCTTTTGCAAAGAAGAAGGGATCCCTTTGGGACCCCTTCTCCTTTGATAAAGTTGTAAAAATATTTTTTAAGAGCAGGCAGTGGCCCCACGGACCACTGGCGCCTCTTAAAAAACAAGCATTGACAAAGTCAATAGGTTTAGCTTATGAGAGAACTATTGGCTTTGGCAATGTGTTTTATGTACACCAATGTGGCTGCTGTTCAGCATAGCTAAAAGTTAGTGGTGTGGGGTGGGGTGGGATGGAATTGGGGTAGATTGGAGTGGGGTGGATTGTGGTAGAGTAGAATGGGGTAGAATGGAGTGGTGTGGATTGGGGTAGATTGGACTGGGATGGAGTGGAATGGATTGGACTGGGGTAAATTGAAGTGGGGGAGTTGGGTAATTTAGTGTGGTAGATTGGAGTGGGGTAGATTGGATTGGGGTAGATTTGGGTGGAGTGAGGTAGATTGGAGTGGATCAGAGTGGATAGGAGTGAGTAGATTAGAGTGGGGTAGTTCAGGGTCGATTGAGGAGGAGTGAAGTGAGATATATTGGAGTAGATTGGAGTGGAGTGGGGTAGACTGGAGAAGAGTAGAGTAGGTTTGGATTGGGGTAGATTGGGGTGGGGTAGACTGGAGTGGAGTGGGGTAGATTGCAGTACAGTGGGGTAGATTGGGTGGATTACAGTGGGGTGAAATGGAATGGAGTGGTGGTGGATTGGAGTAGTTTAGAGCGGGGTAGATTGAGGCAGAGTTCATTTGATTTGGGTAGATTGGGGTAGTTTGAAGTGGGGTAGATTGTGTCAGATTCTGGTGGAGTGGGGTAGATTGGAGTGAAATGGGGTAGATTGGAGTGGAGAGGAGTTGGATAGATTGCAATGGAGTTTGGAATAGAGTGGGCTGGAGTAGATTATTGGAGTGGGCTAGATTGGAGTGGTGTAGGGTAGATTGGGATGGGGTAGATTGGGATGGGGTAGATTGGAGTAGGTAACAGTGGGCTAGAATGGAGTGGATTAGATTGAGGTAGATTTGAGTGGGGGAGTGGGGTAGATTGAATTTGGGTAGATTGTGTGAAGTGGAGTAGATTGAGATGGAGTGGAGTAGATTGGAGTGGGATATATTGGGGTAGATTTGAGTGGCGTTAGGTAGATTGGGCTGGAGTGGTTTAGACTGGAGTGAAGTGGGGTATATTGGAGTGGAGTAGATTGGAGTGGAGTGCTGTGGATTGGAGTGAGTGTAGGTTAGGGTGGTGTGGGATAGAATGGAGTGGGGTAGATTGGGTGGATTATGGTAAAGTAGATTGGAGTGAAGTGGGGTATATTGTAGTCAAGTGGGGTAGATTGGAGTAAGATAGATAGGGGGGAGTACATTGGAGTGGTGATGAATAGAGTGGGGATGGGTGGATTGGGATTGGTGGGGCAGATTGGCGCGGAGTAGATTAGGGTAGATTGGAGTGGGTTAGATTTGAGTGGGGTGGACTGGATGGAGTAAATTGAAGTAGGGTAGTTTGGGGAGGAGTGGGGTATGGTAGATTGGAGTAGGATGAAGCGGGTGGGGTCTATTGGGTGGAATGGCTTAGATTGGACTACAGTGGGGTAGATTTGGGTGCCATGTGGTAGATGGGAGTGAAGTGGAGTGAGTAGATTGGGTAGAGTGGAGTGTGGTAGATTGGGATAGAGTTCAGTGGGGCAGATTGGATTGGAGTAGGGTGAAGTGGAGTTGCATAGATTGTAATGGAGTGGGGTAGATTAGGGTGGAGTGGAGTAGGGTAGATTGGGTAAATAAGAGTAGGGTAGATTAGAATGGAGTGGGGATGACTGGAGTGAGGATGATTGGAGTAGGGTAGTTTGAAGTGGAATAGATTGGAGTGCAGTGGGTTGAATTGGAGTGGGGTAGAGCGGGGTGGGAGAGATTGCAGTGGGGTGGGGTGTAGTGGGGTAGATTGGAGTGGAGTAGATGGGGTAGATTGGGATGGAGTAGATTGGGGAGGGGTAGGTGGGGGGGAGTGGGGTGGGGTAGTTTGGGGTAAGGTGGAGTGGGTTAAATTGGAGTGGAGTGTGGTAGATTTGAATGGGAGTGTGATAAATTGGATGAAGTGGAGTGGCGTAGATGTGGAGTGGTGTGTGGTAGAGTGGAGTGTAGTAGATAAGAGTGCAGTGGGGTAGATTAGGTGGATTGGAGTGTGGTAGATTGGAGTGGGGTAGATTGTAGCAGATTCTGGTGGAGTGGGGTGGATTGGAGTGAAATGGGGTAGATTGGAGTGGAGAGGAGTTGGATAGATTGCAAAGGAGTTTGGAATGGAGTGGGGTGTAGTAGATTACAGTAGATTGGAGTGGGATAGATTGTGGTGGAGTGGGATAGATTGTGTTAGAGTGGGGTAGATTGGACTGGAATGGGGTAGACTTGAATGGAGAAGAGTTGGATATATTGCAATGGAGCCTGGAGTGAAGTGGGGTAAATTGGAATCGAGTGGGATAATTGGACCAGGGTAGATTGAAGTAGAGTAGAGTGGAGTGTGGTAGACTGGAGTGGAGTTGGGGAAATTGGAGTGGAGTGGGTTAGGTTGGGGTACACTGGAGTGGGTGGATTAGGGTGGATTGAAATTGATTGAAATGGAGTGAGGTACATTGGGGTAGATTGGAGCAGATTGGGGTTGATTGGAGCAAATTGTGGTGTGGTAGATCGGGTGGAGTGGGGTGGATTGGAGTGAGGTGGGGTGGAGTGAGGTATATTAGAGTGCAGTGGAGTGGGGTAGATTGGAGTTAAATGGGGTAGATTGGAGAGGGGTTGGATATATTGCAATGGAGTTTGGAATGGAGTGGGCTGGAGTAGATTATGGTACATTGGAGTGGGCTAGAGTGGAGTGGAGTAGGCTAGATTGGAGTGGTGTAGGGTAGTTTGGGATGGGGTAGATTGGAGTAGGTAACAGTGGGTTAGATTGGAGTGGATTCGATTGAGGTAGATTGGAGTGGGGAGTGGGGTAGATTGAATTTGGGTAGATTGTGTGAAGTGGAGTAGATTGAGATGGAGTGGAGTAGATTGGAGTGGGATATATTGGGGTAGATTTGAGTGGAGTTGGGTAGATTGGGCTGGAGTGGGGTAGACTGGAGTGAAGTGGGGTATATTGGAGTGGAGTAGATTGGATTGGAGTGAGTGTAGATTAGGGTGGTGTGGGGTACAGTGGAGTGGGGTAGATTGGGTGGATTATGGTAGGGTAGATTGGAGTGAAGTGGGGTATATTGTAGTCAAGTGGGATAGACTGGAGTAAGATAGATAGGAGGGGAGTACATTGGAGTGGTGTTGAATAGAGTGGGGATGGGTGGATTGGGATTGGTGGGGCAGATTGGCATGGAGTAGATTAGGGTAGATTGGAGTGGGTTAGATTTGAGTGGGGCGGACTGGGTGGGGTAAATTGGAGTAGGGTAGTTTGGGGAGGAGTGGGGTATGGTAGATTGGAGTAGGATGAAGCGGGTGGGGTGGATTGGGTGGAATGACTTAGATTGGACTACAGTGGGGTAGATTTGGGTGCCATGTGGTAGATGGGAGTGAAGTGGAGTGGGTAGAATGGGTAGAGTGGTGTGTGGTAGTTTGTGATAGAGTTCAGTGGGGCAGATTGGATTGGAGTAGGGTGAAGTGGAGTTGCATAGATTGCAATGGAGTGGGGTAGATTCAGGGCCGGACTGACTACCGGGCATTTTGGAATGCTGCTGAGCTGGGGCTGATTTTGTTGATGGGGACCTGTGTGTACTGAACGAAATTCGTTTTGCTTTCATTATTTCGAAGTACATGCAGGTCTCCATGAACAAAATCAGCCCCCACCGCAGTGAAATCAGCCCCCTGCTCGGAAGAATTCCAAAACGCCCGGTAGTCAGTCCGGCCCTGGGTAGATTAGGGTGGAGTGGAGTGGGGTAGATTGGGTAAATAAGAGTAGGGTAGATTAGAATGGAGTGGAGTGGGGTAGATTGGGTAAATAAGAGTAGGGTAGATTAGAATGGAGTGGGGATGACTGGAGTGAGGATGATTGGAGTAGGGTAGTTTGGAGTGGAATAGATTGGAGTGCAGTGGGTTGAATTGGAGTGGGGTAGGGTGGGGTGGGAGAGATTGCAGTGGGGTGGGGTGTAGTGGGGTAGATTGGAGTGGAGTAGATGGGGTAGATTGGGATGGAGTAGATTGGGGAGGGGTAGATTGTCGATGGGTAGGTTGGGGTGGAGTGTGATGGGGTAGATTGGGGTAAGGTGGAGTGGGTTACATTGGAGTTGAGTGTGGTAGATTTGAATGGGAGTGTGATAGATTGGATGAAGTGGAGTGGGGTAGATGTGGGTAGAGTGGAGTGGTGTGTGGTAGAGTGGAGTGTGGTAGATAAGAGTGGGGTAGATTGTAGCAGATTCTGGTGGAGTGGGGTGGATTGGAGTGAAATGGGGTAGATTGGAGTGGAGAGGAGTTGTATAGATTGCAATGGAGTTTGGAATGGAGTGGGGTGGAGTAGATTACGGTAGATTGGAGTGAGATATATTGTGTTAGAGTGGGGTAGATTGGACTGGAATTGGGTAGACTTGAATGGAGAAGAGTTAGATATATTGCAATGGAGCCTGGAGTGAAGTGGGGTAAATTGGAATCAAGTGAGATAATTAGACCAGGGTAGATTGGAGTAGAGTAGAGTAGAGTGGAGTGAGGTAGACTGGAGTGGAGTTGGGGAAATTGGAATGGAGTGGGTTGGGTTGGGGTACACTGGAGTGGATGGATTGAAATTGATTGGAATGGAGTGAGGTAGATTGGGGTAGATTGGAGCAGATTGGGGTTGATTGGAGCAAATTGTGGTGTGGTAGATCGGGTGGAGTGGGGTGGATTGTAGTGAGGTGGGGTGGAGTGAGGTATATTGGAGTGCAGTGGAGTGGGGTAGATTGGAGTGAAGTGGGGCAGACTGAAGTAGAGTGGAGTAGAGTAGATTGTAATGGAGTGGGGCACATTGTAATGGAGTGGGTCTGATTGGATCATAGTGCAGTGGATTGGGTTAGATGAGGTCAAAGTGAGGTAGATTGGGTTAGAGTGGGGTAGACTGTAGTGGGGTAGATTGGAGTGGGGTAGATTGGGTGGAGTGGGGTGGGTCAATTGAGATGGGGTAGATTGGAGTGGAATAGATTAGAGTGGAGTGGGGTAGATAGGGTGGAGTGTGATAGATTGAAGTGAAGTAGAGTGGGGTACAATGCAGTGGAGTGGGATGGACTGGAATGGAGTGGAGTGGGATTAATTGAAGTGGAGTGGAGTGAAGTGCATTAGATTAGGGTGGAGTTAGGTAGATTGGAGTACAGTAAATTGGATTGGAGTACATTGGAGTGGGGTAAATTGGAGTAGATTGGAGTGGACTGGAGTGGAGTGGGATAGACTGGGGTAGATTGGAGAGGAGTGAGATAGATTTGAGTGGAGTGTGGTAGACTGAAGTGGAGTGGATTGGGGTAGATTGGAGTGGGGTGGGGTTGATTGGGTTAGATGGGATGGAGTGGGGTGGATTGGATTGGAGTGGAGTGGGGTAGATTGGAGTGGAGTGGGGTAGATTGGAGTGGATTAGGGAAGATTGGGTTAGGGTGGGTAGACTGAGTTATAGTAGGGTAGATTGAAGGTGGGGTGGGTAAATTGGGATAGGGTAGATTGGGGTGGAGTAGAGTGGAGTAGAGTGGGGTAGAGTGCATTTGGGTAGATTGGAGTAGAGTGGCTGGAGTGGAGTGGGCAAGATTGGAGTGGTGTAGGATAGATTGGGATGGGGTGCGGTAGATTGGAGTAGGTAACAGTGGGGTCGATTGGGATGGAGTGGAATAGATTGGGGTACAGTGGGGTAGATTGGAGTGGAGTAGATTATAGTGGAGTAGATTGGGGTATATTGGAGTGGGGGAGTGGGGTAGATTGAATTGGGGTAGATTGGGTGAAGTGGAGTAAAATGAGATGGAATGGAGTGGGATATATTGGGGTAGATGGGTAGATTGGGCTGGAGTGGGGTAGACTGGAGTGGAATGAGGTAGATTGGAATGGAGTAGATTGGAGTAGAGTGAGGTGGATTGGAGTGGAGTGAACGTAGATTAGGGCGGTGTGGGGTATAGTGGAGAGGGGTAGATTGGGTGGCGGCATTGGGATAGATTGGAGTGGAGTAGATTGGGGAGATTATAACAAAGTGGGGTGAGGTGGATTGGGGTAAATTGGAGTGTAGTGGACTCGTACAGATTGGACTGGAGTGAGGTAGATTGGAGTGGAGTAGATTGGATTGGGCTAAGCGATACGGAGTGGAGGGTTGTAGAGTGGAGTAGTGCGTTGGTTGTGGAGTGAGTGGCGTAGATTGGAGTGGCGTGGAGGCGAGTGGCGTTGAGTGTCTCAGAGTGGAGGAGCGTAGAGTGAAGTGACATGTTATAGAGCGGAGTGGAGTGTTGTAGAATGGAATGGTGTGGTATAGAGTGGAAGGGCATAGAGTAGAGTGGAGTGGCATAGTATGGAGAATGCATGTTGAGGTAGTGCACTGCCATTACAGACAACACATTTTCAATTGAAATGACCATTACAATTGCACCGAAATACAGTTTTACTGCACGCAAACGATAATGTGTGCAGATGTCATCACCCAGTGTAATGAAATCTTTTGATTGCATTCAAATATTTGATTCCACCAAACTTCAGAATTACAAAAAACATTTGCTATATTTGTATTAATTCTGATATATTCTGAAACATATGCACAGTTCATTTTTTTATTGTTGTGTGGTATAAAACATAAATATCCCACACTCCCTCCTCTTATATGGATACTCAGCAGGCTTGTCACATAAATTCTCTCACTTTGAAAGAAAAGTGAACACCAAGCCCCCTTTGAAGAGAGAGCTTGACATTTGACCTCTGTCTTTGAATGCACAGCAAATGTGACAAGATAAGAACAAGATTTAAAGGCCTGTTTACAGAAAGGGAGTTCATGGAAGAATACAGTAAACAAGTTTTGGGCAGCAATAGAAGGACCATTTTTTGTGGTTGCAAAGCGGTTTTAGGCCCCTTTGCAACCGCAAAATACGTGTGGCCCATGTACCAACCCTATTTTGCGAGTCGCTAATCAATTAGCGACTCGCAAAATAGGGTTAGCGACTCGCTATTAGGAAGGGGCATTCCAAGGGCGTCCCTTCCTAATAGCGACTCCAAAACCAATGTATGAATGTTTTGCGACCGCAATTGCAGTCGCCAAACACTCGCAGTTTACCAAAGGCACTTGCAAATGGGAAAGGGTCTTCAGGGGACCCCTTCCCCTTTGGGAATGCATGCGCAATTATTTTTTAAAGGCAGGCAGTGGTCTCAGGGACTACTGCCTGTCCTTAAAAAATGAAACTTAAAAGTTTCAATTTTCTTTTTTAAATGCATCCCGTTTTCCTTTAAGGAAAACGGGCTGCAATTGAAAAAAAGAAACTGCTTTATTTAAAAGCAGTCCCAGACATGGTGGTCTGCTGACCCCAGCAGACCACCATCCCTGAGAGTGCTAGCCATTCCCAATGGGCTCGCAAACTGCGACTGCCTCATTAATATTCATGAGGCATGCAATGTGCGACCCCATTGGGAATCGCAAACAGTGTCTCAGACACTGTTGTACATAGCATTTTGCGACTCGCAAATTGCGACTCACAATTTGTTGCAAAGTGCGAGTCGCAAAATGCTATGGTCGTACATCTGGCCCAAAGAGTCTTAAAACTGAAAAGATGATTTTAGTGCCATCAGTATCCACGGTAAGTGAATAACCATCTCTGCTGGAAAAGCCGAGGATGCTCTAAAGACGGGTACAACTGACCTCATCTCCTGCACCGATAGACATAGATGACAGACTATGCATAACTCTAGCCAGGATGGAGGAGCATAGTTCATCCTCTGACATGAAATGTAGGTCAAATGTTAAACATATCTGGAGAGACTGAGAAAAGAATCGTAACTCTAAAGGCGAATCTGTTCAACTAAAAAATGATGACCCTTAAACTCCTTGCTGCTGAATGCAGCTGTTGGAAATAGCCTAAATTCGAAAAGAGGTTTTCATAAAACCTGAGCCTGGGATATTCCCTTCCATGAGAGAGGGTTCCTCATGTGCGACCACTGCAAATCTAATTTTTGAAGTCCTTTGGAAGTTTCACTTGAAAACGAATCAATCTGCGTTGTTAGCATATTTATTATTAAAAAAAAACAGTTGGAAAAAAGATTCACATCAAAAAATTGTGGAACTGGAGGAGCCTAGCGCGCAACCAAGATGGCCGCGTAGGTGCGAGGCTCCCGAGGACCTCCGTGACCTCCTACACATATCCTGAAAATATCCTGTCCTAGATGAGGGGACTGTTTCGGTGAGCCCGAGCTGAGGTGGCACCCGTTTTCCGCTTCCAAATTGGACCTCGGACACCGGCGGGAACATCGATCGAGGTTTGCGGCCTTCTCCACGCCGGACCCCGGATTAGATCTGTGGGGCTATCCGGAGACAAAGTGAACAACAGCGGCGGGCAGGGCTCGGCGACTCGCGTACCCCGCACTTTCACTTTCGCTTTTGCACCCTCCTTGCTGTCTTGGCGAGGTTGGGTCGCGGGGCACTGTGAGGTGGTGTGGCCTCGTTGGGGTGCCCTGCCGGCCCGCCGGCTGTGATCCGCCCCGCAGGTCTGTGGTGGCCCCCCCCGGAGCCAGTGAACCGGCTTGCCTGCCCTTTACGACGTGATTGGCACGATCGGGGGACTGGAACCATGTCCACAAAGCAAGATGGTGACCGGGCAAAGGTGAAATCGACCCGACGTGGCGCAGCCCAGCAGTCTAACAGCATGGACCGCTACACCCTCCAGAAGGGATCTCCCGAGGTGCCGCGTAGGTCCCCTGAGGGCCCGACTGATGCTCCTGCTCTGCCCGCGGATCTGACCCTGCGGGATGTCATGGGTGCTATCGCCGAGATGAAGGCCTCGGTGAGCCAGCGTTTTGATACACTGGCGCAGAAGATAGACTCGGTCCTCGTGGATGTTGGCTTGGTGAGGGCCGATCTATCCAAGACCAATGATCGGGTCGATTCTTTGGCCCACACCACATCGGGCCTCACGACAGATGTGGCGACCCTCCAAAAGGAGGTGCGCCGGCTTGGCCAGGCGAGTGCGCTGATGGACCGCCGCTTGGAGGATTCCGAGGGTCGGGCCCGGAGGAACAATGTCCGCATTATCGGGGTGCCTGAGGGACGTGAGGAGGCGGCGGCGGACCTATTCGTGGAGGACTTGATTCTTACTCATCTCCAGCCCCGGGGGCTGAGTAAATTCTTCGCGGTGGAACGGGCCCACAGGGTTCCCGGGGGAAGGCCTAAGACCGGAGCCCCTCCGAGGCCTCTCATTGCCCGGATTTTCAACTTTCGGGACAGAGATGCTATTCTGCAATCCTCCAGACTACAGGGACCGGTCAGACTCGATAACATGGACATCAATTTTTATCCTGATTTCACTCCAGCGGTCCAAAAGCAGAGACTGAGCTTTCTCGGAGTCAAACGTCGTCTACGGGACCTTAACCTCAAGTATGCGATGCTTTTCCCAGCTAAGTTGCGGGTGGAGGTGGATGGCCGCACGCACTTTTTTGATCGTCCCGAAGCGGCTGGGGACTGGCTGGATACTTTGTCTGGGGATCGGGCTTGGGGGGGTGGGGGGGGAGCGGTTGGGGGAGAGGGCTCGCCGGATCAGGACTGAGGGACTAATATTAGGCCTCGCTCTGGACAAAATTGATGTCACTTTGGACTGTTCGTCTGTTCGAGTAAGTTCCCCTCCTGTGGAGGTCGTGTGGGGTCTCTTGGGGGTTCTCCCTCCTCCTCTGGGGGCTTAGTTAGTTTAACCATCTATGGGGCGACAGGCACACTGCACTTTGGGGGGGCTGTTCGGGCTCATGCAGGGGTGCAGGGAGGGGGGAGTTCCGTTGGGGTGGGTGGGTTGGGGTGGGGTGTTGTTCGTTTTTACCACAAGGCAAACCCTTTTTTGTATTGGTCTTAAGGTGCTCTCGGGGGGACGAATGATGGCTTTTGTGTGTGATGGGGGGTAGGGACTTGACTTTGTTGTCTTGGAACGTTAATGGACTGGGGGATAGGATCAAACGAGGTGTGGTCCTGCAGTATTTGAAACGAATCTCACCCGATGTAGTCTTTCTGCAGGAGACACACCTTATTGGTAATTCTTTTTGTGCCATGAATCGGCGTGGCTACCGTTTAGTGGCCCACTCGGGCTTCACGTCGGGCTCACGGGGTGTGGGCATCATGGTGAAGAACTCGCTCCCGTTGGAAATTGATGAGGTGCTCCATGATGATAGGGGACGCTACACTGTCTTGGTGGGGAGAATGGAGGGCAAAGTAGTTGTCTTTGTATCAGTATACGTCCCACCGGGGCTACAGTCGACCACTTTTGCAGACCTGGGGCGCCTCCTCCTTGGCCTTCCGGGGGGGCTTCTGGTGGTTGGGGGGGACTTCAATGCGGTGGTTTCTGGGACTGTGGATCGTCACCCCCCTAGGGACCTCCCCCGGGCACAGGCGTGGCTGTCCGGCCTCTTGGATACACTGGGATTGGTGGACTGCTGGCGCTTAAAACATCCCACGCAGCTGCAGTACACTTTCCACTCGGGGGCCCATGGTAGCCTCTCATGGCTTGATTATGTCCTTGTCCCGGCGGCCTATGTTGGGAGGGTAGGAGAGGTGCGCCATTTGGCGCGGGGTATCTCAGATCACTCCCCGCTCCTGTTACACATTGATGTCTGCCCGAGGGGTGAGGGCAGGGTAGTTCCAATCAATGCCTGGTACCTGCGCGACCCCATCATTCGCGCTGACTTGATTAAATCCTTACAGCGATACTTTGATGAGAATGTGGGGTCCGTCCCTTCGGCTATCTCCCTGTGGGAAGCCTTCAAGACAGTTCTCAGAGGGGAGGCCCTATCCCTTATTTCCCATGCCCGGAGGCGCGAGCGGAAGGAGGTGACCCGGGTGGAGGCCGAAATTGTCGAATTGGAGGGTGATCTAGAGGGTGGGGTGACAGATGCTGCGCTACATGTCCTACAGCTTAAGCAGGCGGCCTACAGGGCCCTCGTCACGGAGGCGGCCAGGGGCCTCAGTAGGGAGCAACAGGGGCGACTGTATGATGTGGGTGATAAGGCTGGTAAACTGCTCGCGTGGTTGGATAAAAAGGAGAGAGCGAATCGTGTGGTCCCGCTGATTGAGAGGATGGATGGTGTGAGTGTAACCGAGCCAGAAGAAATTGTCTCCTGTTTCGCGGATTATTTCCGTGAAGTGTATTCCCCGGTTTCTCCCTGCTCGGAGGAGGACTCCCATGCCCTGCTTAGGGATATCGCGCTCCCTTCCCTTTCGGAGGAGGACAGGGTGTCGTTGGATGCCGCTCCCACCTCCGACGATATTGCCCTCGCCATACGCTCGGTCGCCTCTGGCAAGGCCATGGGCCCGAATGGCATCCCTATCGAGTTGTATAAGTTGCGACCGGATGCATTGGCACCCCACCTTCGCGCGATGTTCCTGGCGGCCCACTCGCTGGGCTCCCTCCCGCTGGACCAGCGTCTGGCTACAATCGTGGTGATCCACAAGGAAGGGAGACCTCGGGACCGGGTTACATCCTATCGGCCTATCTCGCTCTTAAATGCGGAGCCCAAAATTCTTGCCAAGGTGCTGGCCAATCGGCTGGTCGGCGTGGTGGGCGATCTGGTCCATCAAGACCAGTCCGGCTTTATTCCCCATCGCAACACGGCCCTTAATCTGCGGCGCTTGCACGGGGTGCTCGCACGTGTTCCATTCGTGCGGGAGCCGGCCATACTGGCGTCCTTAGACGCCACCATGGCGTTTGACACGCTTGAGTGGCCATACATTTGGGCGATGCTGGCGAAGTTTGGATTTGGCCCGGGTTTCATCAGTTGGGTCAAATTGTTGTATTCGGGCCCATTGGCGCAGGTGGTGGTAAACGGAAGAGTATCGGCCCCATTCAAGCTGGGCCGGGGCACGCGGCAGGGCTGCCCCTTGTCGCCGCTCCTGTTTGCGCTGGCCTTGGAGCCCCTGGCGGAGTGGCTGCGGTGGCATCCTTCCATCCGTGGTCTCCGTTGGACCCCCGAGTATGAGGACCGCATGTCCCTATACGCCGACGACATCCTTTTGTACCTAGCCTCCCCACGTAAATCACTAATAGTCCTGGTTGATGTTTTACGTTCATTTGGCCGCAACTCAGGCCTTGTCATCAACTGGGCTAAATCATGTGTGTATGTGCTCTCCGGGGAGGCTCCCGTCCTCCCGCGGGGCTGTCCGATCCAGATTGCCGCTCAGGGGTTTAGGTACCTGGGTGTCTACATTACTCTGGACCCGGAGGCCCGCTACGAGCGGAACTTGCTTCCCCCCCTCCAGCGCTTGAGGGAGGACGTCGCGCGCTGGCAGCGCCTGCCGCTTTCGCCGCTCGGCCGGGCGGCGCTGTTTAAAATGATGTCGTTGCCACGCTTCCTGTACGCTCTCCAGAACACTATGGACTTAGTCCCGGCGCGCTACTTCCGTGAGGTGGAGAGTCTACAGCGCCGCCTGTTCTGGGACGGGAGGCCGCGTATTGCCCTGGCGAAGTCGACGCTCCCATGGTACGACGGGGGGATTGCCCTCCCGGATATTAAGCGGTATTACTGGGCCTCCCAGTTAGCTGCAATCAACCATGGCCTCTACGGGCCCGCCTTGAACCCGGCATTTGAAATGGACAAGATGCTACTGCCCGGTGGCGACTACAATCGAGCGCTCTACTCTGGCGCGCCCGACGCCCGCCTGACGGGACCTACGCGTGTCATGGTGCGAGTATGGCACGCGGCTAATGCAGCTATGGGGTGGAAGGACCGTTTGACCCGGGCGTCACCGCTGTACGCATCTGAGAGGTTGGGCTCCCTGTGGACCTCGAAGGGCTTCGAGAAGTGGGACATGATAGGCATCAGTAAAGTTGGGGATCTCTGGACGAGGGGGGGATTTAAAACATTCGAGATGCTGCAGACGGAGTTTCAGCTGCAGGACAGTGAATACTTTTGGTACCTGCAGGTCCGTCATGCACTGGGCTCCGTCTTCCCAGACGTTGCCTCCATCCCGGAGTCTTCCCCCCTGGAGGACAGAGTGCTAGATGGCCATGTCCCAGACAGCACGATCTCACTTATTTACAAAAAGCTGATCAATGATCGCTCGGGCTTGCTAACTGGCCTCCGAGAGGCTTGGGTTGCCGATGGGCTGGAGTTGGACGACGAGGACTGGACCTCCGCGGTGGCCTCTCCGAAGGAGGTGGCCATACCGGCTCGCCTTCGCTTCGTCCAGCTTAAGATACTCCACCGGGTCTACATGACGGGGCCAAGGCTTCTGCGTATGGGCTATGCTGAGGATGGGCTGTGTAAGCGTGGGTGTGGTGCTTTGGCGACCTTTCTGCATATTTTGTGGGAATGTCCGAAGGTGGAGCGATTTTGGCGTGGTGTGCACGAGGTCCTGCGAGTGGTTACGCGTGTCGCGCTGCTGCCTGAAGCGAGGAGGTGCCTGTTGAATGTGTGGGAACCAACTGACTACTCGGCTCCGCAGATGTGGTGGGTGACTCTGGGATATATGGTAGCTAAGCGTGATATTGCTCAACTGTGGGGATCCCAGAAGCCCCCGGCGGTGTCGGCCTGGAAAGAACACATGGACTGGTGCATGTTTCGAGAAAAGGTGGTGTATGTGGCGAGGGGTAAGCCTGGGACATGGGTGAAAGTATGGGGCCCCTGGAACGCCTATCGCGGGGGTATCTGCGCGCCACCACTGCTGCCTGCTGCCTCACCAGCCCCGTCCCCTTAGCTGACTCCTTCCCCCAGCCCCGGGCACAGGGTTCCCCCAGTCCTTGCTCTGTTCCCCTTCCCCTCTTTAGACTCCTGTGGATACTTGGGGTCCCCCATTCGGGGAGCACGTGCTGCTACTGTCGATTGCGGGTTGCCTTGTGGGTGTGGTTTTTTCTTGTTGTTTGTATAAAATGAAACCGTACTGTGGGGTCTGACTGATATGGCCCACGGCATTGATACCTCCTGATTATGCTCCTCTGCAACACCAAGGGCCTCATGTAGGTAGCGAAATACCGGTCGGTAACGGCCGATTTTCGGTAAATATGCCGTTACCGACCGGTATCCAGACAAGTGAGATGTAGGAGTCCAAAAACCACTTTTCGGTAAATATGAGGCGGTAAATACCGATTCATAGTTACCGAATTCTAAAATACCGATTCATATTTACCGAATACATAATTAACGAATCGGTAAATATGAAGTGGTAAATATGAAGTGGTAAAAATTTAAAATGACATGTAGGAGCAGTCGGTAATTAAGAAATCCAGGAAAATCGGTAAATAAGAGTCGGTAATTAACACGGATTGAAAGCAGGTGGTAACCATCAACAATGCACATAAGCAATCCCAAAATGCAACAGCGTGGACAACATGGCCGCCATGTACGTCATTGCAAGGCGCCTACGTCTACAGGCAGCAGGACTGAGGGTGTGGCGACGGGAGGAACAAATCTACAGACAGCGCATCACACTATTCCAGCTGGCTGATGCAGAGATACATGAGAGGTACAGGCTACACCCCGAAACCATCATGGACCTGATAAGGGACCTGCACCCACTCCTGGACCAGCCAACAAGAAGGGCGCACGCCATACCACCACATGTGCAGGTGCTCTGCAGCCTACATCTACTGGCATCCGGCAGTTATCAGGTGGTGATAGCTGCGGTGGGTGGTGTATCCCAGAGTTGCCTGTCCCGTTTCTTCAGGAAGTTCCTGGATGCCATGATGCAGAGAATGCACCACTACATAAGCTTCCCAAACACACAGGCTGCACTGCAGAAAACAAAAACAGACTTTTATCACATGGCACAGTTCCCCCATGTCATCGGCTGTATTGATGGGACACACATCCCAATCTGTCCACCAGCTGATACAGAGCACATCTACAGGAACAGGAAGTCCACCCACTCCATCAATGTGCAGGTGACCTGTGATGCAGGGAACATCATCACAGATATTGTTGCAAAGTTTCCTGGGAGCACCCACGACTCTTACATCTTCCAGAATAGTGGGATCTACACACGACTGAGTGCCGGAGAATTCGGAGAGGGATACCTGCTGGGTAAGTAACAGTGACGCCCCTTGAAACCTGCAAATCAGAGTGTATAGAGGCATGTAACTGATGGTTCCCTTTTACTCATCCAGGCGACAGTGCATATGCATGCCGTTCATTCATCCTCACTCCCTACCTACACCCAGCAACCCAGAGTGAGAGACGATACAACGTGGCCCACAAAACAACACGCAATGTGGTGGAGCGCACGTTTGGACTACTGAAGAGCAGGTTCCGCTGCCTCCACAAGAGCGGAGGCGCACGCCAGTACAAACCCATCACCTGCTGCAAGATTATTGCCACTTGTGCAATGCTGCACAACCTTGCCACGAAAAAAGGTACAGATGTGGAACTAACATATTTTGAGGACAACGAGGATGAGTCAGGCCAGCCAGAGGGCAGCGCAGCTAGAGTGCCAACTGCAATCGATGGGAGAGAGAGACGGGCAGAGATCACATGCAACTATTTCTGAGTAAGTGAGGGGACACAGCGAGTTGTGAGAAGTCATGACGTAGTTTAATGTGGCACCACGCCATGAACACATGAACAGGCCAATCTGGCAATATACCATCTATACAAGGAGTATGTCCAGGGTTACGTCACCCAATGGGAAGTGGCTAAGCAGGGCCACATCAATGTTTGCGCATACGCGCTGCAGTGGTGGATTGCACGGCCTGTGCATCCTCACTAGAGCCAACCCCAAGCCGCCTGCTGCTCCTGCGTGCTTCTGGGACGGGGGGTGTGATGCTGCTGCTGGTGTCGATGCTCTCCGCAGCATCCCCTGCAGCAGTTGTCGATGCCTGACTAGTCAATAGCACCCCTAGTGCACTTGTCACCTGCACCATCCCCCGAGACAGGTCGCTGCAGCACTGTGTTAGGCCCTCCTGCATCGTCACAGAGCGCCGGCAAAGTAGGGAAGTCGCAGTTGCCAGACGGTTGAGTGCCCTGCTGGTAGTGTCCCTTCTCTGGCGTTCCCGGCGCCGTGCTTCGATGTCAGCATCTAATTTGCTGCACAACTGCTGGATTGACTGGGACATGTCCCGAATGCCCGCAGCCATGCCGCCAATGTTTGTGTCCATGTTGACTAAGCTTGTCTTCATCACCCGCATGTGCCTCTGGACTGACATAACTGCCTTTGATTGCAGGCGCTGTTGCTTCAACATTTGGCCCTCGAGCCCCAAGAAGACACCATGGCCGTCAGTGGGTGCTGGTGGACTCTGGACACGCGACCTGCGGCGCCCTCTTGCTCCCGTCTGTGCTGCCTGTGAGGTGTGGGGCACAGTGGGATGGCTCCCTTCCTGGGGCCCGGTGCGGTCTTCTGGGCCCATGCTGTCGTCTGACGAGGTGTCGAAGGCTCGTAGCCTGGCTGCTGGACGCCTCCTCATTCTCACACCTGCAAGCGGAGATGTGGCCGGTGATTCGAACATGAGTGGCGATGCTGGCTGTGGTTGTGGTGATGCTGGCTCTCGGTGAGGTGATGCTGGCTCTGTGTGCGGCGAGGCTGGCTGTGTTGGTGGTGCGGCTGCAAGTGGGCCTGCTCCCTGGTCTGAACTCGTGCTGGCTAGAGGTGATTTTTGTGGCCGGTGTGCCGTCTCCCCTGCAGCATGCCCTGTACTGCATGATGTCACATCTGTGGACAGAAAAACAACATTGGCTCAGTGTCCCCGAAGGGCTGCATTGCAAGCGTCACAATAAATCATTTCACATTCCAATCTGTCCTCTGTCTCCTTGTGCCTCGAGTGCGTGACATGCCTTGTTGCCCTGTAACATTTACGTCATGGTTAGTGTTGCCCTGACTACATCTCCCGGAATGCATTGCCTGTCTGCACTGACACGTGTGGACTGCAGTGTGATTCTCGTTTCACAATGGGGAATGTGGGATAGGGGTAGGGGAGGCTACATTGCTGTGCTTTCGTCTTACCTTGGTGTGTTGTGGCTCTGGCAGAGCTGTCGGCGTCCCCAAGACCCACGACGCTCTCTTGCTCGATTGTGGCCGCCACCAGCTCCTCCAGTTCGGTGAGGGCAGGTGCCCTGTTGGTTCCACCTCCGGTCTGGCTGGCCTCCTTCTGGATGTCGCCCATCTTCCTCTTGGTCACAATCCTCAGGTCATACCAGCGCTTTTTGAGGACCTCAATGTCCCTGTGGGTCACTCCCACAGCATTGACCTGCGCCTGGATGGCCAGCCATATGTTGCGCTTTTCGGCCTCAGGCACTTGCAGGGATTGCCTCCCAAACAGCTTCTGGTGCTGCTTCACCACCTCCTCCACCAGCACCTGGAGTTCCTTGGGGCTGAATTTGAGCTTCCTCCTCCTTTCCCCTCTGTCTTTCTGTGTTCTCTGGCTGGACATGCTGTTCGTTTCCCGCTCGCACATGCAACTGCTCCCTGCCTCTCCTCTGCACTCCAAGCCTCTCCAGGGTCGCCTAATTATGTACACCTGCCTGGGTGTGGCCACTTCGGCTAATTGTGTACACCTGCCTGGGTGTGGGCAGTTCCTGGTTGGGTGGGCTGTCGTTGCACAGGATTAGCTGTTTCGTCAAGTCATGTGATGTTATTTACCGAATCCGTACATACCGATTCGGTATTTTCCGATTCGGTAGATACCACCTCGGTATTTTCGGATTCGGTAGATACCACCTCGGTATTTTCCGAATCGGTAATTATCACCTCGGTATTTTCCGAATCGGTAATTATCACCTCGGTATTTACCGAATCGGTGAATTCCGATTCGTATTTACCGAATGTTACCGAATCGGTAACTGTTACCGAATTTTTACCTACATATAACTTACCGATTCTAATTTACCGATTCGGTACGGCTCGGTATTTAAGAACCGGTAAAATTTATTTACCTACATGAGGCCCCAAGTGTTTTATGAACGTATGTCATATGCTCCTGTCATCCTAGCGGCCGGCCGGAAGGTTGTAGGCCCATACCTGTATATTCTTGAGATTTGTAATAAACGGTTTAAAAAAATAAATAAATAAATAAAATTGTGGAACTAAGTTATACGAGGAATTATTGTCTTGCCTTAAAGTTAGTGCTGATAATATGACTGCAAATCATTTTTGGCCTGAATTTTTACCCAAGGGTGACGTAATGCGAAAGTGACAATCTTTGCAACTTCTTGAATTTGCAAAGAAGTTTGCCAACTCCAGACAGCGTTGTTGACCTAAAACTAATTCCCACTGGCCAACTTCTTCTCTGAAAAAGTACAATTTACCCCACTGATTTCAGACACTGTTGGGCCACAGGTGTGGGGAGGTTGCCTCTCGGGGTATCCTTCTGCCCTTTTAACACGATGGGCAAAGTCTTGAGTTTTACCCTCTATCTGAATATCTCTGGATTTTAACCCAGAGAGGGCAGTGTGTGGCATGTAATGGGCACATTACAGGAGACAACTGCAGGGTCCAGGGGGCCCCACATGGTTGTGTAAAGGGCCCTCGGTAAACCTGCATCAGGGACCCACAGAAGGAGGGAATGTCCACAAGAGACAGGAAACCACCATTAAGTGACCTACAGAAGAGGACAAGCCCGGGTCACCTTGGCAGTTTGCAGAATACAACTGCAGGGCGTTGATAAGGCGCTGCTCGAGGCTTGTCTGGCAGATTCCCAATAGATCACAGTACACATGATCGGCTCGGTCACTACTGGCAGCAGATAGCACACTGCGCACACACAAAGTCTAACTCTGCTCCGAGCCATTGCACCACAATCAGTGTAAATACAAGGTAATTGCTCCATCACTTCCTCGCCTGCTCTGCCAAAAACCATTATTTCCACAGCTGGAAAGGAATTCATCACAAATAGAAACCTTCCTCTTTGAAGCAGGAAAATCCTTATTTCCATGCTATGTTTATTCATAATATAGCTCCCCAGAGTATAGGCTCGTGTCAGTGAATATTTGTTGCTAAACCCTGCCATATGCTGCAGAGCTTGGGCAGCCTCCAGTGGTCCAACCTTGCCACGCGTGGCTCCTGGAGGAATGGAACGAAGAGCGGCAGGACAGATGGACAAAAATTACATTCGCAAAAACTGGGCGCAAGTTACGCAACAACTGTTTGCTAATGGAAAATAATTTTGCAAATCTACCGGTGTACAGGGCCAGACTGGCCATAGCGAGCACCGGGTGTTTCTCCGGTGGGCTGCCAGGGTGGGAGCCGGTTTTGGACCCCTGGTGGGGCGTTTCTGTTACCGGGGCCAGCAATTTAGTGGTGCTTGCAACTAGCACCCCCCCCTCCTCAACCCCCTCCCCCCAGAGGGCTGACCGAGAGATTTGCCAGGGCCGGTTTCGGTTCCCAGTCAAGTCGTGCCAGTGTACTAAAAGGTCAGTTCGTAAAAATCCCGTTCGAAGTGGGTCGCAATCCAACGTATTTCTTTACTGCTCTTGAGTGAGGTCAGAAAGTACAACTCTCCCAGTTTGGTAGCCAGCACAGGACAGTGGCCTCCTGGGTTCAGCAGGCCACCACATCTGTGATCACTTTTTAATAATAATTGTTGTTTAATGCAGTCCGTGTTCCTTAAAAAAAAGTACTTTTACAAAAAATACGACACAGCGCTCAGCCAGGGGCTGGAAGGGTGGGCTTGTTCTCCATGCTGGCTGTAATGCAGCCGGCATGGACAACAGGGGAGTGCGCATGACTGGTTTGGACGGCCCGAGAGGGCCAACCAGTCACTGTGCACTCAGGAGTGGGCTAACCACTCCTCCCCTGCCCTGCTGGGAGAGGAGAGCAGCCCCGCCCATCCACCCGCCGCAAAGCAACAGGACACGAAATATAAAATAACAATAACTCTAAGGTATTGTCATTTCATGTTTCTCACTGCTGAAAAGCAGTGGGGCGGCGCTCCTCCGCCATAGTGGAGGAGCCGCCCCTGGTCACAGCCTAGGACATGGGCAGAGAAGATGTAGTACGGCTGAGATACAGAAGCAGACAACTTGTGGCGCACCAGGGTCAGTTATGTTTCATTTACGGAAAACAAGTGCCTGCTTTCAGAGTTTGTTTTCTCTAAGCAAAACAAAATTCCAATGGGGCACTTTAAAGATGACACCACCATGGCAAACCAGTAGTACTTCAGTGGTATGGCCCTTCACAGCAGAGAGATCCTGGCCACCCAACTAGGCCTAATATCTGGCCTCCTCTGAAGATCAGAACTGCATTTATCATAATGATAAATGTGAAATATTCCTTTTTTGGGACCCTCACACTAATGGTGTGCTGTTATGCTGCCACTATGGAAAATTGAAGGAACTTTTATATTAACAATATTTATTCTATTGTGTGTCAACCAAATCTCTAGGTAGGAGGGCTTCTGTCTTCTATCCAGAAGAGATGATTGGCTGACTGCCCCTACATCACACCTTACATCAAATAGACTCAATTCTTCTATAAGTCTCAGATTCTCAATGTGCGATAAGAGGACGCCAGAGTATCTCTTGAATGCCAACATGGCGTTTTGTCTTTGCGAATCCATCCGACAACCATCAGAGACTCCACCCCTTTTAACTCACCTTGTAAATTGGATGATGAGCCCTGAGGTGTATCTACTGAAGCATCTGCTGTAGGACAAAGAAGACGTGGATATAATACAAAAGGTCTTTGCTAAAAGCAACCTCAAGCTAAAGTAGTTGTTTTTGAAGGACACTGGGTCTGTTAACCCACTGAACCCTAAAAACCCATCAAGTGGTTATTGTTTCCATACAGCTTGTATTTGAGACAAGTGTGCAGATTATGGATTTCAGTGGAGATTGTTTGCATACGTAGTAATCATTCTGAAAATCCAATAGGGTTGTGCTAGGTTTTGAGCTAACAATCCAAACCTTATACAATGTCAAATGAATTGGACCCCAAACATGCTAATGGTTCAGGTGAATGTTTTCAACAATGAGTGCATGACCAAAGAAAGCAACAAAAAGAGATGACTGGGCTGTTCCTTAGGACAGGAAAGAGGAAAGGATCACTAGGAAAAAAGGGTTAGTGCTCAATGGAGGACAACCCCTGGGTATCCAATTTGTTGGATATAATGGCCTCACACACCCTTGCGAGTGTCATGCTTCATCATCGGCAATGCTCCACGTTGGGCAGGCGGTGCAATGCCCAACGGGCTCACCTCTAAGAGGGGCTCTTTATCGGAGATCTTTTATCCAACTGCCTATGGGTGAAGTGGGGGTGAGGGGCCAGGACAGAGTAGATAGTGTGGGTGAGGATAAAATGTGGACTAAGGTACCGGAAAGCAATTTTTATTCTGGTGGTCCTCTGCCACAAATAAAATCAAGGATAGCCGGTACTCAGGGGGACTATGGTTTCCCGGAATGGACCAGGGCTAGAGTGCAAATGGTGTGGTCAACATGTTTCTCGCTTCTAGTACAATGACTGCGATTCTTCAGGACCTAGTAAAAAACTACAATCTACAAAACATGACCTAATGATTAGTATCAGTTTAAATACAGCACATAAGTTGTACTACCTGTATGACAACAGTACCCGGTGGATCTGACATCAAGGGAGAAGCCATAAACTTTCAGGTTTCTACTGCTCGTGTCAGGGCCAGTCAAGCCTACCCATCTCACTATCCGGACCCGGTGAGATGGGTAGGCTTGACTAGCCCTGACACGAGCAGTAGAAACCTGAAAGTTTATGACTTCTCCCTTGATGTCAGATCCACCGGGTACTGTAGACACCCTATAACTCTAACCCTTAGGTAGGAGCAGTGTCATAGAGGTAGAAACCATAGTCCCCCTGAGCACCGGCTATCCTTGATTTTATTTGTGGCAGAGGACCACCAGAATAAAAATTGCTTTCCGGTACCTTAGGCCACATTTTATCCTCACCCACACTATCTACTCTGTCCTGGCCCCTCACCCCCACTTCACCCATAGGCAGTTGGATAAAAGGTCTCCGATAAAGAGCCCCTCTTAGAGGTGAGCCCGTTGGGCATTGCACCGCCTGCCCAACGTGGAGCATTGCCGATGATGAAGCATGACACTCGCAAGGGTGTGTGAGGCCATTATATTCAACAAATTGGATACCCATGGGTTGTCCTCCATTGAGCACTAACACTTTTTTCCTAGTGATCCTTTCCTTTTTCCTGTCCTAAGGAACAGCCCAGTCATCTCTTTTTGTTGCTTTCATATCTGGGGCTACGACTGTGGCCGGACCTTCCATTCTCTTGTGAATGGTAATTAATGCCCTACTGGATCACAATTGATCCTTGTCTTCCCCTACCTATTGTTACATGACCAAAGAAACAGTTGTTGATGTTTCGACCAACAACAAGATTTAGAAGTGGCCTTCTTCTGGACAGACTGGTGGCTGCCTAAAATAAAACACAATGATACAGTGTAAAAGTCCATAATTAATTTAGGGATCCTTGTAGAGAAAATGAATAAGCCATAAAGTAGCAAAGAGAGCTCACCTATATGTGTCTATTTTGAGTCACAATCTTATATGAAGAATCTGAAAGTCTTATTGAGGCCTAAAAATATCAAACATGTGGAGTAAATTGACAAATAGGTCCTCAGGATGCATTTGGAAAGAGATCATGGTATACCGGTCACAGATATGTTCAAATAATACCCAGTAGTATTTGTATAGCTAGAAATGCACACCGAAGAAAACAAATGAATAGCTTGTTGTATTTAAAAGTAAGTGTTCCTGAAACCACGGCAACTCACAAGTTGCATGAATTCTTTCTGCAGCAAAATAAGAGAAAAGAGAGTAGGGGCTAAACTTCCTTCAAAACCACTACTAAGCCCAAGAAACATCTACTCATAAAGGGGCAGAAATCGCTTACACTTCCCATGTTTTCAGGTACATTTACTGCCCGACACTGATACCTCTGATGATAGGTGAACATAAGGTACACTACCTCCAGTTCTGCCTCGGTGGATGAGCCATCGCCCGGCAACTTCTCCATGATGTCCTTGTTTGTTTCTCCATCCATGGTGCCCCTTTATGGCATCCAATCCACATCCGTCTCATGAAATCTGCTTGTGAGACGGAAGCCACAGAGATGACTGGTTATGAGGGGAATGAGGTTGTAGTCTGCAATGCAAAGACATTTAGAACAATCCAACACTTCACTTCTCTACTGGTTGGTATATAAGTCTATAACCTGTTCACTTGTTCCTTGCTAGGAAAGGTACAAAGCAGGCAGCTAGGATACCCTCTTTGAGAGGCCTAAGCAAATGCTAATTTGTAAAAAAAATATATATATTAATAGTAATATAGGAAAATCCACGTTTCATGTTACTTTCAAGTTCCAAAATATTTTTTGCAGCCCTTCTCCTAAAGCAACTGATGACACTTTGAAAGTAAACGTTCCAAAAGGAACAACACGTTGTAACATGAAATATAAATATATCATGCTTACCTAATCAAATGCTAATATTCTCAACATCACACATCTCCCCCCTCATAAAAGAAACAACAACAACAAAAAACAACGGGACAGATTAATTGTTTGGTGGACATGGTACTCCGTCCCAAATGTGAAGGAGTACCTTGTCTTCCAACCTGACGGTCCCTTTGCCCTATTTGGGCTCGGAAGGACTACCAGCTATCCACTGATGGAGCCTACATTGGCTCAGTCAACCGTCGCCAGATGGCTCGATGAAGTAAGGCTCTGTCGGAGGAAGGGCATTACACTAGCCGCCCTATTTAGGGTAGACCATGTGATGTCACAAATCATAGCTCAGCCCGCATCTATTAAAAAATCATCCTTTGATGCGGTGGTCTTTAGTTTTTGCTGTTTTCTCACACCAACCTCCCACTTTAAGAGTATGTTAATGAAAAACAAAAAGTTTGTTAAAGGTTGGATGAATGGCCAGCAAAAGAGATGGCAGCCTTCCACATCCGACAAACTTTTTATACCTTTTGCATCTATTTGTACCTGGACAGAAACCGTGATGATGGAGGTCCCTATCAAGGAACAGAGAAGACTGCTGGGCTCATAGAGATCACCAAATTTGGCATAATGTCCTCTGCCAACCTTATAGACAGAGAACCATTCTCTAAATTCAGACTATTAGAACACTGAGAGGAAAATTCTTAGGGAGTTACATAGGGGCTGATTAGGATAGCGGACAGATCGAAGTCCGTCCGCCATCGTTTCGGAAAGTGGGACCGCCCGCCTACAAGGCGGTCCCACAGGTGGTATTATGATACGGCCGCCACCACAGCGGCTGGAAGTACCATACTTAACATTGCGGTGCATGCTGCTGGCTACAGCAACCACCGCAATGTTATAAACGCACTTTTTACATTACCCTGCACTATGTGGCAGGCACCATGTGGTGCCTGCCAGATGGTGCAGGGAAATGTAGGGGGGCACCATAGGTTCCCCCCAAAGCCAAAGTGCTCAGGTGAAAGGGGGTTCCACTACGGGCCCCCAAAGTCCATCCCCGCCAGCCTTTCCATGGTGGGTGAAACGCTGAGATGGACCATCGTAATCCCAACGCTAGTGCCTAGTAGGCACCGCCACCATTTATGGGAATACAAGGGCCTCCGCAGCACCGGCGGGCTCAAGGAGCCAGTCGGATGCGTGGCGGTCGGAGTTTTCTGCCGTTGTGGTACCGCCTGCCATTATAATATGGCTGGTGGAAAATGGCCTCACGATGGCGGTGAACCCCCACTGGCAGCCTGTTGATGGTGGATTCACCACCATCGTAATCAGCCCCATAGTCCTTAAGAAGCAGAGGTTGTGTCATTAAGAGTCTAAATCTTCTTGAAGCTTGCTTGCAATTTGGATCCCAGGGTTAACTGAGAGTCACCACATACCGTGGCTTGCTGATTAGCTTCCTGGTTTCCAGCTTTATTCTCTCCTCCTCGCATACAACAGAATCATCTTAGGACACCCCATCACTACTCTCATTTTCTTGAATGTCTTCACCATGTGCGAATCTGGGGCCATATGTACTGATTTTAGAGGCAGCGATTTCCTAATTGCGATTCTCTGTGAACAACAATTAGGAAATTACTATCCCTAATGTGTGAAACTCTTAGTTTCATTTAGTGATACCTAGCGGGTCGCAAATCCACCTACCTCATGAATATTAATGAAGTAGGTTTTAGTTTGCAAGCCATTGGCAATAGCTGCCATCACAGGGAGAGTGGCCTGCGACAGCTTTTTAATAAAGCAATCTTTTTTTAAATGCAGCCCATTTCCCTGAAAGAAAAATGGGGTGCGTTTAAAAAGAAAAAAAATGAACTTTGAAGTCTAATTTTTTAAGAGCAGGCAGTGGTCGGTGCGATCACTGTCTGTTCTTAAAAAAAAAATTACATTCTCAAATGGCAAGGGGTCCCATGTAGACCCCTACCCATTTGCAAATGTTTACCACTACTTGTTAATAGTTTGTAAAATTAACGTTTTGCAACTGTAATTTGGTCGCAAAACTTTCATACATAGCACTGCAATTTGGTATTTGTAAGGGGCACCCTAAACATGTTCCTTCCAAATACCGATTCACTAAACCAAATACAATTCGCCAACAAGTTACCAAATCTTAATTTAACATTTTGTACATATGTAAAAGTATTTTTGCAGTCGGAAGTGGCTCACTCAGGCCGTTTCCGACCTCAAAAATGGGTTGTACATATGGCCCTTGGACTCATACTACAACCAATCAAAGCTTCTTAGACTGCGTTCCACAAAGTCACATGGACTCTTACCCACATACTTTCATTTGGCTAATCTACTTATGTGCTGTACCTTACCACCACTCAGCCTCACAGAGTTCATTTGTACATCCGCAACCATCAAAGGACTGTAGCCCACTTTTTTTCCTATGCCACATTTTTTCCTCATATTCACTCACACACATTTAATTCAGGTACAACAACATCATGACAGGAGTCTAAATATTTCTTGTAGGTCACTAGAGCTCTCTCATTCTTTTCCCTCACCATTTGTGGAGATCATTCCAGTTGCCTTGACTTAAGAATGCATCCCTGATTCTTTTAAGCAAATGACGGCCTTCCACCAGGGCCGGACTGGGAACCAAAACCGGCCCTGGCAAAGTGCTCAGCCGCACCCCCCCCCACCCCTCCCCGGGGCTTGGGGGTGCCGCCAAGCTCTTTGCGAGGGCCGGTTTAAGGCCGATTTTGTTAGAGTGCCGATTTTGCAGCTATGCTGCAAAAACGGCCCTGTAATAAAAACGGACAGGGGACCCAAAACCGGCCCCCACCCGTGCGACGCACCGGGGATTGCCCGGTGCCTGCTACAGCCAGCCCGGCCCTGCCTTCCACTCATAGTAGAAAGCGGTCTGTACTCAGTGACAGTGGGAGTAATACAATGCGCCCAATTCATTTTCTTCAGCTCCAAAATCCAGTTTTTTAAATCGATCCTAGCCATTTGCAAAACACCCTTAATCACCCTATTAAATCGCTCCACGTCTTCATTCCTCTGAGGATGGTACACCAATGTAGTCTTGTGTTCATTAACGACTACACACCCAGCTTTGTTTGTACATGAAAATCACTGATGATTCTTTCCATACAACTTTCTCTGTGAAAAACACCATTTCTACCTCTGTGTCAGCTTTTCTCAACACTTCCACATGTGGCCATTTAGAGATGCAATCTACTAGAACCACTGCAAATTGTACAGAACCATCTATTTTTGGAATAGGTCCCACAACATCTGGTACCACAGACTCGACTGGCATCTTGGGGCATTTCACAGGCTTCAAGGAGGTTTATTCATAATATACGTTTTATCTGTGCCATCACACACAGCACAATCTCTTACCCTATGTTCCATATTCCTGTGCAAACCTGGCCATCAGAACAATTCCTTCACCCTCCTTTTACTCCTCACAATACCAAGGTGACCATCCCCCTAACCCAATCGGAGGCACCATTCTGTTAGTCCTTAATAAAACACAAAATTCAGTCCGAGTTGTCCTTCAGCACACAGTTTCTTGTTTCCAAGCCTCCCCATGTCACCACTTTCATTGCCTCTTTTAGCACCTGATCTTCCATGCAGCTACTTCCCACTCGTCTTTCCCAGTTGCACGCTCATCACTATTGCTCAACCATGCATCACTAAACTCACCCCAATCCTCTCTCGGGGCCTCATGAAGAGGAGAGGCAGGTGACTCAACAACATCCACCACCCTGTTGTTGGCACCTGGTACAATGAGTTTTGCAGCTGTAATCCATCAATCTCATAGACATCCCTGCTTTAATAGGAGTGACAGAAAAAAAACAAGCAGAAAATACCTTCACCAGTGGTTTATGGTAACCCTGAGCGGAGTTGCGCTACGTGAAACTCCGCGAATTGAAAAATAAACTCTGCCGCACTACGTGGAGCTTCTTAAGTGGTGGAGTGTGATAGAAAAAGGCCGCTCGCGGTGATTTTCAGTGCCGGATGCTTGTCCGCACTGTGCAATCATCGTGAATGGCACCATGCACAGCACAAGCGGGCACTGCTTTCCTTTCTGCCGCTCGAGTAGATTTTTACTCGAGCGGCAGCTTTCTCAACGCAAACGGGCAGTTTCTCAACGCAAGCGGTCGCGAGCATTCGCGACCACTCGCAATGAGAACCCTGACGCCCCCTGCACTGAAAAATCCCGCCGAGAGGTGGATTTTTCTCGCTTGCACTCGCCCACTTGATTTTGATGAATGCAAACGAGGAAATAAACTTTTCGGAACTCCGCGAGCTCCATGTAGCACAGAGTGCAGAACACTCCGCAAACTCCGCGAGCGGAGCAGAGTTTACTGCCCAGGCTTAGTGTATGGTCACATCGGATAAGTAACTCAGATCCCCAAATGATCCCGCAGAAGTGTTCTAATCCCCACACTCCAACCAAGATCTCTCTTTCTGCACTAGAAAGTTGTACATCTGCTGGGGCTGAAACTTGAGAATCGAACACCACAGCTCTTTCTCATTCGTTCTTGTCTCTTTGGGTTAAGACAACACCCTTGCATCAGTTGTTATGATGCACTTGGTGTTTAGAACGGATCCATGGAGGGTTCCAGGTGCACATATCCTCTGTTTTCCCATAGAACTCCCCCTGACAATTTAGCAACTTGCGATGCTTCACTTTGTTCCTAAGGAGCTATCTCATGACATAAGGCTTTTTGGAAGTTTTAAACAAATTTAGCATTTTATTCCTTTTTGTCCCAGGAAGGACTTTATTTCATATTATGGCACGTAACAGCTTCTCTTTAGCTTGATCCTGCTGTGAGTCCACACGTTTCTAAGATGTTCAGGATCAGGCATAAATGTTTGTCATGTTGGCCCCTATCTTCACCCATAACCAAGATATCATTTGGGAAAAACCTTACTCCATTTAGATTGCTAATCACTTGGTCCATGAGGCATTGCAATACCACAGCCGCTGATGCCAAACCAAACGGCATGCAAACATAATGGAAATATCCTATTGGTGTCAAAAACACAGTTGACTGCTTACTCTGTGGTTATAAACTTATTTGGTGGTAAACTGACGAGAGGTCAGTAGCCCTGGCCAGCATCTCCTTTATCTTTGACAATGGAAACTTTTTTACTACATTACTATTTAGGTCCCTGAGGTCAACACACACAACGTTTGTCTTTAACCTGTCTATCCACGACCAAAGGGGTGAGCCAGAGTCCCAAAGAACTTTTACACTATTATATTACAATGTTGGCGGGAACATGCCTTTCTGTGGTGACATTGCCACCACAGAAAGGCATGCGGATTCTGGTTGCGGGGGCCCGTTGCGGGCCCCCAGGGACTCTGGGGGGTGCACATGGAGGGTACCTATGGTACCCCCCTGCCTTTCAATGAACAACGTGGCAGGCACCGCACGGAGCCTGTCACGTTGTGCATTGAAACGCACAACCTGCCTTTGTGGCATTGCGGCGGGCGGTGCTCTCTGCATCGCCCGCCGCAATGTGGCAGATGCACCATGCATCCGCCAGTGTGGCGGGCGCATCCTAATCGGGAGTGTGGGACCTCCGCACCCTCACCGGGTGGTCCCGTTTCCCGAGGATATGGCGGGCGGACAAAGTCCGCCCGCCATACTAGTGGTGCCCTAAGTGCCTGCTCTTGATTCCACCTCATGTCTTTTTCTTCCACCTCCTTCCACTTCTTGTATCTTTACCTTATGAATACCATGACTGTCTAGTCTTGATTCCACCTCATGCCTCTTTCTTCCACTGCCCTACACTTCCTTTCTTTTTATCTCATGAATACCAGGGATGTCTTGTCTTGATTCCACTTCAGGCTTCTTTCTCCCACCACCCTACACTTCCTCTCACTTTTTCGTACTCTTGTGGTATCTTTTCATCCCTGCTTTATGTGTTTGCCGCTGTTTTCCTATCTTTATCTTCCTCCCTTTCATGCCTTTCTGTCTTTTGCTCTGCGCCTGTGTCTGACGATGAAAAATAAGTCCAGAGTTCCAAAAATAAGTACCTGTGCCCGCCACCTGCAAACACCGGCTCAAATTAAACACTGGATAAAAAGATGCATTGCACAAGTTAGGGCACAGAGTTAGGAATTAGAATGTTTTCGCCTCTAACCTTATGTTTTTTAATTAACTCTACCCACAGCCCTCAGTGTGCCTTTGTGCAAATCCACCAAGACTTCTACGGTAACTGGTCAACACAAGGAAATGAAATAGAAGAAACCTCTTGGACAGAAACCTTTATTTGCACAAAGCAATGAGGACAGAGCTGGCACTTACTATATAAAACACATTACTGTTGCTAGTAAGTCATGAACACAAGCACGCAGTGTTCCTTCCTAAATGGGTCACCCTGTTGCCTTGACAGTGGGGATCCATTTCTCTGAGTACCACCAACAAAATGGTTTCTTGTCCCACAGTCAACACTGCAGGTTTATACTGCGGGAAGAGGGTGCTCTGTGCTCCCTCCGTTTCACAGGTTGGCAGAAAATCTGAACATTTTTATTTATTTTATATTTTAGAATTTTTTCACACCGTGGGCAACACCCAAGGATTTACATAAGAGTAGTTTCATGAACAGTGTAAATTTATATATATATTCATTCACAAAACTACCCTTTTTGGTTCAGCTGTTGTGTTGAAAGTTTCAGGGTGATCCGTCAAGCAGTAGCCGAGAAAAAAGGGGGGCCTCAAAACATGTTTTTCCTTTGTTATGTCTATGGGGATTTTTCATTTTTTGAACACAACATAACCCGAACTGCTGAATGGAATTACACCAAATTTGGCAGAAAGGTAGATGTTGGTCAAGGAAGCGTGCTTTTTGTGATCTGGTGTAAATCTGTTCTCTAGTTTCAGAGAAATTAAAGTTTAAAAAGTATAGATATCTGGGAACGCAAGTCCTTGCAGTAGACTCGCAGATCCTACAAAATGTGATTGGCTGCCAACACTTCAACCAGGCAGTGTTGGCAGCCATGCAAAAAAAAAAGTAAACAATAAAGAAAAGAGGGCAGGGTTGGAATACCCTGACCCCCCAGATATGGTGGGTGTTATATTATGCCAAGTAACCATAACCAGATTTATATAGTGCTGTGTTGCCTCAAAGCACTTTATATGAATACCCACGTAGATATGCATCATTTGTTCATAGATCTATGCTGATGTTTATGAATAAAGATACACATAATATAATTACATATAGGCACATATACATGCATAAAATGTTGGGTAGTTAGGCGCATGTGCACACCTATAGCTGTAGCTTAAATTGACCCATATACCTCACAGAGGCAAAGAGCAGCTTATAAAGCGCTGAACCCAGTTCTGTGCATGCACTGTCTCCTCTGGTCGTGGCATAGTGAGTGCAATGGGCAGCTCAGCAGACTGCGCGCTGGTTCAGAAACCTGTAGGTCATTGGACCCATAGGTCTGACGCCCAGTGGCGTAACAAAACTTGAGGGAGCCTCCCTCAAAGTACATGCAGGGGGCCCCCCACACTCCGGACCCACTCCAGAGCGCTCCAGGGTCAGTGCTGGAGGGGGACGCTCTTCCTCAGTTACAAATCAAAAATAAAGTTCTGGATCCATTGAGAACTCCCCTAGCCGGCGAAATGGGCTCCACTCCGATATGCAGATATTGTTTACATCATTATAGGGGTAGCTGTAAAACCAGCTGTTACGGTCCTGCAAAAGGGGCAAATGCCACGGAACACATAGGCTGGCACGAGCAAAGGGCGTGTAATGCGCTTTGCACAAGCGGCTAGAAGCCTGGTGTGCCTCCCAGTGGACGCCGCGGGCTGGGGTGGCAGGCATAGCACCTAGTCTGAGTCCAACAGATACCAGGGACAGGGGTGCTGGACCAGTGCCATGGTGAAACGTGAGGGGCCCCTCTGCAAGGCACATGGAGGACCCCCACCATTCGGTCTTAATTAGGAGCTCTCAGGTCAGAGTACTGTGCTGAGGGGGCCCATGGAGCTTGCCCCCAATGCACAGCGGTGGCTGCAGGGGCCTAATGTTATGCCACTGTTCTGGACTAGGATGGGCTGAAGGCCTCGTATTGTGCTCAGAACCTTCAGGGTACACTGCTTTTTACTAAACCTGTACATACCACTCCGCTTTCTGGCTCTGAGAGCCAATACATTTATGTTGCTATGTGCCAATGTTATTCAATGCGGCACACCTCATCTTCCACGACTAGTGACTCACTTTCTGGTCCATCTTGAAGAAGAACACTCTTCGTGACTTTGTCCACCAGCTCGTCCCTCAAACCCACCCGTGACTCCTGAGCCAATCCTGGCACTGCCCCATTGATGTGTATGTTAGCAAATAGAATGAGAGCAGCTCGATGATTGGCTTGGTCAGGCACTACCAACGCTCTTTGGTAGACTTGGGTGCTATGGCAGCAATCCCGGCCTCAAGCATTGCGCAGGTATGCAGGGGTTAAAGTGGGCATGTAGGGTTAGTCAGAGCAAGGCATCCATCCAACCTGACATGCGCACTTCACACCAAGGAGGCCCGGCAGCTGACATGTCAGTTATCCATGCCCCCGCCCACGTCTGCCTGCCATCAGTCACTGTCATGTACAAAAGGCAAACTTTGCACAAGGCGCGCTAAGGCTAAAAAAAGGATTAAAACCAATTTACAGTAGGGACAAAAAACAAACATGGGGGGCAACGCCTCCACACCCAGTAAAGAAACCGCCACTGTATATATATCTTTTTTGCCTGGTTTGTGAATGAAAAGTTATGGGGTAATCCTTAAAGCATGGACGAGAACAAATGGGGGGTGCCAAACGCAAAATCCCCATGCATTTTTCGTAGACTTTTTTAGACAGTGCTACCGCAAAAACTGGTGAATGGAATTACAGCACATTTGGCAGGAATCTAGACCTTGGTCTAGAAAGCATGTTTGTTGTGATTTGGTGTAAATCTGTTCAGTGGGTTTTATGACACAACGGTGGAAAGATATTTGTATATTTGTACAGTTGGGTGTGAGGGACACTTGTGTGATCCTAGGCTTCCAATGCTCCTAGGGAACTTCATTGGCTCCTGTGGAGCAAATGATTTACTTTAAGCCAATGTGCATTGTGTTTAAAGCCCTTCAGAAAAAGGGCCCTGCACTGCTGCAGCATAGCCTTAGACGATATGCTCCCGAAAGAGTTCTTCAGTCAGCAACTGCTAAACGTCTTCAGGTACACAAGTTTCGGAAGGTTTGACGAGGGGGGCGTGCTTTCACAGTGAAAGCTGCCCAGCTCTGAAATAAGTTGCGTCTGGTCTGAGAGCTCTGACAGACTTACTGAAATTCAGAAAAGGCTTGAAGACCTGTTTATTCCCTAAATAATGGATGCCTGTGATGAAGTACTGCTCTCGGTCTTTTTTCTCCAATGTAGACAATTGCTGCTTACAGTGCAAGGATACCAGTCTGGTCAGAGTGCACACTAGAAATAAATAAATAAATAAACCCAATTTTTAAAAAACAGAGCGTTCTGATTGGCCCTGGGAGATTTTTTTTCCCCGTTGGCCAATTCGCTCCAGCAGGAGTCAGAATCCAGGGGGATCAAGCGCTCTGATTGGCTGCCAGCAGCATGAAGAAAAATGTTTGTAACCCATTACAGGAATTGGGGACTTAGTATCCTGTCCTAAAGATTAAAAGTTAAAAAAAAAATAACGGGCAGGATAGGGTTACCCTGTCCCCTTAGGCCCTTTGTGGGGGACCCAGAGAGACAAACCCTGGGCCCCAAATAAAAAAATACAAAATTGGCTGTTTTTGACGAGATCCAGGATGACTCCAGCAGGATTGCAGCAATAACAAAAAGCAAAATGCCAACCCGCCATTTAAAAAGAATATTTTGGGGGGGAGCGTAATGGGAGCAACATCCCCATGTCAATTTGGGCCCTGGGGCCAACTCTTACAAAAAATGGAGGGGGCACAAATCCCCCTCCTCCCCAAACCTTTGCAAACCCCAGGGACCCCATCCCCCGGGGCCAGACACATACCTTTTAAGGGAGGGGGCCTGTGAGGTCCCCCTTCCCAAGCTTTAAAGGGCGCGATGACCCCATCCCCCAGGGCCAGATCAAATATTCTGTCCTGAGGAGCCCACCCCCAGGACAGAGTAGTTTCCCTGCCCACACTAATGTAGGTAGGGAAACACGTTTGCATTTTTAAATCTCCAGCTACACAGGTGCAAACATTTCTTCCAACAGTTCAGGTAAGGAAGGCAAGTCTCCTCCCAGCCAGTGGAAACATGCTCGCGTGTGTGGGCGCAGATGCCAGTTTCCATGCTTGCACTCCTGTGGGTAAGGAAATAGATATTGCTCCTGCCCTAAGGGAGCAAGGAAAAAAAGCAGTGCTGGATCCCGCACTATGTGGAGAGCCGCCTGGGGCCGCAGGGGCCCTGGGGTTCCGTCAGCAGCCTCCAATTTGAGGTTTGTGGGTGCCCTGGGTGAGCCCGAGGCACCCACCTGTGGCCCTGGAGGATGGGATCCCCAGGTCCCAAGAAGGGACTGCATGTCTCCCTCCCCTTACTTATGGATTAGGCTCCAGGGGCTGGGCTCCCTGGGGCCAAATTAGGCTCAGGGAGTAGGGGTGCAGCTCCCCTCACTTCTTAAGCAATGCTGCCCCAGGAGATAGGGTTCCCGGGGCCTAATAAGGCTTGGTGAAGAGGGTCATGTTATGTTATGTTATGTTATTAAAATTTATAAAGCGCACGATTACCATTCCGGTGTCCTGGCGCTAGGCATTAACTACCCAAAAAGAAACATAACTAAAACTGAGAAAAGAACCAGGTTTTAAGACCCTTCCTGAACGTACTGATGTCAGGGGAGTTTCTTAAGGAGAAAGGAAGTTCATTCCAGATTCTGGAAGCACTGGTAACAAAGCTTCTGCCTCCCCAATTGACTTTTTTAAAACAGGGGGTTTTCACTAGTTTTGCACCCATTGATCTGAGAGATCTAGTAGGGGTGTACCAGAAAAACTTATTTCTTAGGAACTGAGGCCCTGTTCCGGCCAGGGCTCTAAACACAATGCATAGAGCCTTAAATCTAGATCTCAAATGAGTAGGGAGCCAGTGTAGCTTTTTCAGTTCTCCCTTAACTGAGACCGTCCTCGGGGTCTCCGTCAGAAGTCTGGCTGCTGCATTCTGAATCGTTTGGAGCCTGTTTTGGTGCTGTACTTGAATATTGACATAAAGACTATTACAATAGTCTAAACGAGATAGTATCAATGCAGTCACCACAGTTCTAAGGTTCCCCTCGGAGAGAAAGAACTTAATTTTCCTGATCATTCTCAGTATCAGCGAGCATCCAGAGATCACCTTGCTGACCTGGTCACCCATATTGAGTTTTTCATCTACCACCACGCCCAAGTTTCTCGCTTTCCTGCAGGGTGTAGGGCAGAGACCAAGATCCGCAGGCCACCAATCTGGTGTCCACATCAGGGGGTTATTGCCAAACCTAAGAACCTCGGTTTTAGCTGAGTTAAGTTTGAGGCAATTAGCTGACATCCATCTGGAGATCGCTCCCATGCAGTCTGAAAACCGTGCTCCTGTTTCTTTTTCAAGTCCCTCCTTCACCGACAACACGATTTGAGTGTCGTCTGCGTAGGAGGTAAGCTGAAATCCGAATGCTCTAATAATGCCAGCCAGGGGTGCCACGTATATATTAAAGAGAGTGGGACTAAGAGATGATCCCTGTGGCACCCCACACGGCAGTGAAAAGGGCTCGGAGATGCAGCCCCCTCCTCATTTATAGTGCTTTTGTCCATGGGGATGGAGTCTCCAGGGCCTAATTTGGCTCCCCTTAGAATTCAGCCCTGGAGAATGGGATCCTCCTGGCCTATTAAGAGTTGGAGAGCGGGCCACATGGCCCTCCTTCTCTTAATAATAGAATTTGGTTCCATGGGAGTGGGTCCCCTCCCATTTTTTGTGTGACAGTCCTCAGGGCACCAATAGATTTGTGGAGGGGGCTGATTATCCCCCCTCCCTTAATGAGGGTAATTGTCCCCAGGGGATGGGGTCCCCGGGCGACTAAGGCTCAGGGAGGGGGGCCATGGCTCCTCTCACTTTTATTAACAATAAGGCCCGGTGTTCTCGGGGCCTCTAAGGCTTGAGGAGGGACGAATGTGCCCCTGTATTATTAGTCGCTGGACCCCGGGGATGGGGCTATTTGAGATGTCATAAGTGATGTCATAAACTATGTCAATCACAACTAACTATAATGTCACTTTAACCTTTGTTATTCAAATAAATTATATATATATATATATGTATATATATATATCAATTCCACAGTCCGGAAAACATGCAAAGATCGCATAAATCAGGAACAGACCACTCCGTGACAAAAAATAAAGTGCTTTTATTCCTTGGATGACAGCAACATGACGCGTTTCGACCGGAAAAATCGGTCTTGATCACATGACATGAGCAAAGACCATAGAGTTTAAATACAGTGAAGTTGGCCACCAAAGTACCACCCATTAGGTATTAGAAATGGAGAAAATACTAGCACAAATAGCTGAAACCTGCAATGGAAATCCTTATATCACAAAGAAGGCAATCAAATAAATTGAAACAGAATTTAAACATCATTAAAATGTGAATAGATTAAAATGACAGCGTATGAATATCAATATATAAATATAGATCTGATCATCACGCTAATTCTGAAATAATTTATAAAAAGTAATAAATTATTAATGGGCAAGTGCCCATAGATTGCCGATGGTGAATATACAAGGAAGTATCATTATTTGCCTATAAATATCATAAATGCAGGTCAACTAAAATTGGGCCAGCAAAACAAAACACTGTAAATAGATAATAGTGCAAACATGCAAAAAATAGTTGAATATTAATTCATAATCGATTACAAGGAATATATAATAATTATTTAAAGATGGACATCTATAGAAAAGCAAAGTGCAAAGTTATCAAGTGCAAAACAGTATATAAACAATTCTATGGAATAAATTCCAATGCATTGGCAATAATCTTCGTTTGTGGAGAATTAAATAAACTTCTTGTCACTAATAACAAGAACGGATTATTTTCAATACAATCAATTAGACAAAACACAATGTCATAAGAGAGCAACTGGATCAAGAAATTGACAACAAATCCTATTAAACGGATTAATTCAGCAATCCAATCACAAATATTAAATCTGAACTCTACCAAATAAATAATCATCCAGTCCCCACACCTCATCTCCACCGAAACTAAAACCGGTAAAACCAAGGGTAAAACCAGCTAAAAAATACGATAAAGAAAAGGCATAAAAAGACCAGAATAAAAATTCACCTTAGTAGAAAAGAGATTTAAAATCCAATTGAAAAAGGTAATAGCAGCAATCAACAACAGTTCATTAACAAAAGGGCTCATTAGTGCAAAAAACAATTGCTGAGAGAACGAGAAACAATGAACAATACAGCAGACCCTATAGAGAATTGTAGAGGTCTTCCCCGGTATTGAGTCCATTGGGAATCTTCGTGTCAAGAAGTAAGATATAGTGACTTTCCAGCTGTCTAAGTTTTCTCTCTCTGTCTCCTCCTCTTTTAAAGGATGGAACGGCGTCAATAGCAAAATAACTTAAATCCTTAAGATTATTATGACGAACCAATTTAAAATGACGCGCCACAGGATAACTAGAGTCGGAGTTAACAATAGCTCTCAGGTGTTGCAAAATACGATTAAAAACTTGAAGCTTGGTGCTCCCAATGTTACGAAGATGGCAAGTACATTGGAGCACATAAACAGCATAATCTGTTTTGCATGTGAACAGACCATTAATCTTGTTAACATTTTGAGTGAAAGCATCACAATATTCAACAGTATTCACTCCGAGTTTGCAAGCCCTGCAAGAACTACATTTAAAAAAACCTGATCGGTTGGAAAGCCAATTGGTAGATTTAGTTATTTCTGGACTCGCTTTAACCAAGGCATCCCTCATTGAAGGTGCCCTTCTACAGGTTGTGGCAGGAATATCAGTAAGTAAGGGTGCAAGAGTGATGTCAGTTTTAAGTATAGGCCAATTAGACTTTAAAATATTTCTGACTTTCTGCTCATAACAACTATAAGTAGTAATCAGTCTAATGGCCGTATCTTCTTTACAAGGAGATCTAACATCAACTGAAGTAGCAACCTTAGTAGTAGGGGCCTGTGAAAATTCTTTGGTAGTTATACTCAATTTATTCATGGCACTATGCAAATCAGCTCTTTTGTAACCACGAGCTATAAATCTCTGAAAAGATTCATCTAAACAAATCTTGAGATCTGTTTTGTTGCTGCAAATTCTATAAATCCTTAAAAACTCCCCATAGGGGATGCTTTTAATGGGGTTGTCGGGGGTGGGAACTAGAAGCATGTAGAATCCAATTACCTGCTGTACACTTCCTGTGTAATCTAGTCCGAATTTTATTATCAACGACATAGATTTCAACATCAAGGAATTCTACTCTATCCTTGCCTATTGTAGCAGTGAATTCCAAATTGAGCTCATTTGTGTTGATGTCAGCAACAAATTTTGCGGCAGTTTCCCTAGATCCATGCCATATTAGAAACACATCATCTATGAAACGCCACATATGAGCAATGCCATTACCTTGGTAATCAGCCTCCGCAAGGACGCGGCCGAGGACATGCTCCTCCCACCAGCCCACGTGTAAACACGCGTAGCTGGGGGAGAAACAAGCCCCCATAGCCACGCAACGCAACAGCTGAAAAACCTCATTGTTAAAGAGAAAATAGTTATTACATAGGCATATCGCAATCATTTTAACCAACATCTTACTATGCTCATTATATAATGTTTCTGTCGGATAAAAAATGTTGAATAGCACGTAATCCATCTTGATGGTTAATAGACGTGTAGAGAGAACAGATGTCTATAACAATAAAGAGATAATCAGAATTCCAGAGAACATCATTCAATTTGGTAAGGAAATGACCAGTATCTTTAACGTACGTGGGGAGGGCCTCCAGGTAATTGTGAAGAAAAAAATCTACATGCTTAGAAATAGGTTCAAGTAACCCATTCTGAGCAGAAATGATAGGACGCCCAGGTATAGGAGACACACACTTATGTACTTTAGGCAGAAGATAAAGGGTCGGAATAATAGGGTGGTCAATTCTCAAAAAAGAGTACTCCTTCTTGCTAACTAAGCCTTGCCCTTTCCAATCAGATAGCTGTCTATGAACCTGATCTTTAACTCGATTAAGCTCATTAAAGGAGGCCTTTCTATAGCACTGGGAGTCATTAAGCTGTCTTTCGGCTTCTGTGATGTAAACATCACGCGGCCATAAGACCACATTGCCACCTTTATCTGCCTTATTAACAATGATGTTGCCATGGTCATTCATTTTACGAATGAGTTTAGAATAGTGAATCTCTGTATAACTGCGCCGCTTATGGTTGAGGGAAATAGAGCGGTTTAATCCCTTCGGATCTTCAATCATGCGGTCGCTAAAGACATCAATAGCATCTCGAGGCATCATGGGAACAAACATAGAACGGGGACTAGTTGCTGCACTATTACTATGTATACCCATTAGATGTAATTTGTCCTGAGTATTAGGAGGAATATTGTCACTAGGATCAGATAGAAAATGTAATGTTTTAAGGGTGGAAACATCAGCAATGCAGATATTTTTACTCGGTTGGGAATTGGAAATAATACTAGTGGCAACATTGTTAACTTTATTTAGTTTGAAATATTTAATTAACTTAAGTTTTCCTATAAACTTAAATACATCGATACGTGACTGCACGTTTTTAAAGCCATTTTTAGGACAAAATGATAAGCCCAAGGCTAAAAGTTGGATTTCTGCAGCATTCAGGTCTAAATCAGTAAGATTGATAACAGTGTTCGCCACATTAGTAGTTACAGTATTGTCTAATTTAACTGAAGATTCCCTCTCCCTCTCCTCTGTCTCATTGTGCCGCCTCTGCCTCCTCCTCTGTTTACAACTTTTGTTGTGTTCCAGCCGTCTTTCGTCTGAGGTGGTCCCCTCGGTCTTAATGTGTGCCGTCTGTCCTCTATTATAAACCCCAATTCTTCAGATGGGGTAAAGCCACTGAGTACCGGCTGAAGATCTGCCCTTTGAATATCATCAGATCCATTGCTACTCATCAGTGAGCTAAGATCAGTATCAGAAGTTTCTGGATTGTCAGTTTGCTGAAGTTGGATGACTGGTGCTTTGTTCGTCATAGCCTGCCGCTTTACAGACTCAAACTTTTTTGAAAAAGTAAAAATGTGTCCGTTTTCATAATCTGCTTTATCGCGCGCAAATTAAAAAACTTTGCGCGTTTTGATTGTTTGTTCATGTTTATCAAGGCGTTTTTTAATTTCCTCTCTTGTCTTGACAAGTTCCTGCTGATCACTGGCATCCAAATCAACATTCAAGGCATCAATTTGACGAACAATGTCAATCCTATCTATCTCCGCATATTTGATAAGGATGCAGACCATATTCATTGAGGCCTCCAGATTATTAGATGCCCATTCCTTCAGCATAAGGGGGTTGGGGTTCTCAAACGATGGAGCAATGAGAACCCTCAACCCCCGTGGCACCCTTCCGGCTTCCTTGTACTTTTCTAGGGACTTCTTTTCCCACCACTTCGTTAGCTCCGTTCGGAGCAGCTTCTCTAGTTTTTTACGTTTGGACTTTATATCATTTTTGTCAATCACGTCACTGCTTCCATTGTTGACAGTGTTAACGTCTGGTAGATTAAAAAATAAGGCGTCAGCCACTAACTCGCGGTCTTTGAGCACGTCCGCTGCTGTCGCCATGTCGGCAAATTTCAAAGGAAAAAGTTATGCACTACAATAGTAAGAACAGAGTTGGCTTATACACACCAACAATTCCAAAATCCTTACAGTCACAATCTCTTCACCCGCCAGTATCCACAAGGTAGCAGAAGCAGTATCCGCCTCACCTCAGTCAAAATCCGAAGGGTTGTAGGTGTCCTCCGACTCCGCAAAATCCTCTGGTTCAGACTGTCCGATGCCGCCGAGGTGCGACTGCCAATACCGCTTATTCCTGGCTGCGGGGGGCTGGTATAAGAAAACTCCTTCCGGGTCACAAATAAATCACAAAACGATGTCGGTTGAAAATAGCCAGCCGCTTCAGAAGAGAGGGTCCGTGTAAGGCGGAAACAATCACTCCGCCAAATTTGAATCAATTCCACAGTCCGGAAAACATCCGAAGATCGCATAAATCAGGAACAGACCACTCCGTGACAAAAAATAAAGTGCTTTTATTCCTTGGATGACAGCAAGATGACGCGTTTCGACCGGAAAAACCGGTCTTGATCACATGACATGAAGTACCACCCATTAGGTAGTAGAAATGGAGAAAATACTAGCACAAATAGCTGAAACCTGCAATGGAAATCCTTATATCACAAAGAAGGCAATCAAATAAATTGAAACAGAATTTAAACATCATTAAAATGTGAATAGATTAAAATGACAACGTATGAATATCAATATATAAATATAGATCTGATCATCACGCTAATTCTGAAATAATTTATAAAAAGTAATAAATTATTAATGGGCGATCGCCAGTAGGTAGTTATAGTTAGGATCTATTTTCCATAGGAAATCCGCAACATTCTATTCCCAATAACTTTGGCGCCGGTTGACGAATCTTCACGAAATTTTCAAAACTTTTGGCCAGATCCGGTCCGCTCCTATCCTGAAAGCCTCGGAGTGATTCGTCAAGCAGGGGTCGAGAAAAAAGGGGGGTCCCACAACGCGTTTTCCCCATGCAATTTTCCATAGGAAACTTTAGTCGCAGTTACAGCCCGAACTACTGAACGGAATTACACCAAATTTGGCAAAATGGTAGCCCTTGGTTCAGAGTCATGCCTTTTGGTTAAATGGTGTAAATCCGTTCAGTAGTTCCTGAGAAAATCAAAAGTAAAATCACATATATATCTATGGGCGCGGTGGATTCGCGCACCCTCCCGATGACAAGCTGTATGCTAATTGGCTGTCAACACTCCAAACCAGGAAGTGTTGGCAGCCATCTTGTGCCTCTGTTGAACCGAGGCACAAGAAAACAGTAAAACTAATGCGCAAAACGCAAAAAGGGGGCACGGTAGAAATACCCTGACCCCCTAGGCCTGCTTAGGGGGTCCCACAAGGACAAATCGGCTGTGTGCGCGGATCCTGCCGATAAAAACAAAAAACGAAGCGCGGGCTCCCGCGCTTCCTTGCTAATTTGCCCCCGGGGGGCCAAATCCCGGGGGCAATGATAGTATTGGGCTGGGGGCCCAAAGGGGCCCTCCAGCCCCGGGGACCGCCACCCCCGGGGCTTTATGGAAATATATGCAGGGGGCTCACAGCCTCCCCCAGCCCCGGGGACCGCCACCCCTGGGGCTTCAAAACTGAATGGGTGGGGGGCTCAAAGGCCCCTCAAGCCCCGGGGACCGCCATCCCCGGAGCTTTGTGAAAATATTTGCAGGGGGGCTCACAGCCCCCCCGCAGCCCCGGGGACCGCCACCCCCCAGGGCTTGTGTATTTAAAAAAAAAAAAAAATAGCCTGTGTGGGGGGGCTCAAGCCACCCCACACGCCCCGGGGACCGCCACCTCCTCGGGGCTCTACATATTCAAATTAGGGGGGTCCGTGACGGACCCCCAGCCACGGACCCCCCTCCTGGAGCCTGTGATGGCCCTGAGGACCGCCACCCCCCAGGGCCGGCTCCTGCAGTGTCCCGGGGTGCCCACCCCCTGGACACTGTACTTTGCTATGGCAGGGCCATAGCAAACTTGGTTTGGATTTTGAAAGAGAGAGCAGGAAACCTGCTCTCTCTTTCAAAATGCAAACCAAATTGCTTTTCCACCCGGGGAACTGCATGTTAGCAGCTCCCCATGTGGAAAAGCAATGCCGGCTCCCGCAGGACGCGGGGAGCCGGCTGGGACCATGGGGGCATTGGGGCTCCCCCCACGGTCCTCAACGAGGTGGCCAGGCCCTGGGGGATGGGGTCCCCGGGGCCATAAATGGCCTTAGGAGGGGGCCATGCAGCCCCCCCCCTCTGAAACAATATTTTAAAAAAATGCCCATGCACCGGGGGATGGGGTCCCCGGGTCACGGAATTGGGCACATGAGGGGGGCCCACGCGGCCCCCTTCACATTAATAATTTTTTTTTTTTTAATATTGGGGTTCAGGCCCTGGGGGATGGGGTCCCCAGGGCCCAAAAAAAGTAAAAAGAAGGGGGGCTACACAGCCCCCCTTCACACAAAAAAAAAGGTACGCGATCGTGTGTAGGCCCCATCCCCTCATGGAACCACTCTGCAAACGCGCCCTGTGGCGTGTTTTAAATTGGGGAATTAAATCCCCTTCAATACTGGGGGTCCCTGGGGGCCAACTAGCCCACCAGGAACCTCCAGTATTCGCCACGGAGCTGCGTTGCAGAGAGATGTTCTGAGGCCATGCCCCTTTTTGCACCTCTCTGCAACGCAGCTCTGTGGTGCTTAATGGAGGTACCTGGTGGGTTAGTTGCACCCCAGGGACCCTCAGGATTCAAGGGGAGTTAATCCCCCAACTTAAAACGCGCCACGGGGCGGGTTTGCACAGTGGTGAAGGGAGGGGGCGGGGCCTGAGGTGACATGTGTGCAAACACGCCCTGTGGCGCGTTTTAAGTTGGGGAATTAATTCCTCTTCAATCCTGAGGGTCCCTGGGGGCCAACTGGCCCAACAGGTACTTCCAGGAAGCGCCACGGAGCTGCGTTGCAGACTGTTGTAAAAAGGGGCGTGGCCTCTGAACACCTCTCTGCAATGCAGCTTTCTGGCGCATACTGGAGGTACCTGGTGGGCTAGTTGGCCTCCAGGGACCCTCAGGAATGAAGAGGAATTATTTCCCCAAATTAAAAAGCGCCACAGGGTGTGTTTTCACACATGTCACCTCAAGCCCCGCCCCCTTCCTTCAGCAGTGTGCGCGTTTTAAATTGGGGAAATAATTCCTCTTCAATCCTGAGGGCCCCTGGGGGCTAACTAGCCCACCAGGTGCTTCCAGTAAGCGCCACTGAGCTGCGTTGCAGAGAGGTGGTCTAGGCGGTGCCCCTTTTTACACCTCTCTGCAACGCAGCTCTGTGGCGCTTACTGGAGGTACCTAGTGGGCTAGTTGGACCATAGGGACCCTCAGGAATCAAGGGGACTTAATCTCCCAAATTAAAATGGCCACAGGGTGTGTTTACACAGTGGTGAAGGGAGGGGACGGGGCCTGAGGTGACGTGTGCAAACACGCCCTGTGGCGCGTTTTACGTTGCGGAATTAAGTCACCTTTAATCCTGAGAGTCCCTGGGTTCAACTAGCCCACCATGTACCTCCAGTAAGCACCACAGAGATGCGTTGCAGAGAGGTGGTCCGAGGCCAGGCCCCATTTTACACCTCTCTGCAATGAAACTCTGTGGCACTTACTGGACATACCTGGTGGGTTAGTTGGCCCCCAGGGACCCTCATGATTCAAGGGGACTTGATCCCCCAACTTAAAACGCTCACAGGTCGTATTTGAACACATGTCATCTCAGGCCCCCCCCCCTCCCTTCACCAGTGTGCAAACGCACCCCGTGGCGCATTTTAAGAGGTAGTTTTAATCCCCCTGCCCTATTATATACTAGGGGCTTACAGAGGAGGTCATGCTAATCACAGGGGGACCCCAGCGCATAGTGTTCCCTAGTGTATGTAGATGTTTTAACTGTATTCTAAGTGTCTTTTAACATAGCACTGGCTCTAGGACTGGTTAGTCAGACTCAGTTACCACCAGTACACGTCTGAAAAAATTGAGGTTACAGGATGATTTTGCAACAAGGCTTCTTTCTGCTCCTCTGTTTGTTCTTTCTGCACGTCTTGCTTCTTCCTGCACTTTTCTTCGTCTTTAAGGACTTCTGTTGCTTCTTTCTGCATGTCTTTTGCTTCTTTCTGTGCGTTTTTTCTTCTTTCTTCACATGTCCTACCTCTGTAGGCATAGTTAGAAACTAGCATTTAAAAAACCTTTGAAATTCACTGAAAAAACCATAGGTTTCAGGGGCGTTATAGGTAGCTGGACATTTCACTCGTACAAAACCATTGAAATTCCCCCGTTATAGTTAGTTCAGCTAACTATAACTCGGCGCCCGCAATGCACTGCTGATGACATCACATATTACATCACTGATGACATGGTCAGTGACATCACTCATGACATCACTGATGACATCTCGAATTACATCACTGGACCCAAATCCGTGCTTCTAAATTCTTTATTTGCCACCAAGTTAGTCCGCCATGACGCGTTTCGGCCGTCCCACGGCCTTGATCACATTCATAGGAAACAACTTTTTTGGTTTGATACTAACTTTGGAGTTGTTCGACAAAGTTTTATGAAACTTCCTCAGCTTCTTCCTGGAAAGTTTTTAGGTGATCCTACAAGTGGGGCTGAGAAAAAGGGGGCCCCAAAATGCAATTTCCCCCTGAGATTTCCGGAAAACGCTACTTCCCAAACGGCTGAAAACAATTACTCCAAATGTGGCAGGAAGCAAGATCTTGGTCCAAACAATTTGCTTTTTGTAGTAAATCTGTTCACTAGTGTTTGAGATGTCCTGTCCATATTAGCCTCCGACATCTATGTCCTAATCTATTTCCTGTGCATTATTGCCTCCGGCACCTGAGTCCTAATCCATATCCTGTGCATTGTTGACTCTGACACCTGCGTCCTAATCCATGTCCTGTGCATTATTGCCTTCGACACCTGAGTCCTAATCCATGTCCTGTGTATTGTTGCTTCTGACACCTGAGTCCTATTCCGTGTCCTTTGTATTGTTGCCTCCAACACCTGAGTCCTTTTCCATGTCCTGTGCATTATTGCCTCCAACATCTGAGTCCTAATCCATGTTCTGTGTATTGTTGCCTCCGACACCTGAGTCCTAATCTATGTCCTGTGTATTGTTGCCTTTGACACCTGAGTCCTAATTTATGTCCTGTGTATTGTTGCCCCCAACACTTAAATCCTAATCCATATTGTGTGGATTGTTCCCTCCAACACCTGAGTCCTAATCAAAATCTGGTGTATTGTAGCCTCCGACACCTGATTTACTTGTGGTCTAACACCTTTACCTGGCAAGAGCTGGGAAGCGGGGAATACTGGGGCTGACCCGATAAGAAGTCATGTAGTGTATCTGAAAGTAGAACACACATTTGCCACTCTCTTCCCACCTCTCCCAGAAGGGCTCCATTTAAACTCAGGGCCTGATTTAGATCATGGCGGACGGGTGACTCGGTTGCAATGGTGACGGATATTTCCTCTGCCAAAATATTAATCCCATAGGATCTAATGGGATTTTTATATTTCAGCAGAAGGGATATCCATCACCTTTGTCATGAAGTAACCCATCCGCCAAGATCTAAACCAGACCCAAAGTTATGCTGAGCGATGGGCAGTCTGTTGGGTATAGGAGTGTCTCGTGGGGCAGGCAGTCGGCACCATACAGTGTACACAACTGTGAATGGTCCAGACCTGCGATGGGCACACCTGTGATGAGACAAGACATGGGATGGGCTCCCAAGAGGAGGGCAGATGGCCATACCTGTGGCGAAATTTGACATGAGGTGGGCACACCTGTGGTGAGATGAGACCGGGGATGGACTCCCAAGAGGAGGACAGATGGGCAAACCTGTGGTGAAATTTGACTTGAGGTGTGCACACCTGTGGGGAGGCAAGCCCACAGATGGGCTCCCAAGAGGAGGGCAGATGGGCACACCTGTGTTGAAATTTTACTTGAGGTGGGCACACCTGTGGGGAGACAAGGCCAGGGATAGGCTCCTAGAGGAGGACAGATGGGCACACCTGTGGCGAGATGAGACCAGCGATGGGCACACCTGTGGTGAGATGAGACATGCATGGACCCAAGGGAAGGACAGTTAAGCACACCTTTGGTGAGATGATACCTGCGATAGGCATACCTCTGGTGAGACGAGACCAGGCATGCAGCTCAAGAGGAGGACAGATGGGCACACCAGTGGCGAGACAAAACCAGCGATGGGCACTCCTGTGGTGAGACGAGACCAGGGAGGGAGCTCAAGAGAAGGACAGATGGGCGCACCTGTGGCGAGACGAGACCTGAGGTGGGCACACCTGTGGTGAGATGAGATCTGCAATAGGTACCCCTGTGGTGAGACCAGACCAGGGATGGACCCCAAGAGGAGGACAGATGGGCACTCCTGTGGTGAAATGAGACCTGAGATGGGCACACCTGTGGAGATATGAGAACTGTGATGGGCACACCTGTGATGAGACGAGACCAGGGATGGGCTCCCATGGGGTGGACAGAAAGGCACATTTGTGGTGAGACAAGACCTGCGATGGGCACACTTGTAGTGAGACGAGAACAAGGATGGACCCCAAGAGGAGAACAGATGCGCACACCTGTGGAGACACAATAACTGCGATGGGCACACCTGTGCTGAGACGAGACCAGGGATGGGCCCTAAGAGAAGGTCAGATGGGCACACATTTGGTGAGGCGAAACCTGAAGTGGGTCTCAACTGTAGGACAGATGGGCGCCAGGTGAATGCTGAGCCCCCCAGTGGGTGAACCCTCCACGAGAAGGCTCCTCCCAGACATCCCTGAGAACTGGAGCCATGGCACCTATGACCACAGGAAGGAGAACAGTAAGTGGGTCAGACATGTGAATCACCACTACAGCCACCAACCCTCCGGATGGGCCAGTACCTGGCTCAGTACCTCTGTCAGTCTCATGCCTTTTGTCCTGCTGGGAGACCTGCCAAGTGCTGTTGGTTCAGCCGGGTGCGAGCCTTCACGATCTGGGGTCAGACATCTGGGGGGGCTTATTCCAGTTCCACTGGGGAATGGAATGAGACGTATTTCCCTTAGGTTAAAGAGTCCTGCTCTGTCTCTCCTGCCAAGATGCTCCAATTGCCCATACAGAATCAACAGTAGGCAGTCTTGGTATTCATGAGATAAAGGGGCAGATTTACAAGCCCCTTACGCTGCCGGTGTGTCACGTTACGTGATGCACTGGCGGCGCAACCTGTTGCGTGATATTTACAAGCACACGTAAAGCCACCCTGCATGGCTGTACCTGTGCTTGTAAATATCACCCCTTTTCGCACAACACTTTGCGTGTTAGGGTGGTGACATGGGTGTTGCTGTCGGTGTTCTCTCGCAACACCCATGTCCACGGATGCATTTCCAGATTTACGAGCAATCGTAAAACTGGAAATGCATCAGAATGCTACGGCTCCCCAGCGGAGGCGTAGGGAGGCGCAATGAGGAAAAATGTTTTCATTTCTCCTCATTTTTTTCCTCTTTCAATGCGTGCTGCATTCTACAGCATGCATTTGAAGAGGAAATCACCTCAATTGATTGTTTTTGTGCAGGAAGGTGTTCCTTCCTGCACAAAAACAATCTCCCTACGATGCAGGCATCCTTGCACCATGGTGCAAGGGTGCGTGCACCGGCGCATGGAAAACAGTTTGTGCGCCAGCACGGGGGGAAGCACAGAAATGCGACATATTGTTGTAAATATGTCACATCCCTGTTCCGCAAAACTAACGCAGCACGGCTCAGCAAATAGACGTCCGGCACCGCACTGCTTTAGTTTCTTGTATATCTACCCCAAAGAGACAAAGTGTATGGTGGTGAAAGAAGGAGGCATGATGTGGAATCAATACTAGGCAGCCTTGTTCTTCATGAGATAAAGAGCCAGGAAGTGTGAGGAGAAAGAAGAATGAGGTGGAATCAGTAGAAGGCAGCCTGGGTATTCATGAGATAGAGACAGGAAGTGTGGAGAGTAGGAAGAATGAGGTGGAATCAGTACTAGACAGCCTGAGTATTCATGAGATAGAGACAGGAAGTGTGGGGAGTAGGAAGAATGAGGTGGAATCAATACTAGGCAGCCTGAGTATTCATGAGATAGAGACAGGAAGTGTGGGGAGTAGGAAGAATGAGGTGGAATCAATACTAGACAGCCTGGGTATTCATGAGATAGAGACAGGAAGTGTGGTGAATAAGAAGAATGAGGAGGAATCAATACTAGACAGCCTGGGTATTCATGAGATAGAGACAGGAAGTGTGGGGAGTAAGAAGAATGAGGTGGAATCAATACTAGGCAGCCAGGCATTCTGAGATAAAGAGACAGGAAGTGTAGGGTGGTGGAAGAAGGAGGCTCGAGGTGGAATCAATTCTAGACAGCCTGGGCATTCGTGAGATAAAGAGACAAGAAGTGTAGGCTGGTGGAAGAAGAGGCTTGAGGTGGAATCAATACTAAGCAGCCTTGTTCTTCATGAGATAAAGGGACAGGAAGTGTGGTGAATAAGAAGAATGAGGTGGAATCAATACTAGGCAGCCTGGGCATTCGTGAGATAGAGACAGGAAGTGTGGGGAGTAGGAAGAATGAGGTGGAATCAATACTAGACAGCCTGGGTATTCATGAGATAGAGACAGGAAGTGTGGGGAGTAAGAAGAATGAGGTGGAATCAATACTAGGCAGCCAGGCATTCTGAGATAAAGAGACAGGAAGTGTAGGGTGGTGGAAGAAGGAGGCTTGAGGTGGAATCAATACTAGGCAGCCTCCGTATTCACGAGATAAAGAGACAGGAAGTGTGGGGTGGTGGAAGAAGAGGCTTGAGGTGGAATCAATACTAGGCAGCCTGGGCATTCGTGAGATAAAGAGACAGGAAGTGTAGGCTGGTGGAAGAAGGAGGCTCGAGGTGGAATCAATACTAGACAGCCTGGGCATTGTGAGATAAAGAGACAGGAAGTGTAGGCTGGTGGAAGAAGGAGGCTCGAGGTGGAATCAATACTAGACAGCCTGGGCATTGTGAGATAAAGAGACAGGAAGTGTAGGCTGGTGGAAGAAGGAGGCTCGAGGTGGAATCAATACTAGGCAGCCTGGGCATTCTGAGATAAAGAGACAGGAAGTGTAGGGTGGTGGAAGAAGAGGCTTGAGGTGGAATCAATACTAGGCAGCCTTGTTATTCACGAGATAAAGAGACAGGAAGTGTAGGGTGGTGGAAGAACGAGGCTTGAGGTGGAATCAATACTAGACAGCCTTGTTATTCATGAGATAAAGGGACAGGAAGTGTGGTGAATAAGAAGAATGAGGAGGAATCAATACTAGACAGCCTGGGCATTCGTGAGATAAAGAGACAGGAAGTGTGGGGAGTAGGAAGAATGAGGTGGAATCAATACTAGACAGCCAGGCATTCTGAGATAAAGAGACAGGAAGTGTAGGGTGGTGGAAGAAGGAGGCTTGAGGTGGAATCAATACTAGGCAGCCTCCGTATTCACGAGATAAAGAGACAGGAAGTGTGGGGTGGTGGAAGAAGAGGCTTGAGGTGGAATCAATACTAGGCAGCCTGGGCATTCGTGAGATAAAGAGACAGGAAGTGTAGGGTGGTGGAAGAAGGAGGCTTGAGGTGGAATCAATACTAGGCAGCCTCCGTATTCACGAGATAAAGAGACAGGAAGTGTAGGGTGGTGGAAGAAGGAGGCTTGAGGTGGAATCAATACTAGACAGCCTCCGTATTCACGAGATAAAGAGACAGGAAGTGTAGGCTGGTGGAAGAAGGAGGCTTGAGGTGGAATCAATACTAGGCAGCCTGGGCATTCGTGAGATAAAGAGACAGGAAGTGTAGGCTGGTGGAAGAAGGAGGCTCGAGGTGGAATCAATACTAGGCAGCCTTGTTCTTCATGAGATAAAGAGACAGGAAGTGTAGGCTGGTGGAAGAAGGAGGCTTGAGGTGGAATCAATACTAGGCAGCCTTGTTATTCACGGTATAAAGAGACAGGAAGTGTAGGGTGGTGGAAGAAGGAGGCTCGAGGTGGAATCAATACTAGACAGCCTGGGCATTCATGAGATAAAGAGACAGGAAGTGTAGGCTGGTGGAAGAAGGAGGCTCGAGGTGGAATCAATACTAGACAGCCTGGGCATTCATGAGATAAAGAGACAGGAAGTGTAGGCTGGTGGAAGAAGGAGGCTCGAGGTGGAATCAATACTAGGCAGCCTTGTTATTCACGGTATAAAGAGACAGAAAGAGTCGGAAAGTGGAACAGAGATGAGGATGAATGAAGACCAGAAAGCCCCAGTGTTCAGCAGGCCTGGCATTCAGTGGCATCGGGGGGCTCCTACGAAACACTACTGACCCCCTACACTTATATTTTAAGAAATGAAGCCGTGGACTCTGGCGAGGTGGGAGAATGCAATGTCCAGCCAAGGTTGACATGAGTATGACGAACAAACCCCAGTCATGGCGAAGGACCTGGGCCTCAGGTAGACCCTCTTCACCAGACCGTGGTAGGAACTCTGGGGAAGGGGGGCTGCCATCTCTCATCAGGGTTTGAAAAGAGGCTTCAACGATCACGCGTTGGGACTTCCTATGACCTGCGAATAATACAATACTCAACTGTGTCTAAAGGTTTTACTCTCCAGAACATCCAATCCGAAGAGATGAGAACCATTTTAGCCAAAAGGGTAGGTGTAATGAATGCCCGAACTTAAGTCACAATACCTTGCAGACGCCGCTGTGCTCCTCAGCAGAAAAGTGATCTAGTGCACACCGATCTCCTCATTGCTGCCAGGTGTAGACTTTCAGCTCACGTTATAAGTCCAAGACCTGTGTGAGCCAACGGACCCCAGTGAATGTGCCAGGGTCACACGGTTCAGCGCACTCTAGGGCAGGGGACCCCCACTTCCAATCAGATGGCTCAGATGGCAGCGGGAGTAATCGATATTACTCCAAGGGGGAGAGATTTGTCCGCCTGGATTCAGAGCTCTCGGCTACTCCAGTGATCTGTGTCCTCCGCATGCAAATACGACCATTTCCTGTTGCCGTGCACAAGCACTGTGCAAACAGAGGCGTTCCTGCTGCTTGGGAGGCTGATGACGGACAGGTGAGGTGTACAGTATGGGAGGACACGACGTACAGGAAGCTGCGGTGCGGGCATCACTGAGGGAGCTCAGGTGAATGTAGCACAGAGGGAGCTCAGATGCATGCACCGCACAGGGAGCTCAGGTGAATGCAGCCCACAGGGAGCTCAGATGACTGCACCACACAGGGAGCTCAACTCAATGTATCACAGAGGGAGCTCAGGTGAATACATCACAGAGAGAGCTCAGATGCATGCACCGCACAGGGAGCTCAACTCAAAGGGAGCTCAAGTGAATGCACCGTACAGGGAGCTCAGGTGAATGCAGCCCACAGGGAGCTCAGATGACTGCACCACACAGGGAGCTCAACTCAAAGGGAGCTCAAGTTGAATGCACCATACAAGGAGCTCAAGTGAATGCAGCCCACAGGGAGCTCAGATGACTGCACCACACAGGGAGCTCAACTCAAAGGGAGCTCAAGTGAATGCACCGTACAAGGAGCTCAAGTGAATGCAGCCCACAGGGAGCTCAGATGACTGCACCACACAGGGAGCTCAACTCAATGTATCACAGAGGGAGCTCAGGTGAATACATCACAAAGGGAGCTCAGATGCATACACCGCACAGGAAGCTCAGGTGAATGTAGCACAGAGGGAGCTCAGATGCATGCACCGCACACGGAGCTCAGGTAACTGCACCACCACACAGGGAGCTCAACTCAATGCAGCACACAGGGAGCTCCGGTGAATGCAGCACAGAGGGAGCTCAAATGACTGCACCACACAGGGAGCTCAACTCAATGTATCACAGAGGGAGCTCAGATGAATACATCACAAAGGGAGCTCAGATGCATGCACCGCACAGGGAGCTCAACTCAAAGGGAGCTCAAGTGAATGCACCGTACAGGGAGCTCAGGTGAATGCAGCCCACAGGGAGCTCAGATGACTGCACCACACAGGGAGCTCAACTCAAAGGGAGCTCAAGTGAATGCACCGTACATGGAGCTCAGGTGAATGCAGGCCACAGGGAGCTCAAATGACTGCACCACACAGGGAGCTCAACTCAATGTATCACAGAGAGACCTCAGGTGAATGCAGCACACAGGGAGCTCCGGTGAAGGCACCGCACAGTGAGCTCTGGTGAATGCACTGCACAGGAAGCTCAGATGCATGCACAGCGCAGGGAGCTAAACTTAATGTATCACAGAGGGAGCTCAGATGAATGCACCGGAGAGGGAGCTCACGTGAATGCGGGAGCAAGGAGCTCAACTCTATTCAGCACACTGCGATGCAGGTAAATGCAGCAAGCAAGCAGCTCAGATACATGCACAGCACAGGGAGCTCAACTCAATGCAGCACACAGGGAGCATAGGTGAATCCAGCACAGAGGGAGCTCAGAAGCATGCACCGCACAGGGAGCTCAACTTCATGAAGCATACAGGGAGCTCCGGGGAAGGCACCGCACAGGGAGCTCAGGTGAATGCACCGTAGAGTGAGCTCAGATGAATGCACTGGCGAGGGAGCTCACATGAATGCGGGAGCAGGGAGCTCAACTCTATTCAGCACACTGCAATGCAGGTAAATGCAGCAAGCAAGCAGCTCAGATACATGCACAGCACAGGGAGCTCAACTCAATGCAGCACACAGGGAGCATAGGTGAATCCAGCACAGAGGGAGCTCAGATGAATGCAAAGCACAGGGAGATTAACTCCATGCAGCATACGGGGAGGTTCGGTGAATGTACTGCTCAGGGAGTTCGGATGAAGGCACGGCAGAGGGTGCTCAGGTGAATGCAAATGCAAGAAACAAAATTAATGGAACGCACAGGGAGCTCAACTCAATGCATCACAAAGGACGCGTAGGTGAATGCAGCACAGAGGGAGCTCAGATGACTGCACCACACAGGGAGCTCAACTCAATGAATCACAAAGGACGCGTAGGTGAATGCAGCACAGAGGGAGCTCAGATGACTGCACCACACAGGGAGCTCAACTCAATGCATCACAAAGGACGCGTAGGTGAATGCAGCACAGAGGGAGCTCAGATGACTGCACCACACAGGGAGCTCATCTCAATGCATCACAAAGGACGCGTAGGTGAATGCAGCACAGAGGGAGCTCAGATGACTGCACCACACAGGCAGCACAACTCTATGTAGCACAAAGGACGCGTAGGTGAATGCAGCACAGAGGGAGCTCAGATGACTGCACCACACAGGGAGCTCAACTCACTGTATCACAGAGGACGCGTAGGTGAATGCGGCATGCAAGAAACTCAAGTGAATGCAACAAACTGGGAGCTCAAGGGAGCACAACTCTATGTAGCACACAGGGAGCTCAAGGGAGCTCAACTCAATGCAGCAAACATGGCGCTCAGGTGAATTCAGCACACAGAAAACTCAAGCAAATGCAGTGCAGAGGGAGCTCAGGAGAATGTACCAAAACAGAGAACTCAACTCAATGCATAGCACAGGGAACTCAAGTGTATACAGGAGCAGGGAGCTCAAGGGAATGCAGTGAGCAGGGAGCTCAAGGGAATGTAGTGAATAGGGAGCTCAAGGGAATGCAGTGAACAGGGAGCTCAAGGGAATGCAGTGAACAGGGAGCTCAAGGGAATGCAGTAAACAGGGAGCTCATGGGAATGCAGTGAACAGGGAGCTCAAGGGAATGCAGTGGACAGGGAGTTCGGGTGAATGCAGCACACAGGGAGCTCAAGGGAATGCAGTGAACAGGGAGCTCAAGGGAATGCAGTGAACAGGGAGCTCAAGGGAATGCAGTGAACAGGGAGCTCAAGGGAATGCAGTGAACAGGGAGTTCGGGTGAATGCAGCACACAGGGAGCTCACTGGAATGCAGTGAACAGGGAGCTCAAGGGAATACAGTGAACAGGGAGCTCATGGGAATGCAGTGAACAGGGAGCTCAAGGGAATGCAGTGAACAGGGAGTTCAGGTGAATGCAGCACACAGGGAGCTCAAGGGAATGCAGTGAACAGGGAGTTCAGGTGAATGCAGCACACAGGGAGCTCACTGGAATGCAGTGAACAGGGAGCTCAAGGGAATACAGTGAACAGGGAGCTCATGGGAATGCAGCACACAGGGAGCTCAAGGGAATGCAGTGAACAGGGAGTTCAGGTGAATGCAGCACACAGGGAGCTCAAGGGAATGCAGTGAACAGGGAGTTCAGGTGAATGCAGCACACAGGGAGCTCAAGGGAATGCAGTGAACAGGGAGTTCAGGTGAATGCAGCACACATGGAGCTCAAGGGAATGCAGTGAACAGGGAGCTCATGGGAATGCAGTGAACAGGGAGCTCAAGGGAATGCAGTGAGCAGGGAGCTCAAGGGAATGCAGTGAACAGGGAGCTCAAGGGGATGCAGTGAACAGGGAGCTCAGGTGAATGCAGCACACAGGGAGCTCGGTGAAGGCTCAGCTGATTCTAGTGTGCAGAAAGCTCAGCAGGGAACTTGCTTGTTTGCAGAATGCAATCCACGGTAGGTAACTTAATGCACCGACGCATGACCCCACCCAGGCGCTTCGCTAGTTTCTGTGGGAACGACCTGGCGAGGCTCAAAGGGCTGCGAAACAAGGCGAGCTATCACGTCACTGCTGGGATCTGTCCTGTGCTGTAAGATGAGCTCGCGCTGCCCAGGGTGACTTCACCTGTGCAGTCTTTGGCTGTGCAATAAGCCAGAGTCTGTTTCTTTATATTTAGGAAAAATAGTGTTACCTGCTTCCAAAAGGCAGCCGAACCATTCCCCGCTTGATGACTTTAATGCTATTTTATGTTTGAGTTATTTTGACTCGCGCGCATTGTGTGACTAGTATGGCCTCGCAGCGCTAACTGAACCCAGGCATCGAGGATAGTAACCAGAGTGAAGGTTAGATTGACCACTCTTTGGTGCTATGCAGCGCAGCAACTTCAGGAAAGACTCAAACAGTGGCACGTCTACAGGGATATGCAGAGGCGCAACTAGAGTCAAATTTCGGGGTGGGGGGGGGGGGGGAGTTCTAAGAAAAAATTTCGGCGGGGGGCTGAATCTTGTAAGCAATAGGCAGAGTGGAGCCGCAGGGGCTCTTAGAAGGGGTGAGGCCTCATTAACATGCAAATGGTCTTTTAAAGACCTGTGAAGTGCTCGGGTGCGGCTGTGTGTGCGCCGGGAAGCTGTCTCAGCCCGGGCTGCCACATACGAGTCCAATGGGTGTTGCGCGCCTGGGGATATGCCATGGTTCTATCTCTCCCTGCACTGGTTCACTTTAGGCTGCCATGGCGCCAATGCAGACACCCTTGCACTTGCGTTCTGTCAAGCACAGGTTTCGTATTGGAAGGTGGGGCCTTTCCAGTAGCAAAAATATAGTACGCTATCTACTTTTTTGCGTGCTGTGCCGTTTCACATACATGCAAAATCTGAAAACGTTTGGGAACAGAACAGTTTTCTCAAAGCCACGCTTACCTTGAGGAGGTGTATGTTTGAGGTGCAAATCTCTGTCCACCACTAATAGCAGATATGGATTTGTGTCAAAACCCCCGGGTGATTGCATGGGAATCCCATGTAGCACACACAAGACACTCCCTTGAGTAAAGTAGCTCAGAGCACAGCTTTGCTTTACTTTAGGCAACTTTCTCACGCAAATCTGGATTGCATTGGAAAGTAAATCCCAACACAACATGTTCTGCTGGGTTCACTTTTGTGATGCAAAGTCCCGGCTCAGTTGATTAATTTCCCCCAAAGGGTCTGTTTTAGCGCATGAAGCTGTGTGGTCAGTGGTGTGTTTGTGGTTTTGTTGCTGTTTTCGGTTGATGTGTAGAGGTGGCGCCATCAGAGTTATTCCACATTCACCAGTAGCGGAGCTAGGACTCCTGCGGCGGTCCCTTCGCTTTCCGCCCGTCACGCCAAGCTGGAGCATGTACTGAATCCACACACAGGGATGTTGGACGTTCTTATGTTGCCCTATGTCACGGTTAAGAAACCTTTTCAAGGCTATCCACCCATAAAATAATACAGTAATGCCACTGTGAAATATTCTGGGGGTCGTATGACACAATAACAAGTGACCGAACATTCGTCCGCCATAACACCCTCATGGCCAGGATATCGGCATCGAACATTTTGTGAAGGTAAGAATACATACCAGGGGGTATTCATAAATGTAACTTACACATGTAAGTTACAAATGTAAGTTTCCATTACACTTTTGAGTAACTTTACTACTCTGGCTAGTCACCATTTGCAAGTGTAAAGTTACTCACAACTGTAGACTTACATGTCTCTCCATCCCCTGAAAAACAGAGGGGAGACAAATTTACAAATGTAATTTACTGTTGCCAAAAAGGAGCATTCGTAAGTCCAGCACCACACATAGACGACGACTGGTACTGTAACAAACTCCCATAGACAATAATGGAGGCAGGAACTTAAAATAGAACCCCATTTGGAATAATGTTACATTAAATTAATTTATTTTGCCTTTTTAAATATGTACTTACAATCATTTTTATGTTAAAAACGTAAACATAATCAAAGAAATAAATATAACTTTATGGAAAAATATTTTAATAACCCTTTTAAACAAATGTAACTTTAAAAAAAAAAGTAATTAAATTATTTTAAATTAATTCTGTAACTTCTTATACATTTTAAATACAAAATACATAAACACACACGTTTTACTTTTGACAATTCGTTTTAAATCTTAAACAAGAATGTTTATTTAACACATTTAAATTAACTTAATATTTATTTCCAACGGGGCACAGATTTCCTTAGGGTAAAGTATAGGGAAAAGTTAAAAAAAAGTCTGGTAAACTTAAAAAACACAAAAATGTGTTAAATGTTAATGTAAATTAACTCTATATATTTATTTAGAATGAAGAACTACATTAAAAATACTACAGCACTATTAACATAATTGCAATTTAAAATGGAATTATTTTAATTTAATTAAATTCAATTACAATTATTTTTCTGCTTTTGAAATAAAAAATTCAACATACAGTGAAAGAAATATGTTTTTTCATTATGTATTACAAATGTTAGTAGAGATTTATAGATTGAATTCACCGTAATTTAATTATATTTTAGTTTGAATAATGTTACATTAACGTGTGCATTCAAAATTGTTATTTAAATATTTTATTCTAAAATGATAAACATATTTTATTTTTTGATTTTTTAAAATTGAATTACATTTATTTATATTTTTAACCGGTTTAAATAGTTTAGTTTAATTTAACATTATTTCCCAGAGTAGTCTATTTTAAATCCCTTTCATTATTATTTTCTATGGGACAGTATTGCAGTACCAGTGGTTGCCCATATGCGGTGCTGAACTTACTCCAGTTCGGAGTTTGTATATATTTGCTCCTGAGGGGCCGATTCTGATTTCGGCCGGAAGGGCTCTAAACGATGGTCGGAGCCCTTCCGACCGAATCGGAATGTGTTGGCTGGATCCCTTTCTGACTGAGCCATTCCGATGGGCTCGGTCAGAAAGGAATCCGATTCGGATTTCCGGATGGCTGACGACAGGCTCGGAGAGCCCGTCCGCCGTCCGGAAATCCCTCAGTACTCCCCCGGCCGCCTCTTTACGACCGAGGGAGTAGGATGACAGTTTTTCACTGCCTTTTCGTGCCGGTCTTTCCGGCACGAAAAGGCTGTCAGAAACTGTCTTTGGGGGCCCCCAGTAGGGCCCCCATGGATGCAAGGCTGCCAAATGGCGGCCTGGGCTGTGGATACCTGCACCCAGTGACAGGCACCTTGGGGTGCCGGCCACAGGGTGCAGGGATGAACTGCACCCCTGCTTTTCACAATGCAAGCATGCATTCCGCTCGGAATGCATGCTTGCATTGTGAAGTACATGAGTGTGACCGAAACCTGTTTGGTCGCATCGTACTTGCAGGGCCGTAACCGACGACAGCAGACCTGAGTCCGTCCGACATCAGAATCGGCCCCTAAGTAGTAAACTTACACCTGTGAGGCTCTTCCCATAGAAAAGGTCAGAAAGGTGAAGGTGGAGATTTAAACTCACCGAATTGTAAACTGCATTCTGTACTGAGTAAGTAGCACTGCTGTGGGACTGTGGAACTGAGGTATGTGCTACAATACGCAGTTTGTGAATCAGGCGAAAGTTTTTGCGGGTGAGGTTTTCTCATGGAACTGACTATGACTGAGTGTGAAGGGGTGCACATGAAAAAGAGGAGCGTCAGACGAGAGGCCACAGTCATAAAAATGCCTACTTAAAAGTAGACTTCAGGGGCACGGGAAAAGGGAATACTTACAAAGATTCGGGGGCACCTACTGACACCTGACATAAACAGAGACATAGAAGTGTTCAGACCACTTAAAGCATCAATGGGTACTTATGGGAAAGGCTGGCCAATGTTGGAAATAATTTTTCATGGAAAAAAGAAGGGGGAAACGTGTTATGTACGTCATATGTAAGTTGAAAGATAAAAAAAAGAATTGCATATTAACTTTCTTACTGACTACCAAAGTATTCCTTACTGCATGTAGAGATAACGTGCCAGCGAAAATGTGTCTGGCTTATCGTACCCTGTATTTGCCTTTCACTGTGAATATCAAAATGTCCTTGGGTGTTTACTCAAGTGTAAATTACACATACACAGATTAAGTGCCAATGGAAAGGTTTTTTAATAAAGGAAACCTTTCAATTCACATACCTGCCTATGTTACGAGTTTAACCAATATCTTTGAGAAATGGTCGCCCAGGGCACTGTACCCCTCCTTCTAGGCGCTCCAACAATCTTAAAGTCAGCACGAGGCGACAGCTTTAGTGATGTCAGCACTGGAAAAAATTCTTGGTTATCTGTTGACCTTGTGTCAAAGACACAGGCTGTGCGTTTACTGATTGGCTGATATCTGTTAACCCGTCAACGCACAACTATGAGTGGAGGTGGATTAGGAAGCCTCTTATTAACCAAATAAAAAGGGAAGATGGATGAATGCCACTAAAGGGTCAATTACAAGTTTGGCAGTGCGGGAGCGGGGTGAGCCACAACCGCTATGCTCCCCCGCCGAGACTCACCGCCACCCGCACACCAGGTTACAACTTAAAAGGGGGTCTGGAGGGTGACATAGCGGTCCCGCGCGGGTGCCTTTGAAAAGCCTTGTGTGGCGTTCCCATTGCGGTGCCTTTGAAAAAGGCACCGCAATGGGAACGCCACACAAGGCTTCCGCACGGCATGACCTCGAAAGTCCATGCCATGCAGGAACTGGTGTTTATAGAGGAACAAGCTGTCCCTTCCTACAGATACATTAGAGAATGGCCATAGAATTTGAATAATTTTTATGTCAGCGGAAATCAAATGAGGGAATACAGGTATTTATTAAATCTTGAAGCAACCAAAAACATAAAAAGTGGGAAACGCGCAAGACAACAAAAAAATATAAATCAACAAAGTTCAGACATTTTCTAAGTGACTAAACAAATAATAAACAAATAATGTCACAACTAACTTAAGCTACCATTCCTAAAATAAAAAACATTTGCGATAGTCATGGTACTCCATGTCGAAGACGTTTCGATCCCTCTTTATGATCTGGAGATCATCATCAGGACTTAATTGTATATGCCTGAGACAAAAAATGCCTAAAATTACAAACAATAAGGGTACACAATTGCTGCGAAGGGCACATCCTAATAGCTAAGAATGCTGAAATGGGAAATCGAGACAGCTGATTGGCAAAATAGGTGATGGTGATCAAGGTGTATACAACCGCTAGTGGAGCAGGCTGAGGGCAACCACTAGTTGAAGTCCGGATTGCTCTGCGGGGAAACTGGGGCCACCGGAACCGACAATCTGTGAACGAATGAAAGCAATGTGCGGCACCCTCCTGCACAAGACAAGCCGAGGTGAGTGGTGGTCTGCAGTGCCAAATGACCTCAGAGCTCTAGTAAGATCTGCATGATGAGTGATCTCTCGTCCATGGGCCAGGTCCTGCTGTCCAGCTTGCCCGCAGTCCACTATTTACTCCTCTGCTCGTTTTTCTGCCTCTTGCTGCTCATTTCTGACCTTTATTTTGTCTCTTTCTGTTTGTTTCTCACCTTTAATTTGTCTTTTTCTGCTTGTTCCTGTCCTTTATTCTGCCCCGTCCCACTTGTTTCTGTCCTTTATTCTGCCACTTTCCGCTCATTTCTGACCTGCATTCTGCTGCTTTCTGCCAGTTTCTAACCTGTATTTTGTTACTTTCTGCTAATTTCTGACCTTTATTATGACTCTTTCTGATCGTTTCTGACCTTTAGTCTGATGTTTCATCCACTGAGCCCAGATACCCTAGAGAGGGTGACAGCGCTGTGCTATACCAATGCTGATTGATTGCTCCACAGGCTTGAGTAGATCGCCCCATACATTCCCCAGTGCAGACTCCACTCTGTGTCTGAACCCAGATTGGCGCGTGTCCAGGATTTTCCGAGGCACAATGCATCCTTGGGTTTGGCTAGTGACTATTTTTTCTAGTAGCCCTGAGATCCATGGAAGATCTGTTACAGGAAGGTAGTTTGGGATTAGAGTGGCGTGTTGAGAGGAGAGTGGACAAAAAGACAGAAGGTGGTAGTAAATTTGCTGGTCGTGCTTTGAGGCATCTGGCCACTTGGTTGGCTAGTAAGTCTGGTTGTGACTGGTAACGGGGTCGAAGGGATCTCCTCAATTTGTCAAGTGCTCCTTCGAGACTCTGTGTTTATCAAACAGGTATTTTGACTCTGTTGCAAAACTGGTTCACAGGTATGAGCAAAAGGAACAAGTCCTCAAGAAACTAGAGCTTCAGGAGTGACTCGCGTGAGTTTTCAGGGGTGGTCACCTGCCCAGGTGGTATATCTTCTGGCACTCTTACCAAGCACTTACTGAAAAGTTAGGCTGGGTGGGTGGTGGGAGCTAGGTCAGCCACTATCTGTCCCATTGGTTTCCGGTTAGCCAAACACTGCTACGGTCAGGGGTTGAGCTCAGTAATGACCCTTACCTGTTCTATCAGATATTAATGCCCTCCCAACTCTTTCATGGTACAAAACTGACTAAGGACTTATTTGAAGTTTGGCGGGCAGGATACCGCGCACAACCGTGGTGGTTGTCCAATCTGGCGCCCGAATTACATATTTATTGAAGCCTATGACACTTGTGATACAGTGGATGGGACACCCACCAAATTTAAACAAAGGATCCTGTCCACCAGACTCCAAATAAGGAAAATTCTCATTCTTAGGTCTGCAACTCGGCGTGGGATGGAAATTGAGCAAACACTGATTACCCCGCCTTCTGAAAGCAATCTGACCCTGCGATTTGTTCACCTCTCATAACTGGGTCCTTATACAGACCAGGCCAGACTGGGTGGAACAGGTTTTATTGTACTTCCGGTTATTGAGTATTCCTGTAGAGCAGTGCCAACAATGCCTTGGTGGTGCAATCCCTACTACTCATAGAAAGGGGAGGGGCTTGAACCTTAGTGTACATGTGCTGGAGACTCACCACAGCAGCATGGCGAGCTCGTTCTGCAACCTCCTACAGGATGGAGCAAGGGAGTACGTACAATAAGCGGGACAGTTTGTGGAAGACGCAAGACCCACCCTGGCCAGCCTTCAAGTGATGTCATTACCTAGGGCAAGCCAGAACCGGCAAGGAGCACCCAAACACAACAAACCCTCGGAGGAAGAAGCCTTTGCAGGATAACCAATGACCCCCCGTTACTGCGATCACAGCCCCTCAGAGCCAGGCCGTAGGAGCATAGCCACCGACATCTTGGAGCCCACCAATGCCATGCACCCAAAAAACTACTACAGCCTGCCCTTAAAGTAGTGACTGCCGCAGCAACGATGACAACTCCAAGGAGCCAAGGCAGACAGGAAGCACCAATGACGACAGCTCAAAGAAGCTACTACAGACAGGGAGCACCAATGACGACAGCTCAAAGAAGCTACTGCAGACAGGGAGCACCAATGATGACAACTCCAAGGAGCCACTACAGACAGGGAGCACCAATGATGACAACTCCAAGGAGCCACTACAGACAGGGAGCACCAATGATGACAACTCCAAGGAGCCACTACAGACAGGGAGCACCAATGACGACAGCTCAAAGAAGCTACTGCAGACAGGGAGCACCAATGATGACAGATCCAAGGAGCCACTACAGACAGGGAGCACCAAGGATGTGAACTCTAAGGAGCCATAAGAGACAGGGAGCACCAAGGATGTGAACTCTAAGGAGTCATAAGAGACAGGGAGAACCAATGACATCCGCTCCAAGGAGCCACAACAGACAGGGAGCACCAATGACGACAGCTCCAAGGAGCCACAACAGACAGGGAGCATCAATGACGACAGCTCCAAGGAGACATAAGAGACAGGGAGCACCAAGGATGTGAACTCTAGAGCCATAAGAGACAGGGAGCACCAATGAGGAGAGCTCCAAGGAGCCATAACAGACAGGGAGCACCAATGACAACAACTCCAAGGAGCCGCTATAGACAGGGAGCACCAATGGCGACAGCTCCATGGAGCCATAAGAGACAGGGAGCACTAAGGATGTGAACTCTAAGGAGCCATAAGAGACAGGGAGCACTAATGAAGACAGCTCTAAGGAGCCACTACAGACAGGGAAAACCAAGGACTACAGCTCCAAGGACCCATAAGAGACAGGAAGCAATGATGGCGACAGCTCCAAGGAGCCACTACAGATAGGGAGCACCAAGGACTACAGCTCCAAGGAGCCACTACAGACAGGGAGCACCAATGACAACAACTCCAAGGAGCCATAAGAGACATTAAGCACCAATGACGAGAGCTCCAAGGAGCCACTACAGACAGGGAGCACCAATGATGACAGCCCAAGGAGCCACTACAGACAGGGAGCACCAAGGATGTGAACTCTAAGGAGCCATAAGAGACAGGGAGCACCAATGACGACAGCTCCAAGGAGCCACTACAGACAGGGAGCACCAAGGACTAAAGCTCCAAGGAGCCATAAGAGACAGGAAGCACCAATGACGACAGTTCCAAGGGGCCACTACAGACAGGGAGCACCAAGGACTACAGCTCCAAGGAGCCATACGAGACAGGAATTACCAATGACGACAGCTCGAAGGAGCCACTACAGACAGGGAGCACCAAAGACTACAGCTCAAAGAAGCTACTGCAGACAGGGAGCACCAATGATGACAGCTCCAAGGAGCCACTACAGACAGGGAGCACCAATGACGACAGCTCCAAGGAGCCACTACAGACAGGGAGCACCAAGGACTACAGCTCCAAGGAGCCATAAGAGACAGGAAGCAATGATGGCGACAGCTCCAACTAGCCACTTCAGATAGGGAGCACCAAGGACTACAGCTCCAAGGAGCCATAAGAGACAGGAAGCAACGATGGCGACAGCTCCAAGGAGCCACTACAGATAGGGAGCACCAAGGACTACAGCTCCAAGGAGCCACTACAGACAGGGAGCACCAATGACAACAACTCCAAGGAGCCATAAGAGACATTAAACACCAATGACGACAGATCCAAGGAGCCACTACAGACAGGGAGCACCAATGACGACAGCCCAAGGAGCAACTACAGACAGGGAGCACCAAGGATGTGAACTCTAAGGAGCCATAAGAGACAGGGAGCACCAATGACAACAGCTTCAAGGAGACACTATAGACAGGGAGCACCAAGAACTAAAGCTCCAAGGAGCCATAAGAGACAGGGAGCACCAATGACGACAGCTCCAAGCAGCCATACGAGACATTAAGCACCAATGACGACAGATCCAAGGAGCCACTACAGACAGGGAGCACCAATGACGACAGCCCAAGGAGCAACTACAGACAGGGAGCACCAAGGATGTGAACTCTAAGGAGCCATGAGAGACAGGGAGCACCAAGGATGTGAACTCTAAGGAGCCACTACAGACAGGGAGCACCAAGGATGTGAACTCTAAGGAGCCATAAGAGACAGGGAGCACCAATGATGACAGCTCCAAGGAGCCACTACAGACAGGGAGCACCAATGACGACAGCTCAAAGAAGCTACTGCAGACAGGGAACACCAATGACGACAGCTCCAAGGAGCCATAAGAGACAGGGAGCACCAATGATGACAGCTCTAAGGAGCCACTACAGACAGGGAGCACCAACGACTACAGCTCCAAGGAGCCACTACAGACAGGGAGCACCAAGGACTACAGCTCTGAGGATTCACTACAGACAGGGAGCCCCAATGACGACAGCTCCAAAGAGCCACTACAGAGAGAGAGAGAGAGCACCAATGACAACAACTTCAAGGAGCCATAAGAGACATTAAGCACCAATGACGACAGCTCCTAGGAGCCAAGACAGGCAGAGTGCGCCAGTGACTATTTCTACATTAAGCCACTACAGACAGGGAGCACCAATGACGACAACTCCACGGACCCCCTGCAGACAGGGAGCACCAATGACGACAGTTTCAAGGAGCCACTACAGACAGGGAGCACCAAGGATGTGAACTCTAAGGAGCCACTACAGACAGGGAGCACCAAGGATGACAGTTTCAAGGAGCCACTACAGACAGGGAGCACCAAGGATGACAGCTCCAAGGAGCCATAAGAGACAGGGAGCACCAATAAGGAGAGCTCCAAGGAGCCATAACAGACAGGGAGCACCAATGACGACAGTTTCAAGGAGCCACTACAGACAGGGAGCACCAATGATGACAGCTCCAAGGAGCCACTACGGACAGGGAGCACCAATGACAACAGCTCCAAGGAGACATAAGAGACAGGGAGCACCAAGGATGTGATTCTCTAAGGAGCCATAAGAGACAGGGAGCACCAATAAGGAGAGCTCCAAGGAGCCACTACAGACAGGGAGCACCAAGGATGACAGCTCCAAGGAGCCATAAGAGACAGGGAGCACCAATAAGGAGAGCTCCAAGGAGCCATAACAGACAGGGAGCACCAATGACGACAGTTTCAAGGAGCCACTACAGACAGGGAGCACCAATGATGACAGCTCCAAGGAGCCACTACGGACAGGGAGCACCAATGACAACAGCTCCAAGGAGACATAAGAGACAGGGAGCACCAAGGATGTGAACTCTAAGGAGCCATAAGAGACAGGGAGCACCAATAAGGAGAGCTCCAAGGAGCCACTACAGACAGGGAGCACCAATGATGACAGCTCCAAGGAGCCACTACGGACAGGGAGCACCAATGACAACAGCTCCAAGGAGACATAAGAGACAGGGAGCACCAATAAGGAGAGCTCCAAGGAGCCATAATAGACAGGGAGCACCAATGACGACAGTTTCCAGGAGCCACTACAGACAGGGAGCACCAAGGATGTGAACTCTAAGGAGCCACTACAGACAGGGAGCACCAAGGATGTGAACTCTAAGCAGTCACTACAGACAGGGAGCACCAAGGACGACAGCTCCAAGGACCAACCTTATGCAATCCGTATCATGAAATTGATGACTGTGGATTTAGAAATAAATGTGGAATAATGTGCAGAAACTGCTCTAATGGGCAAGATTGCTTATTTTTCACAACACAATAAATATTCTGAGTGCACAGACACCACTGTCAGCGTATTTATAAGTATTTTTATATCATCTGACCCCTTTCCCAAGACAGTCTTGTTCTTCATTGCTACTTGCATAAGGCATGATATTGTAGGGAAAGGTGTGGTGCAGCGGCCAGAGCGGCTGACTCTGGAGAGCAGGGATCACTGTTCGATCCCGGCAGATCAGCTCAGCATCATGTGACTCTGGGCGATGGTTTACTTAATCTTCCCGACAGCCCCCAGCGCCTTGAAACCTTAATGGGTGATATGTTCGCGCTTTACAAGTAAGGATTATATGGTGGACACCGGATTTATCTATTTGACCCATGTTAGTATTATTATTATTATTAGGGAAGTTTATAAAGCGCTTGGTTACGCAGGAAGCGTATCCCCGTGCTACATTTGAAAACTCAAAGCAGAAGTGAGGAGAGGTTCAGTTATCTTGAGAAAAGGTGTGTTTTTAAGTTTTTCCGGAAACTGGATTCCGAAGGATCTAGGCGGAGATTAAGAGGCAGGGCGTTCCAGCATTTCGCTGCCAAATGGCGAAAAGAGTGTCCACCCATGCGGGCCTTTCTGATCCTAGGGACCACCAGTAGACCTCCGTGAGAAGAACGCAAAGCACGTGAGGGTACATACTTGATGGCTAGGTTCTGGAGTGGTGCCGGCGGTTTCCGAGCAAGAATGCGATGACAGGTACAGAGTGCCTTGAATTCCACTCTGCTTCTTACTGGCAGCCAGTGGAGACTGTGAAGAGCAGCTTTGGAATCTGATCTTTTGGGGAGTTTTAAGATGAGGCGGGCTGCCACATTCTGCAATACCTGGAGGCGGTTTACTGCCTTACAGGTGGCACCAAGATACAGTAGGTTGCCATAGTCCAGGCGTGATGTCACGAGGGCATGTACCAGTGTTCTCCGGGCGGACATAGGGAGGAGAGCAAGGACCTTGCGTAAGATTTTTAAAACGCTGAAACAAACACCCGCCACTCGGTTTATTTGGGGTCCAAAAGACAGATCAGCATCAAACCATACGCCAAGGTTTTTGACTTCCTGACGGGGCATAGGAGCCTCCCAAAGACAAGGGGGCCACCACGCCGATGACCATGCGGAAGGGCTCCCCCCCACCACGAGCACCTCTGTCTTGTTGCCATTTAGCTTAAGGCAATTCATGGACATCCATGTAGCAAGGTCTTGCATGCAGGCCTTGAAACTGTTCGAAGCAAGTCCGGGTCCTCGTGATAGGGAGATGACCAACTGCGTGTCGTCTGCGTATGACACGATTTTCAGACCATGGCTCGCGGCAATCGAAGCCACTGGGGAGATGTAGAGATTGAACAGGGTTGGGCTCAGGGACGATCCTTGGGGAACGCCCTGTCCCAAACCCATGTCTCTCGAGTAGTGGTCACCCAGGCGGACTTGGAAGCTTCTCCCAGTCAGGAAGGATTGGATCCATAGGAGTGCAGCTTCAGATATACCTCCGTTATTCAAACACTGTAGCAAGTTGGCATGAGCTACAGTGTCGAATGCTGCACTCAGGTCCAATAGGATGAGGGCCATGGTGTGACCCTCATCCGCCCCCTGACGAAGAGCCTCCACCGCTGTTAAGAGTGCGGACTCTGTGGAATGACGGGGACGGAAGCCGAATTGAGTGTCATGTAATAATGCCGCTTTTTCGACGAAGTCCATCAGTTGTGAGTTGACCAATTTTTCGGCTACTTTGGCCAAGTAGGGAAGAAGTGAAATTGGACGTAGGTTCTCTAGTTTCTCGAAACTGATGGTCGGTTTCTTCCTTAGGGGTAGGACCACCGCCTTTTTCCAGTCTTTAGGTACAATTGAGCTACTAAAAGATGTGTTAAGTAGATGTCTGATGTAGGGTTCTAATACCACCAGACTGTCTGTCAAACGTTTAGGTGTGGTAGGGTCTCGAGGAGAACCCGACTTCACGGATTTACAAATTTTTACGAGATCTTCTGGTGGTGGGATAACAAAGTGGGTCAGTCTGAGTCTATCACCCCATTCCCTGGGGCTTTCGACGAATTCTGCACCCGTTATAGGCTGTGTTGGGAACGCTGCGTATATTTTTGCTATTTTCTCAGAAAGAAAATTAGCAATTTTATTGCACGCGTCGGGGGAACAATTATCTGGGACACTGGATGATTTCCCGCTCGAGAGAGTTTTGTAGAGCGAAAACAGCTCTTTTGTGGAATTGCTGGCTTCATTAACTCTAAGCGTGTAGTATGCTGTTTTGCACTTTCTAATTAGACCATGGTAGAGTCGCCTCTCAGTCAAGTAGGTGGCTCTAGATTCTTTAGAGAAAGTCTTGCGCCATTCTCTTTCGAGTTTCTTCAGTGCGGTTTTCAGGGCTCTAAGTTCTTCGTTGAACCATGGGGCTGTTTTTTGAACACGGCCCCCAGATTTGGTTTTTTGAAGAGGAGCAGTGCAGTCCAGTGCCTCAGTGATACGATTGCACAGATTAGTGTTGGCCGTGTCGGCGTCAACCCCCCCCGGGCTCCCCCCTTTAATCAGTGCCTCGCAGAATTTATGCTGGGAAAAGGTAGCCCAGTTTCGTCTAAGATGATGCAGCAAAGCTGGCTGCGGAGGTCTATTTCCAGGGATACGAATGGTGAAGGGAACTAAGTAATGATCCGACCAGGGGATAGGAATAGGGGATTTGGTTTCTACTTCCCCCCAGTTAGCAAATATGGGATCCAAAAGGTGACCCAACTGATGTGTTGGACCGCTCACAATTTGAGTCAGCTGGAGGGCGCCTAATGCCTGACTGAAGTTCGTACTAATACTGTTAGATGGGTTATTGAGATGTAGGTTAAGGTCTCCAAGTACCAAAAATTTATTGTTACATAAAGCGGTCTCCATGATACCTTCAACTAGACTTTCCTCAAACTTGGCAATAGGACCAGGGGGTCTGTAGATTAGCATGCCCTTTAGCGTGTAGCTGTTGTTCACTTTAATAGTGAAACTCCCAGCCTCACTGTCCAGGATAGGGGCGCTTTCAAATTGGCATTGCAAGCTTTCTCGGACTACAATTGCAATGCCCCGTCCCCTGCCAGTGGGTCTGTCTTGTCTGTGTATTGTGTATCCTGCTGGAAGTGCCTCAAGGGCATTGACTGTAGAATCGCTATCTAGCCATGTTTCTGTAAGAAACATAAGGTCCCATTTAGTTTCAGAGAGTAGATCAAATAGGTCCAACTTATGTTTTCTTAATGATCGCACGTTAAGTAGTCCACAGTGTATAGTGTAGTCCATGCTGGTCGTGTTCCTGTCAAGGTCAAAGGAAAATTGGCAGTGTTCACAGCCTGTAGTGTTTTCTACGTGTAGTTTATGCTTGCATGACACATTAAAGTTGCGGCGTAAGGCAAATAATGCCTGCTTACTCCACCGTATGTGGTCATCCTGAGGGGTATGGGGTATGGCCCTGGACCGCGTATGATCGCGGACGGGCGCAGACGGGCTTGGCTTAGGCGCGACTTCGGCGCGATGCCGGCGCGCCCGCTGCGCTCGCCCGCTGCGCTCGCCCGCTGCGCGTCCGGAAAGGGCACATTGATATGGGGGCGGAAGTCGTGGCCTCACGAGTGGGCGTGTCTGTAGGATCGGGCGCGCGAAAGGCGGCAGCGCGTTTCCCTACCTGCAGCAGCGCTAGGAACAGCTGAGCTAAGCTTCCCAACTTCCCAACAACTACCAGGTCAGTAGGTGCTCAGGGGGTGCAAGTGCTCGTTAAAATACACAACAAATGACAAATTTTAAAATGAAATCGAGAACAGACCTCCCGGCTTCCGCCTCAGGAGTGTTTACAAATGTTATGGCGCGCTTGTCAGTCAGCGCGACTATAAGGCCGAGGAGAAGTGGGCGTGGCCTCAAAGTAGGCATGGCCTCACGAGTGGGCGTGTCTGTAGGATCGGGCGCGCGAAAGGCGGCAGCGCGTTTCCCTACCTGCAGCAGCGCTAGGAACAGCTGAGCTAAACTTCCCAACTTCCCAACAACTACCAGGTCAGTAGGTGCTCAGGGGGTGCAAGTGCTCGTTAAAATACAGTAGGCTTCCCTGTGAGTCACAGGTGTGTCTCATGTTTGCATTTCTACCATAAACTCATCCAATTAAATAGTTCTTGGAGCCCTTTCATCCCCGGCCAGTCAGTCTCACATTTAAGTAAATGCCATCATTCTGCTCTTGGTATTTTCAGTCAGCCTCATGCTTTTCCAAGTAGGTTCCGGTGATCCATCGCAGGGCTGTAAAACGGCCCACGCAGAGGTAGCCCCATCTTTACCCCTCGTTAAGAGCCATCTAGCGTGATGCAGGGTGATGCACCCCCTCCTTGCAAGCAGCAGGGGTCGCTAGTACTGGTGCTCAGACCCCTGCGCATCTTGTAAACGCCTCTTTCCTACATTCAGTGCAGTGTTCGCCAGCACCAGGCTTGCCACTTCTACTGATTTATGTAGGAGACGCCCAGATTTAATGAAAAGGGGCCTTATTTTAGCTTTTACCGTTTAAACCTTCTTCCTCCTCTGCACAAATTTATGGGGAAATAAATGCGCCCAAAATTGTGAACGAGGAGCAAAGAGGAGAAGGTGAGAGAGGGACAGCAGGGAGTGGTGGACTGTCGGGGGAGGAGGAGGAGGAAGCACAGAGTGAGAGAGACAGAAATACTCCAATGGGCTGAGCGAAGACGTGATTGACAAAGTCACAAGCCAATGGCTGAAAACAGTTGGTCAATAAAGCCAAAGGTTGTTGATATCTGCCCCAAGGCCCTCTCTATGCAGAGACGTTTTAATGCATGGGCAAAGTGGGCTCTGGCCCAGGGCCCCAGCCTTTCAGGGGGCCCCCTGACAGTCAGCTCCATTCTCCAGAGTTTTGCCCTAATGACCTTGAATATTTCCTAAACAGTTTGTTTTAAATTCTGTTTTCCTTTCATTTATTTCTTATGTACCTGATGTGTGAGAGTCTAGTACAGCCATTTTGCAGAGAAATGTTGCGTTTGTTTCATGCAATATACATAAAAAACGTTTATTTTAGATCAAAACAAGGCCTAACATATAAGAAATGGGAGGGCGTCACAGAGATTATTTGCAGTAATGTTGGTGAGCTGCTGCTGTGTTACAATATTGAAAACACACATAACTATCCCTGAATATTAGATGTAAACACATTCAGGGCCTTATTTATGAGAAGTGATGCATCGCTGTGTGAAAACAGGAATGCGTCACTTCTTAGTGCGCCCTCCTTGCGACATGATGGATGTGTCATATTTACTGTATGACGCATCATGTCGCAAGGAGTTACAGATATGTCAGTATTTCTGACGAATCTGTATGCACAAAAGTGATGCATTGCTGGGGTGTGTCTGAAAATAGACGCAACTCCAGAAATGTGTCCTTTCACATGGGGCAAGCCCCATGTGAAAGGGCCTGCATCAGTCTTATGCCTGCTGTGTGGCAGGTGTAAGATATTGACGCAATGGGGTCCTAGAAGTGGCGCACTGAGTTCTCATAGATTTCAATGCGCCACTTCTACGAGGCATTTTGCGGGGCAACACCCACCCTGCATACATTATGCCTGGCGCAGGTATAATGCGGTGCAGGGGTTTACAAAGTGAAGCATCTGCCTAGATGCATCACTTTGTAAATAGGGCGTAACATTGCACATATTTTACGCTGCCGGTGCGTCACAAAAAGTGACGCACCAGCGGCATAAAAGTGAAGCAAGGCCTCATAAATAAGGCGCTTAGAATTTGGACGAGTGTTCCTTTGCACTGTCAGGGACCTAATGAAATGAAATTGTGTATTTAATAAAGCGCGCAGCTACTCAGACTAGAGTGTCCTGGCACATGACAGTGGGAGGAAAACATGCGTAAAAGACCCATCAGTTATCAAAAAGCCAGGTTTTTAAGTTCTTTCATGAAAGAGAGTAGGTCTGTGGTTAGTCTCAGAGACTCAGGGAGGCTATTCCACAATTTTGGGCTTAGAAAGCCGTGGGATCTGCCTCCAATGCGGGCACTGCATATTTTAGGCATGATGGCCAAGTTGGCATTGGAAGAATTTAGGGGTCTAGATGTTGTGTAGCGAGTAACGCGCTTATTTATGTAGCCGGCTCCTAAGCCATGGAAAGCTTTAAAGAAGATGGTCATCACTTTGAAGTCGATCCGTTCTTTTATGCGGAGAGACTTAAGAATAGGGGTCATACTAGATCTGGGTTTAGGTCTCAGGATGGCTCTGGCTGCCGCGTATTGTACCACTTGTAGGCGCTGGATAAGGGATTTGGAAAGACAGAGGTACAAGCTGTTGACATAGTCAAGCTTTGATGTCACCAGAGTCTGCACCACAATCTTTCTGCTCTCAAGCGGTAACAGTGGCAGGAGTTTTTTTTAGCATCCAGAGTATGCCAAAGCAAGCGCCATTTAGATTTTGAATTTGAAAGTGCATGGAGAGTGTCTTGTCTATGACAATTCCTAAGTTTTTGACTTTCACATTTTGCGCGGGCGGGGCAGCAGATCTTTTGGCCACCAAGCGCTCCAGTCAGGCGTTTATGGATTACCAAAGAAAACAACTTCAGTTTTGTCAGGATTGCACTTCAGCTGATTGATCTTAAGCCAGTTAAAAACCTTTGTGAGGCAAGACCTAATCATTGCCCCGTCAAAGTCGGTTCCTTTTTCACACGTAAAAATCAGCTGAGTGTCATCAGCGTAGGAAATGATTTTGGCGCCCTCTTCCTCTTCCAGAAATGCAATGGGGATAGATAAATATTAAAAAGGGTAGGACTGAGAATGGAGCCCTGAGGGACACCTACATTCATGGTCGGAACCGGGGATGAGAAAGGGGGGAGCCAGATGTCCTGAGATCTATTTGCCAAGAAGGATGACATCCATGTTAAGGCGGTCCCCCCCAAGACCGATGTTAGCAAGTCTCTCCAGGAGCCTCTCATGTGGGACCATATCGAAGGCCGCCGACGTATCGAGCAGTATCAGAACAGTCTTGCCTCCCTGGTCCAGCTTACCCTTGAGAAATTCAGCCACTTCCCGCAGAGCGGACTACGTACTGTAGTTAGCCCTAAAACCGGATTGGGACTCATGAAGGAGCTTCCCATCTTCAATGTGTTTTAGGAGGGCCTTGTTTACATGCTTCTCTAGTACTCTGGAGAGGGTCGGAAGAAGGGAGATTGGCCTGTAGTTGGCAGGGTCCGTCGGTTTGGCGTTAGCCTTTTTTATCAGTTGAAGAATCTTAGCATTCTTCCATAATTTCTGCATGTTGCCTGAGGAGAGAGAAGCATTTAAGAGCTGGTTTACTGTGGGGTTTATTGTGGGAGCTAATAGGTTCAAGATATTCCCTGGTCAGTAGGAGAGCCAGACTTAATGCTTTGGAGAGGGGTCAGTGACTCTTCAAGCTGAAACTCAGGGAAAGCTAGTAAAGATGGAGGATCCAAGAGGTGAAATTTACTATTAGAACTAAGGTAGAAGGTCAGTTCTTCTTCTGAGATGTTAGTGAAGACTTGTTGGATCATGCAGATCTTTTTGTGGAAGAATTCAACTATTTACTTAGACCATTCTTCAGTGCATGGCCCTTCCTTTGTGCCGGCTCTCAGGGCAGTAAAGGATTTAACTATGCTAAAGATTTCCTTACTCTTATTTTGGGCATTTTCTATCTTGGTTTGAAAGAGGTTTTTCTTGGCTGCCTTCACGAGAATGTAATGAGCTTTTAAGGTGTCTTTATACACCTTCCTGTCCTCAGGTAGATAGGATTTACGCCATTTCCGTTCAATTGTTCCACAATTTCTGTTGCGAGATCTAAGGGAATCGTTAAACCATGGAGCTGGTGGGGCTGACCTCTTTGAGGAGCAGCAAACAACCAGTACCACTGCATCAATGTTGGTTCGGAGCCATGAATCTATTGAGAGGGCGTCCGAGTCGGGGCAGCCAGACAGCTCTGGTGAGGAACGACCGAGGGCGTCTGCTAACATCGGGATGGATATTTTATGGAACGTCCTGTAATTAGAGACCCTCTGCCCTGTGTTAGCTCAAGGGGCTGTGGCAGAGTTGGGGATGACAAATTTTTATAGGAGGTGGTCAGACCAGGTAATGGGAAGAGGTAGGCTCACTGATATGTCAAAGTTGTGAACGATTTGGTCTAGGGTATGGCCCTTCTCATGGGTGGCCAAAGAAACAGATGGAAACATGTTGCAGGCCTGCAGTGCCTCCAAAAAGGAAATTGTTTGAGGGTCTTTTCCATTGTCCATATGTATATTGAAATATCCCAGAATGAGGCAGTTGTTGTATTTTAAGGCCAGGGAGGTGGTGGCTGTATTAAGCGTAGTAATAACATTTCCAATAGCACTGGGAGGTCTGTAAATCAGAAATCCAGCTATGCTATGATGGGGGATAAGGTACAGCAGAAGCCTAAGCAGTCTAGTTTTTTATTGTAAATTATGGCAACACCTCCCTCCTTCCCATTCGATCGGTCCCTCCTAAGAATGTTATAACCTGTAGGGAATGCCGAGGTGATAGAAGGGTTGGAGGCTTCAGACAGCCAGGTCTCAGTGAGAAATAAAAGATCAGACTGTTAGTCTAAAAGTAGGCCATAAATGTATGGTTCATGCTTTTGTATAGAGCGACAATTTAAAAGGGTGGCCTTTAAGTCCTCTGTTTTCTTATTGTTTTTACACTTATTGTTGCGTGGGAGGATATTGGGTGAGAGTTTCCTGGGCTGGAGGATAGTCCAGTTGCACTTATTGCATCGAAAGTCTACCTCTAACCTCGGATCAGCGGCTGTACAGTGACATAATGGTCACCGCCTAAGGCTAAGCAGTTTTTCCCTATTGCAATATAGTGGAAGAAACTCACCGGAGGGGAACTGGGCAGCATGGCTGGCGCCGAACGCCTCCGGGAGCAGACAGGCTTGCCTTCGGTGCCAGCGGCGCGCCCGCTGTGCACGTCCACTTAGCGCGTCCGTTTGCATCGGGAATATATAGGCTAATGCCTATGATGCAAACTGGATCGCCAATGCAGCTGAGGAAGCGGAAACTGCATAGGCATAAGTGAGGAGCACGATAGTAGCCCCAGCCCTCCGCACACTCGGCGTATCACCCGCGGCGGACCAGGACTGGAGGAAAAGCGAGATGCGAATCGAAGCAGCTAAGGAGGTGTAGGCAAGCAGAATCAAGTAAAGTGCAAGGGCGCATAGGGAGGAGAAATTGTTAAAAAGCACAGAATAATTCAGCCACACATATACAATTTTAAAAGTATTAAAAACATAGTAGCAGGGCAGGAAACCCTGAATCCTACACCTATCAGCTGCACGCATCCGTTTGCATCGGGAATATATAGGCTAATGCCTATGATGCAAACTGGATCGCTAGCGCAGCTGAGGAAGCGGAAAGTGCGTGGGAAACATGGGCTCAAATTAGATCATAAATTCAAAGGTGTCCTGAACAGGGACCCCCAAAATATGTTTGGCCCAGGGCCCCCCAAATCCTTAAGATGTCCCTGTCTCTATGCACATTCTAGCAATAGGCAGGGCCACTGGAAATATAGAGCAGGGTGAGCCAAATTATGTGGCAGGGTTGAAAAAGATTACATGACAAGAAAACGCGAATTATGCGGTGGAATGCCACACAGTTTATGATAGCGTTACGTCATTATTTTGTCATGTTTACACTTGTTAACGCTGTCTGGGCATTGGTTGCACCTTATTAGTTCCCAGTTTAACACTCAGCTATGACAATAAGTAACAGAAATGTGAGCCCTCAAGCTCTGCAGAGGGCCTTCCACTGCACGCCATCACCTGTCCCTGTGCTTTTAGTAACTTGTGAACGGTTTGAGCTAGAACAAATTATTTTTGTTAAAATCTGTAGCTCATGCAGTAGATGGTGAATTCTGTGATAAATGCAACAAATCTACAATTATGCGAAAAACGCTGCCGCCGCACAGCCGCATAAGTCTAGTGTCCCTGGCAATAGGTCAATTCGACTGCTGCGCTGTCAAACCTCAGACCTAAGCATGTGGGTGCCACACCCATTGTGAAAATGGCCTGACATATGGTGAGTCCAGGAGGCGCCCCGCACAGGGTTGTTGGTGCCAGAATCTTGACAAGCCATATCCACGAGCGAGGCGTTTAGAGTGACAACATTCTGGTGTGTTGTGTAGCGAGTTGTACGTGCTCCGACTCTTCGTGTGCTGGACCCGCGGGGAGTGACACCTCTCAGCTGCCGTCACCTCAGACGGTGTCACTGGACAGTATTTCATACGTTGTGAGCCGGCTTGTTGATGGTGCCTTGTTTAAATTGTGAATACACAATGATACGTTGGTGTGTGAGAAAGGTATGTGTTTTTCTGCACACGTCGAAACAAAACGTGGTGCACTTGAAGTGTGTGTCACCGACATAGGACTACATTTGAACGCGATGTGTCTTCTGCAGCGTTTTCACAGACAAAGAGATGGGTGTGTTCGCTTTTAACCACCTTTAGTGCCTAAAAAACTGACCACGTCTCTGACGCCGGAGATGTGGTTGCACATAAGTGGGAGGGGCTTGTGTTATACTATTTTTCACCACAAAATGCAATCCGTGCGTTTTAATCTGCTTTGCTGCCTCCTGAATGAGGGGAAATATTACATGTCGGAATGGCTTTTTGTACAGCCAGAAAGACTCCTGGGCGACCTGAACCAGAAATGCAGAGCCATGAAGTTGGCACCTGGTACAACCCTGCGTGTTAAGGTCTAAAGATCAGCTCTCTGTGGTGGTTACAAGACACTCGCAGAGCAAACCTCCCGCATGTACAACTAAAAGCAGTCACATGTCATTGTAAAAATCTGATAAATGCACACGGCGCACTCTGGTGCACGGTTTGCCACTACACTGGTATACTCTTGATTGTAACAATAATTATTTGAAACACTTCCTGTTTGTCAGTTGGTAAGATAGCTCAGTGGGTTTACACGCTGTTTGCAAAGATCTGTGAGTTCACGGCAGGTCGCCGATATGAAGCCTTGTGGGTTTTCTCGGCATTTTGTCTTACTGCTAAATTTGAAAAGGTGAGAATTTGAGACGAGCTAAAACAAACTTCTTTTACAGCGCTAAGAATGACTAAACAGCAGGATCAAGCGCTGCACACGATGAAAAATGAGGCTACATTAACTCATTAAATCACAAACCTTCATGACATTTGACCTTAGAGGCATTTATGAGTTAAGGCCCTAGACGTAAAGCATTCACACTGAGTCATGCTGCACACCATGGAAAGAACAGGGCTAAGAGGTTGAAATGGTGAGATCAAACCTGCTGTCATCCGCACCGTGCTCAGCTGTCACACCCGCTCCATGGCTGCTGATGGGGGTAATGATGAAATTCGTGCCGCGGCGCTGTCATAGGTAAAGTCCCACCTCTGGGGTGCAGCGAAGCTTCTCACTGAGGGGTGTCCTGACATCCACGGCTGCTCCCTGGCCCCGAGCCTCAGGCCTCTGCGCCCCGGTGCTACTCCCCAGGTAAGACGCCCCCGCCCCCTCCCAAAGTGCCTTCCTTTGACATTGCACAGAATGCGGCCATTGTGCAGAGACACAGGGAGGAAAACGCCCTGTCTATTGAGCCGTCTTCAGTTTCTGTGCGTTCACCGGGGTGTTTGTCAGGCGGACAATGGATACACCTCGTACCCAGGCCTCGGAGGCAAACACGCCATCTCCATAGCACCCCTGGCAGGGCGCCTGGGCCTGGCGCCTGGACCCAGCCCGGCCGATGACTCTGCTTAAACCGAGCACAAAAATCACGGGTCGGACCGGGCCCCGCACGGCCTGATGTAGGGGGTTTGGAGTTCGGCCGGTGGGGTTTCCACGCAGCGCATCGGTGGAAGTCAAGGCGCTAGGTTTTCTACCCACCTCGTTTATGATTGCTCATCAGGGCGGGTGGCAGCATTGTCTCACCCTAGAGGCCCTTATCACAATGGGGCATACCGAGCAGGGGTGGTGGAATGCTTGAATGAACCTCAGCCCTGGATTCTTAGCAGACAGGTGCATGCACCGATCAGATTGTAGCGCACTCAGAAGTATTCCTTCCTCTAGGGATGAATGGATGACGTTGAGAAACAGGCGAGCAGTGTTTCATATCAAGCATAGCAAGTTTGAGTTTGCGGTAAAACTTAATAAAGCGCCAACTCAGGGAATCAGGTTTGTCTGAGAGGAGCGCGCAACCCGCCGCCTGCTAGTTCAGGGTGACGGTCTGGTCAGTACTCTGAGGGTTTGGGGTTCAGGTAGGGGCTCCGCAGGGCTTTAAGTGGGCCGGGTCTCTAGTACTCAGTCAGCACCGGCACTTCTAAAAAGCAGGTGCTGAGACGGGTCGCTACCGGGCTCTCCATGTTTGCCCTCACCGTCGGGGTGAAAAAAAAATCTCAACTCTGCAGCAGTGCCTTTGAGGTGACGTCAAAGAGACTGGTTATAGTTCTTAAACTGTCTCATCATTTCAGAACGGAAGTATTTTCAAAATTATATGCAACAAAGCCATATTTGGACTGTTGCTTATGCATCTTTTGCAGGTAATAGCCATTGACAAAGGCAATAGCCATAGCTTGTTGTAGGTAATCATGCATTTTGCATACTATATCTGAATTACATCCCCGAAGCAGCAGAATGCTAGTCAGGTGGCACACTATACTAAGCACAGAATTTTTAGCTTAGCTGGTTTAAGCTACGCCCTTAACTGTATCGGTCACCCAGTTTTTTTAATCCCCCTTAAAGCCCTGGTGCTCCTGACAGAGACTGAGGGTTGGCACAATGTCCAGTCTGAGAGCTGATGACGTCATCACGAGATTAGGCAGTGGCCCTTCATTGAAGCGAGGCACGTGGCATCCTGAATAGCCTACGCCCATGTTTGGAACCCTGGATTTCCTGATGAAATGCGGGGGGGGGGGGGGGGGGCGGGGTTGCATCAGTGCAGTAACTGTGGTAGGGAACATGTGTAGTGTTTTACGTAGTGGTGAAAGTGGGAGACGGGCAAGTACTGATAAGACACTGAGTTAGGCCGAGGGGGTGAGAATGTTGTGGGAATACAGTTATGGGTTCAGGGGGCCAAAGGTCACACATGGGAGAGGTGTTGCACGAGGCCAGGTTTTCTGTAGGGCCATCTGAAGAGGCAGCTCGACTGAGGGAAAGGGGCAGACAGCCCAGGAGCCTCTGGCTTCGGTCCCTTGCTCAGACCCTTGTCAATGCAGCGGGAGTGAGGATGGTGTGTGCTGGCAGGAAGCCACACTGGTGCATTCATGGGCACAAGTACATCTGGTGTGTGCTGGCAGGAAGCCACACTGGTGCATTCATGGGCACAAGTACATCTGGTGTGTGCTGGCAGGAAGCCACACTGGTGCATTCATGGGCACAAGTACATCTGGTGTGTGCTGGCAGGAAGCCACACTGGTGCATTCATGGGCACAAGTACATCTGGTGTGTGCTGGCAGGAAGCCACACTGGTGCATTCATGGGCACAAGTACATCTGGTGTGTGCTGGCAGGAAGCCACACTGGTGCATTCATGGGCACAAGTACATCTGGTGTGTGCTGGCAGGAAGCCACACTGGTGCATTCATGGGCACAAGTACATCTGGTGTGTGATGGCAGGAAGCCACACTGGTGCATTCATGGGCACAAGTACATCTGGTGTGTGCTGGCAGGAAGCCACACTGGTGCATTCATGGGCACAAGTACATCTGGTGTGTGATGGCAGGAAGCCACACTGGTGCATTCATGGGCACAAGTACATCTGGTGTGTGCTGGCAGGAAGCCACACTGGTGCATTCATGGGCACAAGTACATGCGACACCACAAGAGGTAAAGAGCGCACCATAGCAGGTGTTACAACTTTTATTGAGCGCTCGAATACCCAGAGAGTATCTTGGCGCTGCCAACACTGTGGCTGTAGACCGGGAAGGTAAACGAGACCCAATATGAAGAATTAAAAAGCCTAGTCTTGAGGGTCTTTCTGAAAATCAGAGATTTGGGGAAGCTTTGATGTGTAAAGAAAGCTCATTCCAAGCTTCAGCGTCTCCTGCACAAAGCTGCGGCCGCCCCAGGTCGTGAGCTTGAATCTGGGCAGGATCACGGTTTGGGCGAAAGGAGATCTCAGTGGCCTGTTGGGAAAGCACCAGTGGAAGCTGCTTTTGAGGACCAAGGGCCCTTGATCATGCAGGCTTCATAGGCAATACATGAGGGCTTGAAGGCAACTCTCTGCCTGATGGTCAACCTGGGCAGGTTCCTCAGAGGTTTATCCATAGATTGATGTTCAGGGATTTTCAGAAGGAGCCGAGCGGCTCTACTTTGTGAAGTCTGTAGCCAGTTCCGCACGTGTTGGGGTGCAGTTAAAAGCAGACTGTTGCAATATTCAAGTCTGGACACAACAAGGGAAGTAACGACGCCTCCTGAAGCTGAGGACGAATACAAGGGGGTGTCTTCTTTATCAGCCTGAGAATGTGAAGGACTTTGGAGGTGACCGCATTGACTTGGTCAGCAAGAGACAGTTTGTTATTGATCAGGGCACCCAAGTTGCGGGTTTTGTTGACAGTAGAAAGGAGGGCACCCATGTCTTGGGGGCACCAGGCGGGCATCCAAAACAAGGGCTGCGCTCCAAAGAGCAGGACCTCTGTCTTTCCTGAGTTCAACTGGAGGCAGTCCCCAGCCATCCATTGGTTGGCGGCCCGCACACAATTACAGAAATTGGTTCCTGTACTCATTGTGTCATTGGCAAGGGAGGCAACAATTTGCGTATCCTCGGCGTAGGAAGTAAGAGAAAATCTGAACAAATTCATGAGGTCTGCCAGAGGGGTAACTTAGATGTTAAACAACGTTGGGCTTAGTGAGGGCCCCTGAGGGACCCCACACGGGAGGGAAAAAGAGTGAGAACACACATTTTTCTAGACAGACAGCTTGTTTGCAACCATGAAGGAATGAGCCGAGACGATTCAAGGCAGTGCCAGTGATACCAATGCTTGCTAGACGAGCTAGCAGTCTGCCGTTTATTGATTTATTTATAACGTTTTATATAGTGCAAACAAGATCCCGAAGGATATCCGAGCGCTTTACAAAAGGATGGAAGGAAGGTAATAAATGCAATATCGAGATCAAAAAAGAATAGGAAACATGAATAATGACAGTACAAAGGGGTCAAAGGAGAATAATACAACAGGTAACACACAGCGGGCTACGAAGGGGGCAAACGATGAGGTGAAGAAGAGTGGCATCAACTGGTGGTCTAACAGTTGCAGGATCAGAGACTTGGAGCGGATGATCATAACCCATTTCAGGTAAAAACTTGTTCATTAGGAATCTTTTGGCTTCCAGTTTGAAAGCAGCCGTGGAGGAGATTCTGCGTACTTACGGTGGGAGAGAGTTCCAGATCTTCGGGGCAGCGCCGGAGAAGGCTCGGTGGCAGGTTCTCTTTTTGCTATAGATGTGTGGTTTCAAGAGGAAAGAGTTTGCACTTCTTGAGGGTCTACCACCCCAGGATAGTTCAAGTTTTTGCGCTAGGTAGCTGGGGTTTTGAAATGGAGGGCTTTGTGTGCCAGGCAAGCCATCTTTAGCTGAATTCGAGCTTCGATGGCAAAGATTTTTTTTTTTAGTGGTAGTAAGAAGAGTTAACAACTGGGCTGTGAAGTGCATGTTTTTAATCGCTTAGTGCATTACTTATGTTCTAAGATTACTAAATTCTACATGTTGGAGGCTCCATTATATCCTAAAACTATTTGCACAGTTTGTAGCAGTCTACCTTATAATGTGTGTAATGCAAGAATAAATTAAGGACTTACACTTTCACAGTGCTTTTTGTAACATGCTGTGACCTAGTAGCACTAAAAATCCACAAGCCACTTTTCCCCACTGCACCAACCAACTTTAATTCTGTGGCTCTCTGGTTTCACACAGACCTCTGCACTGCATTAACTAATAGAGGTTTCCTAATGTACTAGAGTGCATTTCCCACCGAGTAACAACTTTTATTTTTTATTTTTTATGAAGCTACCCATTATTTTATAAGTAGCTGCCTGATGGTGAAATACCTAAATAACTAGCAAAATATTTTGGGGCTGATTTATGAGAGGCTTGAGCCGCCAGAGCATCATTTTCTTTTAAGATTCGGCGGCAGAAGCGTCGCAATCGTATCTATGAGGCGACGCAAAGTCACCCTGCGTGGCTACGAGTGCCCTCATACATATGGAGTAAGACAAAGCGGCGCAAGTCGCTGCCTTGCCTTAGTCTGTCAAGTAGGAGTTCCATGGGCATTACGGTGGGTGCTCCCACGCAACACCCATGGATTTTGACACTGCCCCAGATTTACAAACCCATGTAAACCTGGGGCAGCGCCAAAACCTTACGCCTCCCCACAGCAGGCGTAATGAGGAGAAATGTTTTCACGTCTCCTCGTGTTTTTGCCTCTTTCCATGTGTGCTGCATTTTGCAGCTCACAAAGAAAGAGGAAACCCCTCTCGGGGCACCTTCCTGCACAAAAACAATCCTGCCTACATTGTCTCTATGCAGCAATGTGTGCGCCAACCCCGTGGGAAAGGAAAGGAATGCACCATATTTCATAAATACGGTATATTCCTGCCCTTTCACATTGGCGCGGGGCAGCGCAGCAAGAAGACTCGCGCCGCTGCCCTAGGCCAATGCCTTATAAATGAGGCCTTTTGTTTTTAGCCACACCTTTGACCACGCCCCCACGCTCACTGATCTTTCGTTTGATAAACACTGTTTAATATAATTACCCCACTGTAAAAATGATTTGCTGTGGGAATTGGGGGCTTTTATGGTTGTCGATAGTTGTCAATGATGAAGAGTGCCAAGTGGCAAGTTCTAGACATTTTTGTCAGGAGGGGGTCCTTAAGCCTAAAAATCTCTGACAGGGGGACCTCTGGTCTACGGTGATACCTGCTGAGTGGGTAGGGCCAGTAATTATTTGTGGGAGACCTAGGGAGGACATAGTCTGAAGAGTAGCTGAGGTGGCAGCATCTTTCTGGGCTTCCAGGTGAAAAGTAAAACCCCCCAGCACCGTATAATCACTTAGGAGAATGTCCGCTTCTAATAGGCTGCTAAAATCTTGAGTGAAGACTGAGCGAGGGCCCGAGCAGCGGTAGAACAAAGTTCCCTTAAAAGATAGGGTATTAGAATCACAGGATGCTGCAAGAAAGCGCCTCACAGTAGGGAGCTGGAAAGGGGTTGAAAGAAACGTACATTGGATCGATAAATCAGTGCTAAGCCACGCCCCTACAGTCAAGACTATCCTGGCGGTGGATGGCAAAACCTGCAGGAATGGCTCCCAGAATATCCGGAGCGGATGTGGAGTTTGCCCCTGTTTCAGTGATAAAGGCGAGAGAAGGTTTGTAAGTTACCATAAAAAGGAGGAATTCTGTGTTTTGCTTCAACAATGATCTTGCATTGGTGAGCACACAGGACAGGCATTTGTTGGATAGAGGGAGTGTCAGGGATACTGACAGGAGGGCCAAGAGCGGGAGTGAAAGGGCTCAGAGCTCGGGTACATGAAAGGCAAGTGTATGGCCAGTTAAAGAGATATCAGCCATGTCGAGCAGACAAGGAACCGAACACTTACTAGTGGAGCTAAGTTCTAAATGGCATTGTGGGTGTACCTGTAATCAGGCCCCAAATCTGGATTAGGAGATCCAGGGGAACTGGCGCTCGGTGCAAACTGGGTGCGGACGGGCACAGACGGGCCTGCCTTTGGTGTGCCAGCGGACATGCTTTCCCAGTGCAGAAATAACCCACCATGGGTGGGAGGCGTGGTCAGGGGCATGGCCTAATATGCTGTGAAGCACGAAGCCCCATAGAATAGGTGGGGATAATTAAAACCTCAAACCGGGGTCCAGCAACCCCTGAGACACGTCAGCAGGCTCCCCTGTCTGGCGGTCTCTACTGGTAACGGAAATCCAACTAAATAAAGGGTGAGAAATTTAAAAGCATAAAAGTAAGAAAATGGGCATCAACTCTGTTTAAAATGGCACTCAACGCACCAGAGCAACAGAGGGAGCCAGGCAACTCCCAAAAGATGGCCTACAAGGAAATAAAAAGGTAAGAATCCGGTCAGGATCACGCCGCCATGTAGCTGTACACAGTTATGAAAGTCTGTTCGGAGCAGGGCCGGACTGGGAACCAAAACCGGCCCTGGCAAAGTGCTCGGCAGCCCCCCCACCCCCTCCCCCCCTCCCTGGGATTGGGGGTGCCGCCGAGCTCTTTGCCAGGGCCGGTTTTCGGCCGATTTTATTTCAGGGCCGATTTTGCAGTTAATGCTGCAAAAACGGCCCTGTAATAAAAACGGCCCCCAGGGTCCCAAAACTGGCCCCCACCCGTCCGGCCCACCGGGGGATTGCCCGGTGCCCGCTATGGCCAGTCCAGCCCTGGTTCGGAGGGAACCCTTTCTTCTCCAGTGTTGCTGATCCACTATCAGAGCTTCTAGAAGCAAAGCTCGGGGGGGGGTGTGGAAGCTTTTTGTCCACCTGTAATCCTTAGTGAATCGCACTGTGATGAGCAGCACACCTTTGGACTGTGTGACACAGAAACCTAGGCCTCATGATACACATTATCCATTAAACCTTGTCGCAGGTGGGCCGAGGAGCTAGTGAGCAGCTTCCTACTTCTGTAAATGCAGAGGTGGACCTTGCCTTGTGCCTCTGCTGAGCTCTCATATACCTCTCCATATCACAAGGAGCCATCTGTGGGACATGTTTACTGTCGCCGCAGTGCTATAAACCCATAGCACAGCACGTTATCTCTGTCCTTCGGTGTATACCATGACAAGTGATAGCACAACCCTCCTCGTCCTCAGCTGGCATGATGCCACCCAGGGCCACGGTTGCTTATCTACTGAACCAGAAATCAGTGTCTCGGACTGACGTCTCGGTGTACATATACCTTTTCTCACACGTCACTGCGTCATTTCTCTGTTTTAGGTCAGGTGTGACCTGTGTTCAGCTTGTGAAGCACTTCTGTGGGGTGCTCCAATTGTGCTGATTCCAACAGTCTCTGTCTTTCAGCAAACAGTTATTGGTGTAAAGCTTTTGCAATGTAAACATATGCAATTCTTGAGTAGTTACTTCCCAAACTGAGACATCACTTCCATTGCCTTCATCTCTGTGGTTAGAGCTGGAAGGATGTGGTTCAAGCTGAAATCAGGATAAGAAGAAATGAGGGAGGTTCATCACCTAGACAGCACAGGGACATTCCTATGCCACATTTCTGTGCTGGACGGTTTATCCATGCTCAGGAAACCTGGGTACCAAATTTAGGAATCTAGTCTGCTCACTGTTGTTTGTTGATCCCATTTACAGATATGCACATATATATGAACAAGGCTGCCGTGAGCAGTCGAAACATGTTGACAGTCTGAAGGACCCCGAAGGATGAAAAAAAACATTTTTTTTTCAAAAAATCGCGGGTTGCGCGCACCGTGCGCGCATGGTGAAAAACCTTAAAAAAATATATATATATATTTTAAACGAACCATTCCATATTACAGGATACAGTCAATCTATAACTATACACATAGGTAGTTTATTGTAAAATAAATATATAAAAAATATAATAATACATACATACATAACTTAGCATTTAAAAAACCTTACAAATTCACTTAAAAAACCATAGGTTTCATACACGTTATAGTTAGGAATTAGCATTTAAAAAACCTTGCAAATTCACTTAAAAAACCATAGGTTTCACACATGTTATAGTTAGCTACATTTCACTCGTAAAAAAACCATTGAAATTCCCCCGTTATAGTTAATTCAGATAACTATAACTCGCGCGACCGCCACTCTGTCACAAGGATGATGTCATCAGTGATGTCACTGACCATGTCATGAGTGATGTAATATGTGACGTCATGAGCAGTGGATTGCGGGCGCGCGAGTTATAGTTATCTGAACTAACTATAACGGGGGAATTTCAACGGTTTTTTACGAGTGAAATGTAGCTAACTATAACATGTGTGAAACCTATGGTTTTTTAAGTGAATATATATATATATATATATATATATATATATATATATACATATACATATATATATTACCTACTGGCAGTCGCCAGTAGGTAGTTATACTTAGAACGTAGTTTCCATAGGAAAAGCATTTTTTCATTTGCTAATAACTTTGGTGTCGTTTGATGAATGTTCATGAAATTCTCCCAAAAAAGGTCTATCCAGGTCAGCTCCTATCCTGAAAGTTTGGGGGTGATTCGTCAAGCGGGGGCGGAGAAAAAAGGTCAGTCCCAAAAAGTGTTTTCGCCATGTAAATTTCCATAGCAAATTTTATTACAGGCTACAACCCGAACTGCTGAACGGAATTACACCAAATTTGGCAAAAAGGTAGATCTTGGTTCAGAAAGTGACATTTTTTTTTGTTTTTAAATGGTGTAAATCCGTTCAGTAGTTGCTGAGAAAATCAAAAAATAAAAGTCAAAAAATCAATTTCCCATAGGAAACTTTAGCCAAGGCTACAACTTGAACTGCTGAACGGAATTACACCAAATTTGGCAAAAAGGTAGGTAGTGCTTGATTCGGAAAGCAAATTTTCTTTTAAATGGTGTAAATCCGTAGAGTAGTTGCTGAGAGATTAAAAAAATAAAGGTTTCGATATCTGGGGCAGCAGTGCGTTCGCGAACCCTCCCGACCACGCGCCTCACTGTGATTGGCCGCCACGACCACAAGCTTCACTGTGATTGGCTGCAAAACACTCTAAACCAGGGAGTGTTCGCAGCCATCTTGTGACTTGTAGGGGTGCGTCCTTGTCCCCAGTTCGATATAAAGCTAAATAATGTGGAAGAACCCACGTAAAAGAATACACATTTTTTAATCCACACATACCACATTACACACTACACCCACTCCGCTGTAATCAGGCATCGTAGCACAACCGGGAGGCATTCGGCCGCCCGGTTGAGGCCCCAATGATGAAGCATGACACCAACTAGGTTGGTGTGTGAGGGGTCTTTTAGGAAACCCTAGTGGGTCCCAGAGACAGTTTACCCACAACAGTGAGGACACAAGTATTCTTTTCTGTGGGTTCGTCCACATTGTTTAGCTTTATATCGAACTGGAGACAAGGACGCACCCCTACAACTCCCTTACTCTCTCCTTGTTGCACACTGATTCTGCAGCGGACAGCTGCGAGAGCTTATCCTTTGCAGTATAGTGCCACAACAACACTCACTATGGCAGAAAACCAGGGACTTGGCTTCACGGATGATGACGTCAATCTCATCCTCTCAAACCCCCCTCATGGCAAACCTCAACATGGCAACATCAATTGCCCAAACCACAGACTGGGAAAACCTAAATGAGAAAAAACGAAATAGAATACGGACGATCCTGCACAGAGTTATTCTCACAGAATACCTGAGAAACAATACGGCCCCAAGAGGGCTCATTGTGACCAATGCCCGCGCATCTTCTTAGAGGACGCTAAATTCCGTAAAGACTGGGCACAAATAGCGTGGAGGTGCACATGCGACTGGATAATCCTTATCATTCAGACTGCAAAGCGACTATCTGATGCAGTCCTCATAGAGATTCAGGCCACAGAGTCACACTTTAAAACAACACTAATCTCCTTCAAGAAAAAGCTGGAAGAAACAAACAGAGAAATAAACGAATACAAAGAGGGCCTTATCCAAAGCAAAATTAACAAGTTCCAAAAGGACTTGAAAAAATTCTCGTTCCTGAAAACCTACCCATATGTGGATAGCGACTGCAAACCTTCAAAACGCCCAAACACATCAGGGGGCTCCTTGGATGATGATTCTTCCGCTAGCAGTGGCTCAAGCTCAGGGAGCTACCGAAACAGACAACGGGGAAGAGGGAAGCACATCAGCTGGCAACAACCACAGCCACAAGTACCTCCAGGGCCCAACATGCAGTTTCCAGCACCTTACCCCCAAATGCACCCACAATTTGTATATGGATGGAACCCCCCTTTTGGACCCCCGCTCCCCTATATGAACCAGAACCACAGGTTCCCTTTTTTAGGGGGAGGTCAACGTGGGCACGGAAGAAGACAACAACAAACCCAAGTGCACTGGGAGCAAGACCAACAGCCAGGAGTGCAAACCCGGAGCAAGACAAAGGACCAGCAGCAGGCCCCAGCTCGACATGAGCCTCGTGACTAATTTTTCATTCCTAGTCCTAACACCACCAGAGAAATCAGTCCTGGAAAAAGGCCCAGGATAAGCACCCACAGCCAGACTAGACAAATTCCAATTGCACTGCGAGCTTGCAGAATTTGTTCGCAAGCTCAAATTAAAAGCATTCTTTGAGGGCTCCCAGGACCAACCCAAGATGGAATCGCAAGGCGATACCCCTTTCCGAACGAAGTCCACCTTCATCCCTCCACCCAGTGCAATACCACCGGGAATAACAGTTTATGAACAAGCTGTCTTTAAAGAAATAGAAGACTTAAAGAAAGAACACACCTTCCAAAACACAAGTACAATGGAACGGCTAGCACCAAAATCCCTAAAAACTAATGGGGCCATAGTCATCAAGCCAGCTGACAAGGGCGGCAGGATCGTCATCCTCAACAAAGACGACTACCATGAGGAGTGCAAACGCCTGTTAAATGACACTAAGAACTATCAAAAGTTAACCCAGGATCCTAGCGAATCCCTCAAAACACGGATTTCCAACCTGGTTGAAGAAGCAGAAATCACTAGACAAATCACTAGACAAGAGGCAAAGTTCCTCACCACCACCCCAGGAAAGATACCAGCATTTTTTACGGCACCAAAGATACACAAAAACAAGACACCACCACCCGGACGCCTGATAGTCTCTGGCATAGGGTCATTACTGGAACCACTTTCACGCTACTGTGATTTCTTCTTACAGCCACTAGTGCAGACCACCAGCACCTACTTAAAGGACACAAAAGATCTTCTGGGCCTCATCAACACCCTGACTTACAACCCAGAAACTTCATTCCTTGCTAGTCTGGACGTCGAAAGTCTATACACGAGCCTACCTCAAGATACAACTCTCGCAGTTCTTAAATCTGCATTGGACAACAGCACTAGAACGTGCCACACTGGCACTCAAAGATAACTACTTTGAGTTTGAGGGGGAACTTTACTTTCAAAAATTCGGAACTTCCATGGGGAGCATTTTTGCACCCAGCGCGGCAGGTCTATACGTTTACAACTTTGAGATGACCCAACTGCTCAACAACAACCAGCCGCGCATCACCCAGATCAAATTCTATAAACGTTGCATCAGTGATATCCTCCCGATCTGGGAGGAAGACACTGATTCACTTATGACATTTTACCAATGGATTAACACCTGTGATCCGAACCTCAAATTCACACACAACATCCACAGGCAGAACATGACTTTCTTGGATCTGGAGATATAAGCACTAGCGGGTGGGCTCAAAAGTAAAACCCACTTTAAACCTACAGCCCGCAACTCCCTACTACACTATATAAGCTTCCACCGGAGATGCTTACATGAGAACCTCTCCTTCGGGCAATTTCTCCGGCTTCGCAGGAATTGCAGTGACGTACATGACTTCAAGGAGCAGGCAAACACCCTGAGTACTAAACTACAATGCCAAGGCTATCCCAAACAAATAACAGAGAGAGCCAAGAAATGAGCAAGAAACCAAAACCGAGAAGGACTACTGGAGCCCAAGGAACGCACTTCCACTTCCATCCCTCTCACATGCGTTACTACCTTTAACGCGGTTTCTAACAAAGTGTCCCAGATAATTAAAAAACAATGGAAGATACTGCACACTGGTAAACTGAAGTGGGAACAACCTTTACTCTCACATAAGAGGGCGAGATCCATCAAAGACTCTCTTGTATCAACACGCCAGGCCCTAGTACCAAGACCAACCAACACACTCCGAACAAGTCGGGTCTCCCCACCATCACTTGCCACTTTCTGTGTTGCAATTGCAGTGTTTGCCATATCACAGAAACAGCTAAAAGCTTACAATTAGAACCAGGCAAGACTTGGCAAATCAGACAACACACAAACTGTAATACCACACATGCCATCTCCTGAATCGTCTGCCCGTGTAAACTTACCTACATTGGTATGACGAGTAGAAAAATAAAGACCCGCATTTGCGAACACCGCAGCACCATCAGGTGCAAGAAAAATACCACACGGCTGACCAACCACTTCCTGAACGCAGGCAACACTACTAATGACATGCGCTGGGTGGTGATTGAAACTTTGGATCCGAGAATGCCCAATATACAAAGTCATCTCCTGGAGAAGGAACAAAGATGGGTTTACCGAGTATCGAGTCATGTGACTGGACTCAATGACAACATACCGTAGAACTGTCTCTTAGACTCCGGTCCAGGCCAGCACTCTCCCCAGCAGCGCCGCCTCTACGCTCCAGCCTCTGAGCCTCCTCTGAGCAGGGTTCGTGCCTCCAGCCCGCCCGCAGCCCTGCTGTATTTTTTTCCTGCCGCCGTCCCCACCTCGCCTCCCGTATCCCACACTGCATCTGTATCTGTCTGGGTGATTGTCTTTATCGTGGTCTTGCCCCTGTTACTTGTGTGATTGTATTTTTGGTTGCCCCTGTTTTTTCTGTACCCGTCCAGCCATGAGTGCTGAGTGTTGCGTTTTTCCTGCCGCTGCTGCCCCTGCGGCCCCGCCCACTGCTCCAGTCCGCTCTCACCTCCAACCTCTGCTCTTGTCCCCCTCCCTTTCTTATGGCGACCGCTGTGCAGGTGCGCAGAGGACACACACAGCGGGCACGCCGCTGGTGCACCTAAGGCAAGCCCGTCTGCTCCTGTCTGTGCCTGGACCGCACCCAGTGCCAGAACCCCTGGCCCCCGCGAGCGCCACACCACCCGCCGCCGCTACGACGCCACAACCCTCCACGCGCTCAACGCCGGTAGATCCTCCACCTGCTTCCAGGCCACCCCGAAACAACTCACCCACGGCCCCTTACCTGCCGAAACTGTAGCTACACCAGCCAGCGCACACCTGCACGTCCGGGCCACCCCAACACTGCTGGCCACAACCACCTTAGCTGTGTACTACTCAACACCTGCTCAGTCCACAAGCATGCCGTTGAACTATGGGACCTGCTCGACTCCTCCGCCCCGGATGTTGCCTTCCTGACAGAGACCTGGATGAACACCTCCTCGGCGCCCGACATAGCCATAGCCATCCCGTACGGCTACAAGATCACCCGCAGGGATCGCAACAACAACAGACCAGGAGGAGGAATCGCCATCGTCTACAGGAACACCATCAACATTTCAACCAACACCGGAGACTTCCTCAGCACAGCGAACACCTACACTTCCAGATCCACGTTGATCACAACACCACACTCAGAGGAACACTCGTCTACAGGCCTCCGGGACCCTGACCACAGTTCAGCAAATCCATTGCCGACCTCATCAGCACGCACGCCCCCACAGACTACATCCTCCTCGGAGACCTGAACTTCCACCTCGAGAATATCAACGACACAAAGCTGATCGACAACCTCGGACTCAAACAACCCGTCACAACACCCACCCACACCGCCGGTCACACGCTCGACCCCATCTTCTCCGCCAACGACCACGTCACCTTCAGCCACACCACCGAACTCCACTGGACTGACCACCACTACTTCCACTTCTCCTTCGAGAAACACAGAGCACACAACCAACCACAACGTATCCCACATCGCAGCTGGAAAAAAGTCACGAAGACCAGCTCACCACTACTCTCGCCCGAAACCCCCCACCCAAGCACTCCGATACCGAAGCAGCAGCCAACAACTTCAGACAATGGATCGACGACTGCGCCAACACCCTTGCCCCAATAAGGAAACCCTTCAACAGGCGCACCGACACGAGCCATCTGGTTCAATGCCGACCTCCAAAACTCCAAGCACACCTGCAGAAGACTCGAGAAACACTGGTCCACTAACCAGACACCAGACAACCACGCAGCCCTCATAAACGCCAGACGCAAACACCACCAACTCATACGATCCACCAAAAGAACTTCCTTCAAAGATCGCATCAACAACAACGTACACAACAACAAAGAGCTCTTCAACATCGTGAAAGACCTCACCACCCCCAGCTCCTGCTCCAATGACATACCGCCATCACAAGAACTCTGCGACTCCCTGGCTACCTTCTTCCACCACAAGATCGCAGACATCCACAACAGTTTCGACATCCAGACACTGACGACAGACGCCATCACCCCCAACTCTACACCCACCAAGCACATCGACCTTCTACTCTCCTGGCACAACGTCAACGACGAAGACACCATCAAAATCATGAATACCATCCACTCCGGCTCACCCTCCGACCCCTGCCCCACCACATCTTCAACAAAGCAAGCTCCATCATCGCACCCCAACTGAGATCATCAAGAGATCCTTCGAGACTGCCACCTTCCCAGAAAGCTGGAAACACGCTGAGATTAACGCCCTTCTCAAAAAACCCAAGGTGGACCCAAAGGACCTCAAGAACTTCCGACCCAGCTCCCGTTCCTGGCGAAAGTCATTGAGAAGACCGCCAACAGACAACTGACCCACTTCCTGGAGGAGAACAACTTCTTGGACTCCTCCCAATCCGGCTTCCACAGCAATCACAGCACCGAAACCGCCCTCATCGCTGCCACTGACGACATCAGAACCATACTGGACAACGGCAAAACTGCGGCCCTCATCCTCCTGGACCTCTCGGCCGCCTTCAACACCTTCTGCCACAACACCCTGCGCACACGCCTCCATGACGCAGGGATCCAAGACATAGCCCTGGATTGGATCACCTCCTTCCTCACCGGAAGAACGCAGAGAGTCTGCCTCCCCCTTCAGGTCCGAAGCCACCACAATCACCTGCAGCGTACCCCAAGGTTCATCCCTCAGCCCAACCCTTTTTAACATCTACATGGCACCGCTCGCTAACATCGTCCAAGCACACCACCTCAATATCATCTCATACGCTGACGACACCCAGCTGATCCTCTCTCTCACCAAGAACCCGGCCACCGCCAAATCCAACCTCCACGAGGGAATGAAGGCCGTCGCAGATTGGATGAAGACTAGCCGGCTGAAACTGAACTCGGACAAGATGGAGCTCCTCATCCTTGGCTCCACCCCTTCCACATGGGATGACTCCTGGTGACCGGCCACGCTGGGTGCCGCCTCGACACCTACCAACCACGCACGCAACCTGGGAGTCATCCTGGACTCAATGCTATCTATGACCCAGCAAGTCAGCGCCGTCTCCTCCTCTTGCTTCAACACCCTCCGCATGCTCTGCAAGATCTACAGATAGATCCCTACGGAAACCAGAAAGACCGTCACCCAAGCCCTCGTCAGCAGCAGGCTGGACTACGGCAATGCCCTCTGCGCAGGAACCACGACCACACTACAGAAGAGACTCCAACACAGACAAAACACCTCTGCTCGCCTCATCCTTGGACTCCCTCGCCACAGCCACATCACCACCCACCTGAGAGATCTGCACTGGCTCCCGGTCAACAAGAGGATCACCTTCAAACTCCTCAACCACGCTCACAAAGCACTCTACAATAACGGACCAGAATACCTCAACAAACGACTTTCCTACACCCCGAACCGCCAGCTCCGTTCAGCCGACCTCGCACTCGCCACCGTCCCACGCATCCGCCGAACGACCTCCGGCAGAAGATCATTCTCCCACCTCACCGCCAAAACATGGAACACCCTCCCCATCCACCTGTGTCAGACCCAGGACCTGCTGACCTTCAGTTGACATCTCAAGATCTGGCTGTTCGACCTGTAGCTGCTCCCCCCTCCCTCAGGGCCTTGAGACCCTCACGGGTGAGTAGCGCACTCTACAAATGTATTGATTGATTGATTGATCGAACTGTCTTGGCAAACCACCATGAGCCAGTTCACCACTTCCTAGGGCCTAAAGACACTTATACATGCCCTTAACAACCTGATAAGTACTGAAATGCCATACACACCCCCCTCCAACTTCGACATTAGAAACAATCATAGGTTGGCCCTTGTACTTAGAACCACTGTGGGCTTATCACACCAATGCGGACTGCACCTGACAACTGCAGTAGCATCAAGCACACATCGCGATCACGCCTAGATTAGTGCCCAGCGCTTGCTAATCACGTACTGCAGCCACATATGAGTCCCGCGCGCTATATATAATCAATTACCTGGGCACCAACACCCTAGTCCTCACTAGGACAGCCTCACATTGTCCTTACAATACAGATCCTGTATCACATTCCTGCGTTACTGACACTATAACATTACTGCACTTGGCCAGAATTAACTCGTGCCACCGTCAATCACGGGCGCACACACTACACTCAAAATGGCCCCTGTGCATGTGCAGCATCAAAGGTGTCGGCAGGCTAGTTCTTTCACGTTCCGTGTCCCAGACGTGCACGCCAACACGTCCGATGCCGGGCGCAGCATATGTAACACAGCGCGCACACCTGGCTCAACGAGAAGCCGGGACGACGGGAGAACGCCACAGGTTCAATACGGGTCTGCGTCTTGACGAAGTAAGGTCTTTGTATTATTCTTTTCCCCCCCATTCCAAACAGAGCATAACGCTACCGGATACTCATTTAACTCTGCTTATATTTCCGTAGAGTTTGACTACAGATGATTTCCCTCCCGAGCCTCGTATTCTGCCCAGCACTTCACCATAAGTGTAACTATACGCCGTTTTCAATCCATTACGTTGTTATGTGGATGCATTCTACTACATATTTTAACAAGATGACCTAATTGAGTCAGGCACCTTATGGCCCACCTCTAATGTAATTCCTTAATTCACATACAGAACAGAACCCGATCCTGTATACATAGAGAACCACGATGGCATGCCACTTAACAATCCTGCGCTTATAACACAGTCGCAGATTATGCTGCATGCTTTTCCTAAGTCACAGAGACTCTCCACATGCACCATGCCCGAGCATGTAGTCTCACTTGGCTTTGACTTGATACCTGCTCACTACTGTGGCGCTCCACAGCCACAAACACACATTAATGTGATCAATATACGCACCCAATGCAGCCGAAAGCATGTAGGTTCACCTGGATATGCCTATATGTTGCCACACAGTGTGTCCCACCTATATAAGCCAGTAATGGGTGGCACCTTTAAAAAGATTGCATTTTATGTTGCTTGTTTATGTGTAATTGTCTCGTCCTGTCTCTCTTTTTCTTCCAACAGGATTTTAACCAGTGTCTGTAAGTATACCGCCACTTACGCATAGCACCACACACCTTAGCACATGTGTTGGATACTATAGTCACGTGGTGTGATTTTTTTGCCACTCACATCCACTCACCTGGTCCTGAAGAAAGCCCCTCCATTTCTTTTAGTTGGGCTGAATCATGTCGACCTCTACTTGACAACTAGGAGTAATTACACCAGTAGTTGCCACACTTGTTTTTAAACAATACTCTGGGCCGTCAATAATAAACTCATCTGACAAGGATTCCCAGAAGTTATGTTATGTTATGTTACGACTATTTATTGTGCGCACAGATACTCCAGCCAAGGAGCGTCCTGGCGCAGAGACAAGGTAGCACGTAACACAACCACAGGCTAAAAACAAAAACTAAGAAACAGCTAAAACAAGAAAGTTTTTATAGCCCTCCGAAAGGTCAGAAGGTCCTCCAGCAAGCGGATTTCAACAGGCAAGGAGTTCCATGCTGACGCAGCCATTACCCTAAACGAGCGGCCTCCCATGCGGCTAAGCCTGAATCTGGGAACCACCGCAAGGGCCAGACCCTGAGAGCGAAGGCTACGGGCAGGGACATACAAAGACAGACAACTCGACAGGATTTCCGGGCCTGTACCTCTCAAGATTTTAAAAGCAAGGCACAAAACCTTGAAGAGGATGCGCTTCCTGACCGGAAGCCAGTGTAGGGAGCGAAGGACACCTATCACTGAGCAGAATCTGGGCAAGCCAACAATCGCCCTCGCCGCATCATTCTGAACCCGTTGCAAGCGGGTTAGTTCAGCCTGGTTAGCCCCGGCCATGAGAGAGCTGGCGTAATCCAGGCGGGAGATGATAGTAGCCTGGATCACCAGCTGCCTGGTCGGGGCGTCAAAGAACTTGAGAACAGGTCTCAAGCCCCTCAGGAGACCGAAACAACAGGCCGCGGTTCTTTTAGTATGGCCTACAAAGGAGAGGCCCGCATCCAGCCATACCCCCAGATTTTTCACTTCCGATACCGGGATCGGAGTAGGTCCCAACTCTGAGGGCCACCAGTGGTCACCCCACAGCTCCACTCCCTTCCCGACGACCATCACCTCTGTTTTAGTGGCGTTTAGCTGAAGGCAATTGCCTGTCAGCCAGCTAGCCACCGCCTTCAGTCCGGACTGAAACCTGGGGGCCTCAATCTCCGCATCCCCACTGAGAGTAACCGCCAGCTGAGTGACGTCAGCATATGAGACCAAAGTAAGGCCTCACTGCCTAGCGACATCAGCCAGCGGTCTCACGTAAAGATTGAACAACGTGGGACTCAGCGAGGACCCTTGCGGAACCCCCATGGCCAGTAGTTGGTAGTTGGACTTGAAGGGAGGGATGGCAACACAGAAGGAGCGGTCATCTAAAAAGGAGCGGAACCATTGCAACACCTGACCGCCAATGCCAGTCTCCTCGAGCCGACGCAGGAGGATGCTGTGGTCTACCGTATCAAAGGCGGCGCTAAGATCTAACAAAATAAGCGCCGCCGTTTGACCAGCATCCAACCTTGCCCGGAGATGTTCCACCATCACAAGTAGCGCAGTTTCCGTACTGTGCCCAGCACGGAAACCGTTTTGTGTGGGGTCGAGGGCATTGGTCCGAGTCAGATGTTCAGACAGGGCCAGGTTGACGTGGGCCTCCGTGATCTTGGCTGGCCAGGGTAACAACGAGATGGGGCGATAGCTTTCAGGCTTGGAAGGGTCCAGGGTGGGCTTTTTAATGATCGGGGACACCACAGCTTGTTTCCACTTAGATGGAACAGTTCCCGTTTCCAAGGAGAGGTTGACAAGGGAGCATACAGCTGTACGCCCCATAAAAGCTTGGTCTCGGAAGAGAGTAGGCCTTACTGGATCGGATGGAGACCCAGATTTGACTTGCAGCACAAGTTTGTCAAAACCATCCAAGGTGAGGGGGGGGAAAACAAGCAGTGTAGTCTGATGGTGGACCCCATTTATACTTTCCTCAGTGAACCCTATGCTAGGGAATGTCCTATATATAGCTTGGACCTTCCCCAAGAAGTAAGATGCAAGGGATTCACAATGGGAAAGGGAGCTCACGATCGTAGAGGTAGTCCGCTTCGCTGTGAGATCTTTTACGGCCTTAAAGATAGCTTTTGACGGATTCGGACTGTTCCGGAATTCGGTGGCATAAAAAGCCGCACGGGCTCGGCAGATAGCTCGATGGTAGAGCTTAACGGACTTGGCGTATGCAGCTTTTAGATCAGCCCCATAGGTTTTCCTCCAAGCCCTCTCTGCTCGTCTACAGGCACCCTTTAGGGCCCGGAGAGTGCCATCGTACCAGGGACTCGACTCTCTGGGATTGATTTTAGTTGAAACGATGGGTATCAGAGAGTCCAAGGCCCTAGTTATCCATGAACAGAAGAGGTCATACCCCCTTTCCACATCCATCAAAGGGCCCAGCGGCTCCTCTAATAGAAGACGATGAAAGTCCTCTAGCCGAAGCTTTTTCCAAGCCCTCTTCTGAACCCGTCTAGCCGTAGAGATGGAAGGAGTGGCCGAGACCGGGCAGAGGATGGACACCAAGAAGTGGTCTGTCCATTCCACCGGAGAGACAGAGGTAATTTGAATCCCCAACAGATTGGTAAACAGGGGATCCAAAATATGCCCCCCCAGATGGGTAGGCTGGGAAACCATCTGGGGAAGTTGAAAGGCCTCCAGGTCAGAAGAGATGGAACGCACTGTCAGGCCAGAGAGGGTGTCGAAATGTAGGTTTAGGTCACCCATGATAGAAAAGTTGGCACATTCGGCGACCAAAGGGCCAACAGTGTCAGGGAAAGCATTTCTAAACGCCACATCACTGCCGGGTGGGCGATAGACGACCATCCCGGACAGGGTAAACTCAGGGCTGACAGAGACCTTGAACATGGCACTTTCACACCCGGAGATGTTTAGGGCACCCCAGACGCAAGGGTAGATAGATTTTACCACTAATGCGATACCTCCACCCCTGGACAGCCTATTCAGGGTATACATAGAATAGCCGGGTGGGCAGGCTAGATTGGTAATAGCGGTATCAGCGTCCTGTAGCCATGTTTCCGTCATGGCAAATACGTCTGGAGCTTCCTCCTCAATGAGGTCATAGATATGCTGATAGTGTTTCAGCGCAGACCTGACGTTTAAATTCAGGATCTTCAGAGTAGTAGGAGTGTCTGTAGTACGGCGGGTCTCCGAGGAAATAAACCTTGGGAGAGGATGCGAAGAGTCGAGAGCCTACCCATTACAAGGGCAATGATATGGGCCACGCAATGGGTGTACCGGTGGAAGGGTGCAACAGCGGCTTACCTGACCGATGGCAAACAGGCAATCCCGCGAGTACGTCAGCATGGTGGACCCAGGATGGTATGATAGTCCTTACACAGAGTACCGCGACGTCCAGCGCGTCCTTAACGTGGACGGGCGGGACTCTGGCACGACTCCGGCCACGCGAGGACACGCCCGCTGCGCGATCCCGCTGAGCTAGGGGAGGAGCTTTAAGTAGGTGTTCCCAGGCTGCTCCTGCGCACTGAAGCGCTGGAGGGTAGAGACACCTCTATCCAGTATTTTTAAACCCACACATACCACATTACACACTACACCTGCTCCGCCGTAATCAGGCCTCATAGCACCACTGGGAGGCATTCGGCCATCCAGTTGGGACCCCAATGATGAAGCATAACACCAACTAGGTTGGTGTGTGAGAGGTCTTTGAAGAAAACCCTAGTGGGTCCCAGAGACAGTTTACCCACAAATATAGAGGCCAGAATATTGTGATGAGAAAAATATTGTGGGGCTTAATATCGAAGGTAAGAATATTTTTCTTTAACTATTTAATGCTGTCTTTTACAATATAGTTGCATTCAATATCTTTACTTAACATGGTTATATAAAATATTTTTTAATTAGTTTAATAAGTTCTAGTTATTTTATTATTATAAGTTATTATTGTAAACCTATCTGTTTTAGTATTTTTTTTAATTTGGGGTTACATAGGAAATAGAGACACACACTAAAATCAGTGTGTGTCTAGCGCCCTGCATATACTCAGAACCTTCCAGATGGATAAATCCATACAGACTCTCTCTCAATTAAACAGTTTAACCTTCCGGGTTTCAAAATTTGGATTTCATATTTTTTTGCGGGGATGGCCAGGGGGGAATATAAATGATCCAATTAGTACTATTAAGAATTTTTCTTCACATCTTTATAGTAAAAAATACTATTAAACAATATTATATAGTTTGAAAAGCTTCACATATAAAGAAATTGATCCTAATCACAAGTTAAATCATAGAGGTCAAAATCTAATTCAGACTAAGATTTCTCTTCATAATTCACTTGTATTCACACTTTGCTTCATGCTTACAAATTACAGCCAACAAGTGTTTCGTGGCTTCTTCAGGACTGTAAGAGAATATAGATAAAAATATATTAAATGTCTATTTCCACAAACATATGTATGCTAATATGCTCATTATACATAGATAAACACCGATATAAATGCAACATTTTCAAAAGATTAAGACCAAACTATATTTGGCAGCCTTGCAAGTCGTTTGTACTGAAATTGTACAGATTTTAGACCGCTTCAAAGTGGGATTCATCATTGTAATTCCTCCAATACATATCACCTACATCTGTTTATCTGACTTCAGTAATATTCAGTACCCCATTTAAGTTATTATTATTTTTTATTTAGTGTTATTAGTTTTAATAATAATGAATTATGCAGATTAATTGTTGATTTTGAATCAAATGTTAATTTGTGTTAATTGTTGTTACATTTAATGTTATATTGATTAATTATGTTTTTCATATCTAATGTCATATTAATATTTTTCATTTTATTAGTGTTTTTTAATTAATTTATTTGTTTGTGAGTGTTTGTTTTTTAGAGCAGTAAGGTGGAAAGTATTTTCATTGAAAATATTTTAAATATTTTTAAGTATCGTTTCATTTCTAATAAAACATTGTATTTTTTTAAGGAAATTTGAATTGGTTTATATATAAATGATTAAATGTATAATTTAAAACATATTTGAAATTACCAGTTTAGAAAAATAAGTAATTTTTATCTAAACAAGACCAAACAACAAAAATCCACGATACAGTATTAAAAATAAGACTTTCAAATGGTAGAAATAGTTCAGTTCAATGCAAGTTGTAAATGCAACACTTATCTAACTAAGTACCTTAGATGCGTCACACAAAACAAACAAAAGGGTCGCAGAGAAGGTGATTCATCGGTTCCTTGCTTCGGCGGAGATGATGCGTCGGTTCCTTACTGCAGCGCAGGGGAGGTGATGCGTCTGTTCCTTACCGGAGAGGAGGGGATGCGTCGGTTTCTTACTGCTTTCCAGTTACGATGCGACAAGATGGCGCCGCGATGCGACGATCCGGTGCGATGCGACAAAATGGCAACTTGATGCAATGCGACGATCTGGTACGATGCGTATATGTTTTCAGCCTCATGGCAGCTGCTGTGACGGTCTTCTCGGCGATGTGTCGGGACTCGGTGTGGATGCGGCGCGCTTCTCCTCCGTGGCTCGGCAATGCGTCGGGACCAGGTGCGGATGCAGCACGCGTCTTCTCCGGGGCTCGGCGATGCATCGGGAATGGGTGCGGATGGGACACGCTTCTTCCTCGTAGCGTCGATCTTCCAGCTCCCAACAACAAACAGTCTCTAGAGGTCCTAAATAGCAGCAGGCACCTCTATTCAGGCTGGAATTCCCAGCAAGGGAATTCAGGAGAGCTGGGGGTGAAGACTTTGTGTCCCCGAGACTTTAGACAGGAGGCAAGCTCAATTTCAAGCCCTTGGAGATCTTCCTCAAGATGACAAAGCAAACAGCAAAGTCCTTTTTCTCCTTTCCTTGGCAACAAGTAGCCACTGCAGGCCAACCCCAAACAGCAAACAGCTCAGCTTCTCTGGTTCTTCTTTTTGGCAAAGGTTCCTCTTGATTTCCCAGAAGTGATCTAAAAGTCTGGGGTCTGGGACCCACTTTTTATACACACACATTCTTTGTTCTCTGAAGGCAGAGAGTGTCTGTACCCATCCAAAACCAGTTCTGTCCTCACTGGTGCAGCTTCCTGGCAGGAGGTGGAGACAGCATTGTTGAAGTCAGACCAGGTACAGGCAGGTGAAAGGAAATCTCCTCCCCCTACTCTAAATTCAACCCAGGTCCTATTCAGCCCAGCCCTGACTCATCAGACTGCCAGAGTCGCAACCCTCTCCTCAGCTCCTGTCACTCACAAGCCAGACATGCAATACACAAACCTAGCAGTGGCATACTGGATGGTTAGGCAAGAAGATACCCACTTTCTAAAAGTGGTATTTTCCAAACACAGAATGTAAAAATCACCCTCACTAAAAGATGCACTTTAACATTCTGAGTTCAGGCATACTAAACTTTATTTTCCTATCTTGTTCCTAGGGCCAGTTATGTTTATAAGATGTTATAAACTAACTGCGCATCTAGCATATGGGAACAGATAGCCTTGCAATAGTGAAAAACGAAATTGGCAGTATTTCACTATCAGGACATGCCACACACACGAGGCCATGTCCTATCTTTCACATACAATGCACCCTGCCCACAGGGGTACCTTGGGCCTACCATAGGGGTGACTAACATGCAGAAAAGGGAAGGTTTAGGGACTGGCAAGTGTGTGCACTTGCCAAGTCGACATGGCAGTCCCACACTGCACACAGGCTCTGCAATGACCGGCATGAGCCACATTTTACAGCTGCTTCTGTGGGTGGCACAATCAGTGCTGCAAGCCCACCAGCAGCATTTGATCTACAGGCCCTGGGCACACATGGTGCACTGTAATAGGTAGGGACAGACAAGTAAATCAAATCAACCAATCATGGAATCACTAATCCATTGCATCAATTTGCAAAGGGAGCACTTGCACTTTGGCACTGAACAGCAGTAGCAAAGTGCCCAAAGCATATAGACCAGCAAAAACATAGCAAAAACACAGGAGTCAATAGCAAAAAATGGAAAGGAGACCCACGCCAATGGTACTAGGTCTAACAAAGAGTTTAACACTATCCCTACTGTTGCTAAGAATAGAGTGTGAATAGTAAACCTGACACATGAAAGTCCTACACTTTACCCATCATTGCTAAGATTGGAGAGGCAATTGTAAATCTGACCCTTTAACTGTAACACTTCCTTAATTTTGCTTATGTTGGAGTGGGAATGGTAAATGTGACCCTTGCCAAAGTCCAACACTTTCCTACCTTATAAAATAAATATGTTTATTGGTTTAACATGGTGTATAATATTGCATAGAGAAAATTCAGATAGGCAAACATTCCTGTCCATTGTGGACATCTCCGCCTCCCCTCAGAAGTCGTTAGACCAGACTATGCCCTCGCTGCAGCATCTTGTCCTTCTCTACTCCTCTGATTGGTGTTACTCAAAAGGATTGGCCTCTTCTGAGTCCTAAAGTCCCAGTTCCAGACCATGGTATTCTCTCCACCCTTTTCCTATTCTTGCTCACGTTGGAGTGGAAATAGTAAATTTTATCCCTCCAAACTCCAACACTTTCCCTACTTTTTCTTAAGTTGAAGTGTGAATAATAAATTAAACAAGTCCTAACTTCAACATTTTCTCTACTATTGCTTAGAACCTCATTACGATCCGACTGCCGTTGCTGCGCCGATGGGAATATGTGATGTTACATCGCGGTCTTCACACCGCGATACCTTTACAATGCAGGCATTACAACGCAAGTTGTTACAACGACTTGCGCTGGAGGGCACTGGACTTAGGAATAGTATGATTTACTATTCCAACTCCAGCCTACGTTACAGTAGGGAAGGTGTTGGAATAGTAAACCATACTATTCCTTAGCTTAGAGCGCCATCCAGCGCAAGTCATTGTAATGACTTGCGTTGTAATGCCCGTATTGTAAAGGTATTGCGGTGTGAAGACCGCGATGTAACTGATGTTTCACACGGGATGAAGACCACCCGGCATGAGGTCGGCAGTTCCACCCGCTATATTATGTTACGACCGCAGTGTGGGCGGGTGGAAACATACATTTTTCTATTGCGGCTTGTGCTGCGGCTCAGAAAAGGTGAAAATGAGAAAGGGGAAAATAGATTTCAGATGACCTTCATCCAGAAGTAGCCAAAACAATCACGTGTATAACTCATAGACCTTCTTCCAGAGCCATTATAATTCTGTGATGCAAAAGAGGTCCACTTTACAGGGAAAAAAACAAAGTAAAGGCCAAATGGCCAGTATACGGCAGCTCAGAAGGTCATTTTATTTGGGATTCTTCCACTGATGTGAATCAACTAGGAAAAGGGACAGAGGTTACTTGGCAGTAAGTAGGAAAGAATTGCAGAGCAGCATATTCTGGTCAATTCCAAAAGCTCTGACCATCAGGCCACAGACTGCATTTGCCAGAGTAACAATCCATGCTATAAAAAAAAACTTCCTGATGAAACGTGCATTGTCCCACGTGTTTTACTTGATCGTAAGGTCCTGGAACATCCTGTTGACTTGAAAATTTCCCAAGCAATGGGCTTACGGTTGAGACTCAAGGCTCAACCTGAACTGACCCAAGAAATTCAAGGTTCCTATCAGGCCATGTAAGGGTTAAATACCAAATAGGAATGCCCAGGGTACTCACAGCCTACAGAGCACCTCTTCTCTCAAGTAGAGTTGCATAGCGTGTGGCTCAGCTAACGAGTGTGGGGGTTAGGAAGCATCCATAGGCTAGACTCATCACCTAGGCAGGCAAGCACTTAGGCACAGCGGAGGCATGCGGTTACCCTGTCTTAAGTAAAGCTAAGACAATTTAAGCGGACATAGAAATGCTGTGGGAGTCAGAAACACTTTGATGGTTTGAGAATGGAATCAATAATTTCAATCCAATAAAATGTACCACCGGAGGGAAGTGAAGCCAAAACCAGATAATACATCAAGGAAAATGTTAGAGTGATGAAAGTCCTGCATCAGAGCCCTCCAGGCCCACTGAAAGGCTAAGCTAGCAAGCTTTGTTGCAGAGCACTTATAAAATTAAGCCATCTGCTTTTTGGTTGGTATGAAGGTACTTCATTGGCGTCAGGTATCAACTGCCATAGGAAGCAATATGCACAAATCGCCCTAGACATTAAATCCATCCATCTCTCCATACAGTAATGAACATCATTGTTGGCAGACAGTGCATCTATCAATAGCGCTTGACAGTCATCAGAATATATGGCAAGAAGCAGAGAGAAGCAGCAATAGTATTGCATACATAAGTGACCCCCAGCAATAAAGAAAATCAATGACCCGATCAATGTGAGCACCAATGGCCCTAAGCAGTACATGAAGCAATGGACCCCATGGTATGTAAAGCAAGTGCTCCATTTAGTATGAATATCAATGGCCCCAGACACAGAAGTGTTGTCACCCATAAAGGCCCCAGGAAGCATGGGTATCACTCACCCTGACAGTTTGAGCATCAGTGCCCAAAGGCATTCCATGTATGAATGGCCACAGACAGTATGACCACCAGTGACTCGGGCAGTTTCAACATCCTTTGTTCTGGACAGTAATAGTATCAATGGCCCAAGTCAATATGAGCATATTGGCCACAAGCAGTATATACAAGGCAGGAGATCATGGTGGTAAACAGTGTATTGCTCTCCCTCTCTTACCTTCCATCATCTTCATGTCAGAGTTATCTAGAGATGAGGTGTTACTGATAAGTTCTTTATGGTCTGATGATGTCACATGGCGAGTCAGAAACATACATTCTCTGCATAGCATGGCCACATGAAAACTATGGCTGAGCAGCCCTGCATGAGCTGAGCCACAATGTCAGATTCCAGAGGCTGGAGCTGCCTGCTGCCTGTAATGTGGCAGCCTGGTGTTAGTTTATGGGCCCAATAGTCCTGCTGTGGTAGGTGCATGTCACATCACATGTCCGCATCTGAGTTATCCATGATGAACCATGTCTCGTGCAAGCCTTTCAGACAAGCTCACAGTGCCACTGAGCTCAATAACCACACGAGGATGTGCTGCAGACTGAACCGTGACTCCATTCACAGTGTCAGAGTAGGAGGCCAAGAAGCCTAAGATTCAGATATGCTCTCAGGTACCTTGTGCGTCGTACTCTGAGTCCATTGCCATAAGCACCCATCACACGGGCTATCTGAGCCAGAGGTGCAAAGATTTAGAGGGGCTGCAGTCAGGAAGAGTGACACGCTGTCAGTATCTGCCCAGCTTCCTGCTTAGGTCTCGCCTAAGGCAACACACATGCGGTGTCGCCTGCAAGAGATATTGTGTATGACAAGGGGCTTGGAGCCCGCCCATTGCTTACCATTCAGTGATTTCATTGTCACTCATATTTGCTGCCTCGTAAGTGGCCAGTGCATACCGGCTTCACTTCATCTGCTTATGTGTGGAGTATGATCCAAGTACTGACTGCTTTATCTTGATTAATGCCCTTTCAAGGGTCGAGCAGTGATTGAGGTACTACTTTTCTTTCTTCTTTTTTTCTTCCCGTGATGTCCTTGTCTTCCCTTCCCACCCTCCAGTCCGAGTTGCTTCTTCCCATCCCAAGCCCACTTGTCTGAGTTGCTTCTTCTCCACCCACCCCCTAGTTCGTGTTACTTTGTCCTCTTTCACACCCACTTATCTGTGTTACTTCTTCCCCACCCACACACCCTTTTCCGTGCTCCTTCCTCCCTCCCACCCAACCTCCCTTGTCCGTGTTACTACTTCCCCTACCACCCCCACCTTGTCCATGTTGCTATTTCCCCTTCCACTCCCTGTCTGTGTTGCTATTTTCTCTCCCACCCCATTGCTCATTTTGCTGCTTTCCTCCCACACCTACCCATTGTCTGTGCTGCTCCTTCTCTGCCACCCACATCCTCCTGCTGTCTGTGTTTCACCTCCTCCCACCGATCTGAAAAAAGGGAGACTCAAAGTCGATGGTACCCATGTGCAAAATTAAAAAATAATTTTTAAAATGCATTTTTTAATGTGACATGAAGCCCACATATATCCCTAGGGCATATGTGCACTTACGTATGCACTATGAATTTTGGGGTTCCTCCAGGGAACCTGAAAGCCAGAGGCACCCTTGGATTTCCTAAATTGTGATTTTCCTATTACAAAATCAAAATTTAGAAATTGCAAACCATTTATACCCATGGGCCTTCATGCCCATAGGCTCAGATGTATGAAGCCATTTAGCACTTTTTAATGGGCTGAATCGCTATTTTAGCCCATTAAGAAATGCTAAATGGCCTTTTCATATTTAACAAGCATTGGCATAGCCAATAGGTCTCGCATTTGGGGCCTTATAAGTGTTTAGCAATGCAACAGTTGCATAACTAAATACTTACAAGGTCCCAAAAGCTAGACCTATTGGCTATGCCAAGCGGTCGTGCGGCCGCGAAAGTGAAAGTAATCGCGATCAAGCGCAGCGCCCGCGCACATGCACTGTAGCTCTAGGCTGGCCATGGTAGCACTTTTTGGAGCCCTCTCAAAAAGTCTTGCCAGACCAGCGCATGCGCTGGGTCAGGCGAGACCTAAAAAGGGCCAAAATTGGTCACAATTTTTTGATTTGAACCTAGTAGAAATCGCAAATTGCGACCGCGATTTAGGAATCGCAAATGGAATCGCAAATACGGATTACCTATTTGCGATTCCTAAAGCACATGTATGTGGCATTTCCTAAATGCAAATCAAGCATTTAGGCAATGCTATTACCATCGACTTGAAGTCGATGGTAACCATGTGCCAAATTTAAAAATGCATTTGAAAATGCATTTTTTAATGTGACATGAGGCGCACATATTGTAGGAATCGCTTTTAGGGAATCGACAATTTAGTGTGTATCCTTTTGCATTTCTGAAATAGCGAATCCTACGGAGTCACTATTTAAGAAATACAAACGAGAAGCTTTGTACATCTGGGCCATAGGAACGAATGGTTTAGGATTTCCTAATAGCAAATCCTACTTTAGAGGAATCGCTATTAGGGAATCGCAGGGTATGTACATACCAATTTGCATTTCCTAAATAGCGATTTCTTGAAAATTGCTATTAAGGAAATGCAAACAGGAACCTAAGTACATCGTGGGAAAATATGGCGTCAGGCATGCCCTTGCACCGTATTACAACGTGGATCTAACTAGTGACCCTACCGTCCAGCTGCGGCTGGTGTCAGGAAAAAGTGGTGGGTTGAAGGAGGTGGGTGGACGACAATAACACAAACCCCCCAAAAAATACTTACCTTTAGCCCGCCGCATCGCCGTTCTTCTGCTCCTCTTGCTACACTGCAGCACAGGCTCCCAGACTCCCTTACGGCCAATCCAGACCCTGCTCTCATGCTGCTGGCAGCATGCGAGACGCACCGGTATTGGCCTGAGCAGCCTGAATTAGCTCTCCCAGACTGGGACCCTGTGTCTGCTGTCTCCAATCTGGCATCGCAGCTTGGGTTGGAGATATGTCAGTGCGCATGTTGGTTTGGACGGACGGCCAAACCCACATGCTCACTTGCAGCAGTGCCCACCACTCCCCCTATGTGCCTGTCATCCCGATGGCCCCACCCCCAAGACTCGGCCCTTCGAAGAAAAAAAAAGATGATAAACCAGTTTTATTATCATTTTATTTTTCAGGTTATACATCTGCTGGTGGGGGCGACGCTCCTCCGCCATAAGAGAGGAGCTGCCGTTGCGTACAGTCTACCTCTTCTGGCGAGCTGGAGCAGTCACTGCTGACATCTGCACGTCATGAGTTGGGCAAAGCAAGGCCAGCCCACTCCTTTAGCTGGGTCTGGTGGCTCGGTGGACTAATGCGTCCATTACAGGGGCCTGTGCTCGACTTCATGGTCACAGGTTCAAATCCTGGCAGGTCCCCTCAGCCTTTAATCCATCTGCGGTCGATAAAATGAGTACCGTTGAGTAACAATAAACATCTGTTATTCAGCGCCAAGAGGCCTCTGGGTGAATGTGTGTTTCACAATTGCACTTTATGTTTCACTCTTCGCAGCCTCTTCTTCTGACTGGCCTCGATAAATTCAATATAAATTATGTTGGATAATAGTTACAACGCATAGGAAGGACAGAAATGTCGTAGGAAGCTCTATAAAAGGTTATTCATTGAAGAGCAAGTTGCTTTCCATTTCCCCTCTGCTTCCTCGTTTGAAGCTATTTCTCCTTTTTTTTCACTTTCTCCCATTTTCCCTCCGTCCTTAACCTTCTTGTTAATATTTTATCTTCACCTCTCATTTCCTTTCCTCTCGTCTGTCTCTCCCCTTCCTCTACTCCCTACCTCTCTTCCTCTGTCTCTAGCCTCTCTCTCCATTTGGGTGTACCTCTGCTTTTTTAAAAGGTCCTTTTGCTCCTACAGACAAAAGTCCCTTCAATGTGCAAAAGTTGTAAAGAACCCTTTCGTGGGCATTACTAGTGTCAAAGGGTCAGTTAAACCTAAACTCTTTCTCTGACCTACATGATAATGTCGAAGCATTTCCCCTAACTCCTTTATTGAGGTTTTCATATTAAAAGATTATTCTAAGCATCAATGCCATGTTTATTCCTGAGAGAGACCCTTAATGTCAGCTTGATGGACATGGGATCATTTGTGTTGAAAGGCCCCGACTTTGGAGATAGAATATTCCACGTGAAAGAAGGGAACTTCACAGTTTCCCAGAAGTATTGGAAGGTTTTAGAAAATCAAGGCAGCACTTACTCGAGTCAAGAGTCAGACCATCTGATCAGCGGCCATTCCAAGGTTTAAGAGAGTAGAGGCTACCTTCATTTCAAAACCAACGAGGACAAGCTCCACCCGCCCAAATAAAGCGAGTTCAGGGACGAGTCTGTAATCGTGGAATCTAAAGATTTGTGGAAGTTCTTGTCATTGCTTTCATCGTCCCATTTAAGAAACATCTGCACGTGAAGCTTAAATCAGAAAGCTTCACAACACGTGAATGTAAACACGAAAGTTGTATTGTTTGTTCTGCCAAAAAATAGCAACTCGAAGCTAATAAATGCAACCTTGAATTTCATGAATCGTTACTGTGAGCTTTTGACACCTATTTCTGTACTTTCTTGCTTTTCTCTTCATTAAAGTGTCTCTTATAAAAAGTGTATTTTTAGCGTGATGTGATTTAAGGAACTATGGGGCATATTATCAAGACAGGCGATAAAATTATCGCCGCTTTAGCGGCAGAAAACTGCCACTAAAAAGGCGATAATGGGCTTGATAATACGCTCTATGGAATTCCAATTGAAGCCCATGTTAGATGTCCTTCACATCTAACATGGGCTTCAATTGGAATTCCATAGAGCGTATTATCAAGCCCATTATCGCCGTTTTAAGGGCAGTTTTCTGCCCTTAAAGTGGCGATAAGTTTATCGCCTGTCTTGATAATATGCCTCCAAGGGGCATATCAACAAGGGCCTTATCTCCGCTTTTTTAGCTTTAAAAGCCAAAAAAGCGGAGATAAAACTATCGCCCTATTTACAAGTGGTTGCTAACACGCATTAGCGCATGTTTGCACCTGTGTTTCCAACGCCTCGCTTTGCATCTCTAATGGGATGCAAAGTGGGCGTCACTGGGCAGTACTGCATGTAAATTATCGCTGATGTGCACATCGCGATATTTACAAGGAGGCGCACGCATTTTAGCAGACATTAGTTTTCGGCCAAAACCGCGGTTTTCGCCAAAAACTAACGTCTGCTAAAATGCTGACTTACGTGTACTTAACAATGAGGGTGGACCAGCAAGGTTATCGCCGTTTTCCATGGAACATCACTGGAAAACCAGCAATGTTCCATGGAAAACACCGCTATCGCTGGAATAATTATTGCCATGGCACTATGCGTTGTTAATACAGAGCTAGCATGGTGATAAGTTCCAGCGATAGCCGGCGAAGAAAACATTCACGCTAAGCGCGTCCAGCGATAATTATCGCTGCCACTTGATAATATGCCCCTATGTGTTATTGGCGCATACCTTTCCTCCTTTTCTCTTCTGGTCTCACTCGCTCCCTTTTCATCTCTACAGAAAACAACAAAAAACATCTGATTACCAAAGAGTTACAAACATGACAGTACCTTTCAATGATTGTATCTTCTAATCTCCAGGACCGAGGAATCAAACAAACTTGCCAACTTTCAAACCAAATCCAGGGAGGAGTGTCCCTTCGAGCAGACTTTCTCCTCTCTTCCTTGGGAAACATATTTTTGCTTTCAGTCAAAATTGGAGCTCTGTTGTTTTACTACCCCTAATGGAATATTTTGTGCAACACTGTATGTACTTAGATCTGTTTCTATCCACGTAAATTGTGCATTATTTCCTTCTTGAGCAGCGTTCTGCGAGCCATGTTGGTAAAGTCTGACCTGCACTAGAATTCATAAAGATAACTTATTCAAAGACTTTGCAGAAGGTATTTCCAAATCCAAGTTGCACCTGGATGCGCCTTCACTGCAATGAATCACAAAATGTGGAATTGCACGAGTGAATAGATCTGATCACATGGAATTATTTTACCAGTGAGGTGGAATTTTCCATGCAAGGAAATATTCTCATGGGGGGGGGGAGGTCATGGGACTTCCAGGATGGGGACACTTGCCAAGTACTTGAACACCACCTAACCCATGAAATTGGTGGAATTCACATCCTTTTATCAATCATGGGGTGGGGAGTAAACGCCCCCCTGCTGAGACAATGACTGAAATAACTAGCAGGGCAAGATGCTCTCTGCAGGGACAAGGGAATTCAGGCGAGGGGTCTAGCAGATATGTGGGAGGAGCTGAACCTAGGGAACAAGACCTGAGTGGAGCAGATTAGGATAGGAAGGTGTGACAAGAACAGAGCAATGTCTGAAGAAGACAACACTAGGAAGAAGTCACAAATGCAGTACCAGAACCAAGAGAAGATGACAGCGAAGTAGGAAGCAGAAGAACAATAGAGGAGCTGCCATGAATGACAGCTTGGATGCTCCATCGGAAATGACCTGTCAGTGACTAGAAGGCGATCACAATAAGGCAAGGAACAGTTATTCTCAGAGTCCTAGGAGAAGCCCAGCAGATCTTATGGAAGAAGGGAGGTAAGTGAGTCGCGGTTCATGAAAAAGACGTCAAGAAAGATAGAAAGAAGCAATGCAGTGAGAGATGCAGGGTAGAGGGAACAGAGGGAGGTGGATAGACGAGACAACAAACACATGTCTGTCTGTCTCCCCTCATTCCTCCTGCCGCTGTGTTTCTCCCTTTCCCTTGTTGTCTAGGTGTTCAGAGACAGCAGTTCCTATTTGGTTGTTCAAAATGCTGCCGCCAGATTTCTTTTCTCCCTTCCCAAATTCTGTTCAGCCTCTCAGCCCCTGATCAGCTCCACTGGCTTCCTGTTGAAAAGCACGCGAAGTTTAAAGGCTCTGCGTCTCCCACAAGATCCTCTGTACACAGGGAGTTCAAGCCTCGCTGCTCTGATGCAGTTTGTCCCCTATGAGAGCCTGACGCTCAGCAGACCTGAACACACGGATGCTCTTTACTGTCCTGGCCCCAGCCCTATGGACCTCTTTGCCGTCTTCGCTCGGAAAGACTCAAAACCAGGTAAGTTTTCAGAAGCGACTAAAGACCTAGGGGCATATTAACAAGGGCTTTATCTCCGCTTTATTGGCTTCAAAAGCCAAAGAAGCGGAGATAAAAATATCGCCCTATCAACAACAGGGTGCTAACATGCAAAATCGCATGTTAGCACCCTTTTTCACTACGCTTCCCTTTACATCTCTAATGAGATGCAAAGTGGGCATTCCAGAGCAAAATAATAGGAGAAATGTCGCTAAGCGACATATCTCCTATTATCAAGCTTCACGCTAACCCTGTTAGAGCCAAAAAAAGCAGCGCTAACCACGGTTAACGCTGCTTTTTTACGTCTGCTAATTTTCAGATGTAGCCATGTAATCCAATGGGAGGTGGATTACATGGCTAAATCCACCACGGGCCATCAACAAGGATATCCCTCTCCTTGTAGTTTTATCGCTGCATTACCAGCGATAACCTCCCAAAATGCCTCTATCGCTGCATTTTTTATCGTCTAGGCGGTTAGCGTTGTTAATAACGTGATAACCAGGCGATATTATCCAGCGATAGCGAGCGTTAAAAAAATTAATGCTAAGCGCCCTTAGCATTAATTTTCCCCGTTCCTTGTTAATATGCCCCTTGGTTGTCCTACTCCTTACCCTGGTCTGCCCTCCTCTTCTGATGTTGTCTTACCTGTGACTAGCACCAGGAAACCCCTTTTTTAACATAACATGTATGCTAAGGCACTTTGGAGTGTGTGAAGTTGTACTCTAGAAGTACTATTGTATGTACTGTTACACGCCTTTGGGAAGGACACAAAACCTCTAAAATGTGAATAGAATAGTTAATATTCAGGGAATATTCATAGACATGAGTGTCATTTGGGGTGGTCAGGGGTCGCACCTGTGACCTGCAGCTTGCTCACTACTACTCCTGGCACTTCCTTTGTGACCCCTGGCCTCGGAGGAGGCAAGGGTTTGCCCCCTCTGAGGCCAGGGGCTGCAAAGGAAGCGCCAGGAGTAGCAGGGAGCTAGCCAGAGGTCACAGCTGCGACCCCTGACTACCCCCAAATGACGTCCATAGACAGCTATTACAAACAGAAAAGGAATGTGCCATCTTTATACTTTGGCTAATAGGGCGTTGGATGTTTAGGGGCTAATTTACAACGGGATGTGCCACTCCCCGCAGTTATAAATGCTCTTGTGAATTGGCCCCACTGTGTTTGCGAGACACTATAAACTACTGTCGACAGAGGAAACCCTATCGGATGAAGCTGAGACTGTACTTTGCCTCCGAGTCGACTTTACCTGCTACATCTGTTTTTGAGCACACTGTTATGGTAGGGAGGGCTTCTGACCTTTCTAAGCATTGTAACAGGGGGCCCCATGAAATGTATGGATCCTGGGCAACTGAGCACCTTTCCATGTCTTAAAGATCTCGGATGGTAGCGTGCACACTAGGCCTAGACTGAACAAGCATTTGCAATGCAATAGGTCTCGCATTAGGAAGAGTTAAAGCTATTGGCCTTGCAAATGATAATACAATTTATTTATCTTTTGTTATAAGTAACAAATAAATGAAAGCCATTGTTATTTAAAATGGCAATCGCTCCTCGCATGTAAATGCAACACCTATTTCCTTTGAAAGAAGCGGCTGCTATTGTCCCTGGCTGTTTGAAAAGTGTAAGTGCACATGGCAGTGCATGTTGCAGGAAAGCATGTTATGCAGGAGAAACGCATCAAAGAAAATATTTTTTACAGATTAAATAAGATATACTATGTAACAACAGAAGTGAAAGGGCCAGTTGTTATGGGCGGTTAGGAATGTTGACAAGGCGGTACTAAGAAGGGACTAACAAGCGTATTAAGAATCATAAGTTAGTATTAACAAACGGCAATTACATATTTGAATAAAAAATATGGGCGGAGCTTGAAGTCCGTAGTCAAATACAGCATTCCTCACAGAGCTGCGCATGCGCTGGCTATGCTCTATTGAAAAACCACTTTGTGCACATTCCTGCACTGGGAGTGAGTCAATTAGTGAGTGTGTCAGTGAGAATGAGTCAATTAGTGAGAGTGTGTCAGTGAGAGTGTGTCAGTGAGAGTGAGTCAATTAGTGAGTCCTTGAGAGTAAGTCAGTGAGACAGTGAGAGTGAGTCAATTAGTGAGAGAGTGAGTGAGACAGTGAGAGTGAGTCTATGAGGGAGTCTGTGAGAGAGAGGCAATTAGTGTGAGAGTGAGGCAATTAGTGAGAGAGTGACTCAGTGAGTCAATTAGTGAGTGAGTGACTCAGTGAGAGTGAGTTAATTAGTGAGAGAGAGTCAGAGTGAGTTGAATAGTGAGAGAGTGAGTCAGTGAGAGTGAGTGAATTTGTGAGTCATTGAGAGTGAGTCAATTAGTGAGTGTCAGTGAGAGTGAGGCAATTAGTGAGACTGTGTCAGTGAGTGTGTCAGTGAGAGTGAGTCAATGAGGGAGTCCGTGAGTAAGTGAGTGAGACTGATCCAGTGAGAGTGAGTCAATTAGTGAGTGAGTCAGTGAGAGTGAGTCAATTAGTGAGAGTGAGTCAGTGAGAGTGAGGCATGAGGGAGAGAGTGAGTCAGTGAGAGTGAGTCAATTAGTGAGTCATTGAGAGTGAGTCAATTAGTGAGTGAGTGAGTTAGTGAGAGTGAGTCAATTAGTGAGATTGAGTCAGTGAGAGTGAGTCATGAGAGAGAGAGTGAGTCAGTGAGAGTGAGTCAATTAGTGAGAGAGTGACTCAGTGCGAGTGAGTAAATTTGTGAGCAAGTGAGCCAGTGAGAGTGAGTCAATTATTGAGAGAGAGAGTCAGTGAGAGTGAGTCAATTAGTGAGTCAATTAGTGAGTGTGTCAGTGAGTGAGTCAATTAGTGAGTGTGCCAGTGAGAGTGAGTCAATTAGTGATTCCGTGAGAGTGAGCCAGTGAGAGTGAGCCAGTGAGAGTGAGCCAGTGAGAGTGAGCCAGTGAGAGTGAGTCAATTAGTGAGAGAGTGAGTGAGTCAGTGAGAGTGAGTTTGTGAGAGTGAGTCTGTGAGAGAGAGGCAATTAGTGAGAGAGTGAGTCAATTAGTGAGACAGTGACTCACTGAGTGAGTTAATTAGTGAGAGAGTGACTCAGTGAGAGTGAGTTAATTGCGCGCGCCTCGCGCTTAAAGTTTTAGAAAATAAGGGAAAAAAAGACAAGCCCAGCGGAGCATGGCGCGCGCTTGGGGGCGGGGGAGCATATTCCAGGCGGGGGAGCGGACCCTTTGAAGTCCTCCCCAAAAGGCGGATTGCATCCGCAGAAAGTGATGCGTGTCACTTTGCAACCCTTTGGTTCATTCTGATGTGATTGATAAGGTGCATGTGAAGCCAGGGGTGTCATGGAGCACTCTGATGTTATTGCTAAGGTGCATGTTAAAGTCTGTGAATGTATGTCAGTGAGTATGTAAAAGTATGTGTTATGTTGTCTGTTTGACTGCAGCAGCGACATGAGCAATATATGAAACGCTATGTACACGAAAAAGCAACGTAGGTAACTGCGTGAAATCAGTGGAATGAAAGTGAATTTTGGGTTTTGAAAGCAAAGCAGAACAAGACCCCGTCGCCGCCGCTGCATAGCCAACTGTGGAAATATGGATTTTTCTGGTCAGTTATGTCCCCTATCTTGGACCCCAACGGTTCTATGTGCATGTCACAAGTACATGTACGTTCCCTCCAGTTCCAGTTATGAAGACGCAAATACATGTGCGTCCACCGTCAACATGTCCTCTGTCAGATCCGCCATGAATAGGCCGGATATTCCATTCCTAAGTATGAAAGGCCACCGGCTTTATATGGTTCACTTATGCCATTTTACAGTCCAGGCAAGTAGGCCCTGATTCTGTCGTCAAACTCTTCTTGCCTTCTGCCTCTGAAAGCTCCAGTCTGAGCCTGCATCTGTGACCATGAACTTTGTCTCATTCTCTGCGCGGCTCACGAAGCCTGACATCAGCCTATTCTCTGCCAAGAACTGTATTTCACCTTCGAGTTATCTGCTTCCCCCTCAGCCAATGCATTCCTGCCTAGTAGTTTAAGTAAACATTCTTCCAGCCACCGAGCAAAAGGCCCGGCTTCTCTGCCCTTATGCAAGTAATTCATAGTCCTGTTACTATGGAAGATTCCTGCCCTCGCATTTAGTGTAGACACTTAGACGCTTGTACACGCACGCACAGTCAGTATAGAATAGATTCTGTTCGAGAGTCCTTCTTTATGGATAACATAGTTCTTTAAACATAGGATGTTAGATATGATTTGGGATTAGGTTGACTTGACCCCCCAGACTTCTTGTCTCCACATGTGGAGCTAAATGTCAAGTCCCCTTCACCCCCTAGTTACACGTCAATTACACGTCATGCTGCTGCGCGCGCATCTATGCCAAGTATTATCTTATGGATCCACCTATATGTGACATCATAACCAATTACGTTCCTTTTTACTCCTTATTACACCCATTTTTGGTTACGCAGATATATCGTCATTTTCCTTATCAATTGTTACGCCTACTGCATTCGCCTCATTGTAATGTATGATCTATAAAAGTCATTTCATGTCAATAATGTATGTACTTCACTTCCTGAACCTCCGTGGTGATGGAACTTGGAGCAACCGATTATAATCGTTCATTGGAATAAAGCCCATTCCGAACCTCTAATACCACGGATTCTGCCTCTCATTTTACTGAGCTATTTTATTATGTTTCTGTATCAAATTAAGTCCAGGTAAAGGAATTTTATTTACCACATGAATGGCGCCCGAATAGGGACACTTTCTCATCTCACGCGCCGGCGGTGAGTTGCAGGCCCGGTCTCCTGCCACAGCTGGACGGACAATAACGCGTACCAGCAGGATTTCCTGTATCTCCCTCCGGTCAAGCGGGGGCGACTGAGGCTGCGATCAACACCCGGACGAGGCGGTGAGAAGTGCGAAGTATCCCGACCAGAGCCTAGCTGAGAGAGCAAGATCCGAGGTATACAGAGACCCACCAGTTCGAAGTCAAGCCCAGTGTCCGACGAGTCGAGTCGAGTCCAGTCCGGTTCAAGTTCAAGTTACCGAGGCCTTCCGTTTCCGAAGCTACCCGGTGAGTACCATTGCTGGGGAGGCATTTCTGACGTGCACATAGGTTGTGCCGGTCAAGACGGGTTTGGGTACACAAATCCGGTCTGCACTGTTTCAGCAGTGTATCTGTACTGTTTAGCAGTATATCAAGTATTCCGAAGTATCTAGTTATTGTCAAGAATTAAGCTTGGTGATTAGTTATGCAGACGATCATCATTGTTGTTTCAGTTAAAGATTTAATGCTTAATGTTTAATGTGTTTAAGTACGTTCTGTATATTGTGGTATGAATGACTGTTCATTATCGTGTTTATTGTATTAAGTCTGTTCAAAATCAAGTATCAGGTCAGTTGGTCAAAATCAAGTATAAGGTCAGTTCCCAATATGCCGTTCTTTTCGAAACTAAGACAGATCACTACAAGAAAAGGGGTACTCGAAGAAGCCGTTCCCATTCCTCCTAGGGACACTCCAGGGTACTTCATGTATCATAAACATGGCCTAGACGCCATATTATTTCTTGATTTATGGGTAGACTACACCAAGGAATTACCAGAAAGTCAGAGGTGGCCCACAGCGGGAACCCGGGATGCAGAGTGCATCATGAAAGTAGAAGAAGAGTTATGGAAAAGGAAAGTCAGACAGTCACAGAAAGACGCCGTTGAGTTATGGCGTAAAGAATCACATAGACGAACAGAAAAAGCACGTAGACAGGAGGAGAAGAGTAAAGAGAATTCCAATAAAGTTCAAGAAAATCTATTGATTGAGGAAGGTATCCGAGTGAAATCAGAACAAGTAGACAGACAAAGAAATGCCCTTATGAATGGTATGTATCCCCTTCTGGCCGAAGGATTACCTAAGGCTACCCCAGAAATACCGAAAGACTTGCCACCCCCATTGTTCCCAATAAAGGTACATCCTAAGGGGCATCCTAGAACCGCAGAAGACGTTTTTCTTTCCTCATATTTAGATGACGCAGCTCCCGAATATGCTAATTCCGCCCCGCATAGACCGCATACCAGGGAGGTCCAACGCCAAGATCCAGCACCCGTATCCCTACAGCAACAAATCGAGTCACAAGTTCTGGCAAGCACATCTGTTTCTGCATCCGCTCCTACAGCTACTTCTATAGCTGTGTCCACACCTGTAGTTGCTGTGTCACGTTCGACGAATCCTTTCACACCCGACACCCCAGATGGGGCCACGGGAGGTGCTACCAATATCTTTTCTACGCCACCCAGAATAAATAAACTTACTTTTCAAGAGTCAGCACATTCACGTACACCCAAACTCATAAGTGCCCGTACGCTGAAGGAACTTCTTATAGATTGCAGATATGACCCTGTGCCCGGTAAAGAGGACGAAATGACCCTGGCGTCATTGCGTATCAGACGAGCCGCAGTGTATTTAGGGAAGTTACCAGGAATGACTGCGCATCTAGATAATATATACCATTTTGTCCAAACAGGGCGAGATCCAGAATGTATTAACAGAGCTATGGAATACCAGAAAGTAGAGATACAGGGGGAACTGTTACGTTTCCTCATAAACTGTGTGATCAGAAATCAAGACCGACCGGGGGTAGACCCGGAAGCAATGCAAATTCTTACAAGATGGAGCCAGAATATATCAGAAGGGAGACATGATAAACAAAATTGTATAATAGCCATGTGCCGAAAGATCCGTAAAGAAATAGAACGCCTACACGAAGAGAGATTAGAGGTAGACGAGTTCGAACAAAGCGAGGAAGAAGGGTCAGGACCGCCCACAGGACAGTCAGAAACTATAGCCTATGTAGGTAAAAGAAGATCTTGTAATAGTACGAGATGTCTTATTGACCCGATACGCCCGATATGTCCAGACAATAACAGGGGTTTCCCAACACCCATAGTCCATATAAGGTCTAACGAGCATTCGTTCCAAACAGCTGACAAATTACTCCGAGAACGAAGGGGTTATCATTTCCTCGAATCTATGGATGAACAAGATTTAGCCAGGGCAGCTGTCCATTGGGTGGACAGTCCCGGAAAATATAGTGATGATACAGTAGCACGCACATTTTTGAATCTCACCCCAGATGAACAGCGGTTAGCTGGGATTTATATGATTCAACAACTCATTATACTATATCGGAGTCAGCGTTCGGACCCTGGTCCCTTACCTGACATATTGACTGAATTGCTTATGAATAAATGGAGAGGTGCAGGTACTAAATTAATTAAAGAAATTCTAGAATCAAGAAAGCAGTATATTCTTTTTGTATGTTCAGAACATGTCTCATTGCCCGTCAAGGAAAGAACCACGTATCACATGGATAGACAGAATCCCTTACGAGAAGTGCACCCAATAAAGGGCGAGGACAATGAGTTTAAACGCGTATTTGTATATACGCCCATATCGAAAATAGAATTGTTACAAATGAAGAAAGTGGTACCCAGTCATGACAAAGACCCAGCGGGTTTTCACCGAGAAATTAAAGACATGTTACTCATGGGAGAGTATACCTATCCCGACATTATGACAATATTAAAGGTATTGATGCCTGCTGGCATTTATGAGAAACTCAAGGAAAAAGAGTGGGAGGTAGGAGACCAAAAGATAGAATGGTCAGTGTTAGAAGCGGAAGAAAAGGCCCGAACTGCAGGAGCAGGACTTGGGGATAAAACTAAAGCACTACCAGGTTTATTAGTACAGGTACTGCCACGTTTATTAACTACGAAAAAGGAAGATTGGGGTACAATTTCAGCCTGTAAACAGAAGCAAGATGAAGACACTAGTGATTACTATGCCCGATTTGAAAAATGTTTTGGTATAAATAGTGGCATAAAAGCAAGTAGCGAATCATACCCACATCTGTTTGTAACAAAATTAGTAGAAAATGCCCTGCCACCAGTAAAGAATAGAGTATTAAAATTCGAGAGTACCTGGCAAGGTAACACTCCATCACAAATGTTACAAATGTTACAGTACCATCATAATAGAATTAGAGAGGAACAAGAACATGAACACAGACGCATGAAAGACACGAAAATGAAAATGTTAGTTTCCCAGACAGTTCCAGCTGAAGGACATAAAAAGGGTATGACACATTCCGATTCAGCAGGACCTGTAAAAGGGACATGCAATTATTGTAAAAAGCCAGGTCATTATGTACACGATTGTCCAGTTTTAAAACATAATATCGCCATAGGTAAAACACAAGAAAGATCACGGCCATTTAGACAAGATCAGAATGAACAAGGAGCTCTGCAGCATACCCAGGCCATGCCAGCCGCACAACAGCCAATACAGTTTGTGCCAGCTGCACCACCGTTGCCTGTTGCTGCCACACAGACAACAACACGACAAATGTATCAGATCGCACAGTATGAATATCCTGAGTATCAGCGTTACGCATGAACTAGCCTAGAGAGGGAAGTTGACTTACCCCTTATCGAGATACCTGTAGATCAAGAAGGACCTTATGTACACAGTGAATTATTAGGTCAAGATAGAAAATTTTTACTCGATACAGGGGCAAGTCGAACAACTATAAAACGTAGTGAAGTTCCAGGGGCACCCCTCTCAGGCTCACAAAATATTTCCCTTGGTTTTTCAGGAAAACCTATTGTTAATGAAGTGTCACAACCTCTGCCACTTACGATAGGACCTCTGACCCGAACTACAGATTTATTGCTTACTAAATCATGTCCAGAAAACCTGTTAGGAATAAAAACATTAAAAGCTCTAGGAGCTATAATATGTTGTTCTCCGGAAGGAGTAAGATTGTTTTTACGTGATTTTAAAGGTCACTATGTATCTAGAGACATGGATCCCCGACTGCAGACTTTACCTACACGTCTATGGGCACAAGGCCCTACTGATGTTGGTTGCATGAATATTACACCATATCGAGTCACATTAAAGGCAGGAGTGGTGCTACCACGAATGCGACAATACAAGTTACCACCAGATGCTGTAGTGGCTTTACTACAAATCATTGACGAGCTCATTACCCAAGGAGTAGTTGTAGAAACAGACTCCAATGTATGTAATTCACCAATAATTCCGATTCTTAAACGAACAGATCCAAAGGCCCCGCCAGTCTATCGATTGGTTATTGATCTGCGCGAGTTAAACAAATGCATTGTGCCACAATTCCCTGTGGTCCCAGATATCTCGTCATTACTGACAGCTATTGATTCCGAAGCGACATTCTTTACTGTAATCGATCTCAAGAATGCCTTTTTCAGCGTCCCAATAGATCCGGAAAGCCAATATTTATTCGGATTTAGTTTAAATGGACGTAGCTTTAAATTCTCACGCGCACCTCAAGGATTTACAGAAAGCCCCAGCATCTATAGCCAAGCACTGAAACGAGAACTTGACAGTATCCACATGCCAGTTATCACTGCTCTGCTTCAATACGTCGATGATCTGCTGATCACCGCCCGAAGCGAACCCGAATGTGAAAAAGCATCATTGACAGTTTTACAATTTCTAGCCGAAAAGGGGCACAAGGTGTCCCCTTCTAAGCTGCAATTCTGTGTCCAGCGAGTTATTTATCTTGGACACTCGCTGTCCAAGGAGGGAAGGCAGCTTACACCAGACCGCATTCAGTTAATAGCTAACATGCCAATACCCAAGACACAAAAGGAGGTGCGGGCTTTCATAGGCCTCACTTCATACTGTAGACCGTGGATCCCGCAATATGCATTTCTAGCAAAACCACTCATTCAGTTGACAACCCAGGAGGCAGCCACATCGACTGTTCTCCCTTGGACTCAGGAACATACACAAGCTTTTGAAAGCCTAAAGAAAGCTTTATGTCAAGCACCTGTTTTAGCAACGCCATGTTACAGAAAACAGTTTACACTCTTTGTTACAGAACGCGAAGGTACTGCTTTGTCAGTACTCACACAGGAACAAGCAGGAGCACACAAACCATGTGCTTATTTTTCTAGTACATTAGATCCCGTAGCTCAGGCTTTGCCTGCATGCCTGAAATCAGTAGCAGCGACAGCTTTAGCAATCAGACAAAGCGATGCCATAGTGTTAGGACATCCATTGACAGTTCAAGTACCACACACAGTAGAAGTCTTTGTAAATAGAACGCAAACACAACACTTGACTATAGCGCGACTTACAGGGTATGAACTTACATTGTTTCAGCCACATATAGAAATCAGACGCTGTAACACATTGAATCCTGCCACACTTTTGCCAGTAACCGGAACAGACCCACTAGCTCATGACTGTATTGAGGTTATTACTATAACGACAAAACCCAGACAAGACTTGACAGATGTCCCATTGTCAGATCCAGACCTGACGTTGTATGTAGATGGTTCATGTATGAGAACAAGTACAGGAGAGTTAGTGGCTGCTTACGCAGTCACAACAGATACAGAAGTCATTGAAACTAATCGTATTAATACTTTGTCAGCTCAAGCCGCAGAGCTCATCGCTCTGACACAAGCCTGTATTCAAGCCACAAGTAAAAAAGTCAACATATACACTGATTCACGTTATGCATTCGGAGTTGTACATGACTTCGGCGTGCTGTGGCGAGAGAGAGGTTATTTAACTTCCCACGGTGCCCACATTCAGCACGGACCCCTCATTGATGCCTTATTAGATGCAATACATCTACCTACTGCAATATCAATTATGAAATGTAAGGCTCATACGAAGGTTACTGATATCATTTCCCAAGGCAATGATTTAGCCGACAGAACAGCTAAACAGACTGCTCAAACTCAAACCCCCGACATGACAAAGACAATAGTCCCGATGCCGACACATTGTATGACAGTTAAAGATCCTACTCTTGACGTAATTGACATACAGACACATGCTACACCAGACGAAATAAAGAAATGGACTGAATTAGGAGGGATCCAAACGGACCAAGGATGGATGATGAAGGAAAGGTCTGTATGGTTCCTTCCTGATTCAATGGTCCAAGTTATAGTTAATACTATACATAGTCCAGCACATCTAGGAGAAAAAGCTATGCTAGACAGCATTCAACACATTTGGTTCAATAAACATTTACGAGCAGCAGCCAAACAAAAAGTCCGTACCTGTATGATCTGTTGCCAGTTCAACCCAGGAAAAAGCGTTCCCGTAGAACAGGGTGGATTTCATCCTCCTGATCACCCTTTTGAAGTCCTCCAGATGGATTATATCCAGATGGAACGATGTCGAGGATTCAAATATGTTCTCGTAGTTGTCTGCGCTCTGTCCCGTTGGACGGAGGCATACCCGGTTTCAGATTACACTGCCCGACTACTGCCAAACAGTTGGTTCGAGAATTCTTCCCACGATACGGTTTACCACGTGTTGTCTACTCAGATAACGGCCAACCGTTCTCATCCGAATTAATGAAACATGTTTCACTTCTGCTAGGATATCAGTGGAAATTCCACTGTGTTCGACACCCCGAGGCAGCAGGTCTCGTAGAAAGACATAATCAGATACTGAAAATCAGACTGTCCAAAATATGCAGAGAGAAAGGTGTCGACTGGATAGTAGCATTACCAGTTGCACTCTTTTACATGAGAATGGTAGCACACTCTCGAACAGGGCTATCCCCGTATGAGGTGATCTTCGGCAGACCACCAAATATGTGGGGGACGCCTATACCACGCAAAATAACTGATATTGACTGTAATATGCTGACAGATTACTTGGCTTCCTTGATGTCTGCACTACAATCTTGTCATTCACAGGTTGCTGCAGCATTTCCCGACAACACTGAGGTGAAACCCCATGACGTAGTTCCGGGTGATTTCGTGTTTGTGAAAAATTTCGACCGAAAGACTCAGCTGGAGCCCAGGTGGAAGACACCCAAGTTGGTTCTGCTGACCACAAGAACAGCCGTGAAGATCGAGGGCCGCAAGGGCTGGATTCATTCAAGTCATATCAAGAAATTTCATGGACAATCCTCGGATATAGACATTGTGCCCTGCACTCCCTCACAGACTGATTCAAAACTTCCTTTGGTTGAAAAGACTGAAACCGAACTCTATAAAGTTAAATTGAGGCCTAGAACGTCAGACGATTTGATTGTTTAAGTCCTCTCCTAGGTGAAGCGGTTGAATCTGTCTCTGACATGTATCCTCTAGACCTGAATCATGGACAGTCGCGAAAAATGTTGAAACGACAGGCGTATTGTAAATCACTGCGTAGCCATTGCATAGTGACATTAATAATCTTGTTTTCCTTAAGTCTTTTAATAATTACTGCAAGTATATTGTTGCACATATATTACCCTATTGCCAGAAACGTTTACAATGTTACCGCAGAACATTCTTTTAGTAACTTACCCCCGCATGAATTGTCTTATAGACTTGCGCTGCGCAATAACACTTTCATTAGTATGTTACATCATTCCCATCAGACTAGTAATGCCACTAATTGTTGGGTGTGTGGCCGGCTCCCTCCCTATCAGAATTATGAAGGAGTCTTGCCATTCTTTCCGCACCCATTTACACATAATGGCTCCTGTGGAGCATGGTTTAGTTTAATCAATTCCATAGACTCAGACACAGCAGTTTACCAAGATCAGTGGGTATGGGGAAACCTGAACCTAGTTTTACTCAAGGTCTGCTATCCTGACAAGGAGGGTCGCCCCAAAAGAACAGGAACTGATCTAGAAAATGAAGTATATGGATTAGGTAATTTTACACCTAAATCTCATGATTCTAAATGTCGTATCCGAAGTTGAACTAGTCTTACCCACCATGTCAGTATTCCCAGCGAAGGGTGAATTGTGTGTAAGAAAGGTTGGTTCCATACATATGGGCCATAGTAAATGCACTACTACAGTAGAATTCAGTGATCAAGGCAAATCCTCATTCAGAGCTTATCGCCACTCCTACTTTATATGTGGTCAGACTGCATATATGCGTCTACCTCTAGATTGGGATGGTACCTGCTACATTGCATTCCTTTTGCCACCTGTTTTCCTAGCTCCTCCTGATTATTATAGAAATATTCATTTAGTACACAATAGAGAGCGGAGAGATCTCCCGATTGTCGATTACACTGAAACAGCATGGGAAAAATACACAGATTTCAATAAAGGCATCTTTCCCTATATAGGTACTGTTACTAATAGTAAACTAATATGTAGATTAACTAGAACCCTTGAAGCAGTAGTGAATGAAACTATTTCCGCCTTAGGCAATTTAACAGAAGAGCAGTCTGCTATGCGGATTGTTGTGCTTCAAAATCGTCTTGTCCTTGACGTCATCCTGGCTGATAGGGGCGGAGCTTGTAGGGTCATCGGATCAAGCTGCTGCGTATTCATACCAGAAAATTCGCCATCAGTATATAAAGCCATAACTTGCCTTCATGAGATTGTAAATCAGATACACCAGAACCCAGGCACTTGGACTTGGTCCAGTTGGTTTTGGAGTGTGATATCAGCCTGGGGATGGAGAGTTCTATCTTTCCTAGGTATTGGCCTTCTCATACTATTCAGTTGCTGTCTATGTCTACAATGTGGACCAGCGATCTGTGGTCTGTGTACCACCTCGTGCATTCCACCACCAAGATTTCATTCGTCACGGAAGAAGAAAGAAGAACAAATGATGCTATATGAACAGATCAATGGATTAATGAAGATTGATATCTCTTGACGGGCAAGTAGGGGACAAGGAGGGAATGTGGAAATATGGATTTTTCTGGTCAGTTATGTCCCCTATCTTGGACCCCAACGGTTCTATGTGCATGTCACAAGTACATGTACGTTCCCTCCAGTTCCAGTTATGAAGACGCAAATACATGTGCGTCCACCGTCAACATGTCCTCTGTCAGATCCGCCATGAATAGGCCGGATATTCCATTCCTAAGTATGAAAGGCCACCGGCTTTATATGGTTCACTTATGCCATTTTACAGTCCAGGCAAGTAGGCCCTGATTCTGTCGTCAAACTCTTCTTGCCTTCTGCCTCTGAAAGCTCCAGTCTGAGCCTGCATCTGTGACCATGAACTTTGTCTCATTCTCTGCGCGGCTCACGAAGCCTGACATCAGCCTATTCTCTGCCAAGAACTGTATTTCACCTTCGAGTTATCTGCTTCCCCCTCAGCCAATGCATTCCTGCCTAGTAGTTTAAGTAAACATTCTTCCAGCCACCGAGCAAAAGGCCCGGCTTCTCTGCCCTTATGCAAGTAATTCATAGTCCTGTTACTATGGAAGATTCCTGCCCTCGCATTTAGTGTAGACACTTAGACGCTTGTACACGCACGCACAGTCAGTATAGAATAGATTCTGTTCGAGAGTCCTTCTTTATGGATAACATAGTTCTTTAAACATAGGATGTTAGATATGATTTGGGATTAGGTTGACTTGACCCCCCAGACTTCTTGTCTCCACATGTGGAGCTAAATGTCAAGTCCCCTTCACCCCCTAGTTACACGTCAATTACACGTCATGCTGCTGCGCGCGCATCTATGCCAAGTATTATCTTATGGATCCACCTATATGTGACATCATAACCAATTACGTTCCTTTTTACTCCTTATTACACCCATTTTTGGTTACGCAGATATATCGTCATTTTCCTTATCAATTGTTACGCCTACTGCATTCGCCTCATTGTAATGTATGATCTATAAAAGTCATTTCATGTCAATAATGTATGTACTTCACTTCCTGAACCTCCGTGGTGATGGAACTTGGAGCAACCGATTATAATCGTTCATTGGAATAAAGCCCATTCCGAACCTCTAATACCACGGATTCTGCCTCTCATTTTACTGAGCTATTTTATTATGTTTCTGTATCAAATTAAGTCCAGGTAAAGGAATTTTATTTACCACATGAATGGCGCCCGAATAGGGACACTTTCTCATCTCACGCGCCGGCGGTGAGTTGCAGGCCCGGTCTCCTGCCACAGCTGGACGGACAATAACGCGTACCAGCAGGATTTCCTGTATCTCCCTCCGGTCAAGCGGGGGCGACTGAGGCTGCGATCAACACCCGGACGAGGCGGTGAGAAGTGCGAAGTATCCCGACCAGAGCCTAGCTGAGAGAGCAAGATCCGAGGTATACAGAGACCCACCAGTTCGAAGTCAAGCCCAGTGTCCGACGAGTCGAGTCGAGTCCAGTCCGGTTCAAGTTCAAGTTACCGAGGCCTTCCGTTTCCGAAGCTACCCGGTGAGTACCATTGCTGGGGAGGCATTTCTGACGTGCACATAGGTTGTGCCGGTCAAGACGGGTTTGGGTACACAAATCCGGTCTGCACTGTTTCAGCAGTGTATCTGTACTGTTTAGCAGTATATCAAGTATTCCGAAGTATCTAGTTATTGTCAAGAATTAAGCTTGGTGATTAGTTATGCAGACGATCATCATTGTTGTTTCAGTTAAAGATTTAATGCTTAATGTTTAATGTGTTTAAGTACGTTCTGTATATTGTGGTATGAATGACTGTTCATTATCGTGTTTATTGTATTAAGTCTGTTCAAAATCAAGTATCAGGTCAGTTGGTCAAAATCAAGTATAAGGTCAGTTCCCAATATGCCGTTCTTTTCGAAACTAAGACAGATCACTACAAGAAAAGGGGTACTCGAAGAAGCCGTTCCCATTCCTCCTAGGGACACTCCAGGGTACTTCATGTATCATAAACCTGGCCTAGACGCCATATTATTTCTTGATTTATGGGTAGACTACACCAAGGAATTACCAGAAAGTCAGAGGTGGCCCACAGCGGGAACCCGGGATGCAGAGTGCATCATGAAAGTAGAAGAAGAGTTATGGAAAAGGAAAGTCAGACAGTCACAGAAAGACGCCGTTGAGTTATGGCGTAAAGAATCACATAGACGAACAGAAAAAGCACGTAGACAGGAGGAGAAGAGTAAAGAGAATTCCAATAAAGTTCAAGAAAATCTATTGATTGAGGAAGGTATCCGAGTGAAATCAGAACAAGTAGACAGACAAAGAAATGCCCTTATGAATGGTATGTATCCCCTTCTGGCCGAAGGATTACCTAAGGCTACCCCAGAAATACCGAAAGACTTGCCACCCCCATTGTTCCCAATAAAGGTACATCCTAAGGGGCATCCTAGAACCGCAGAAGACGTTTTTCTTTCCTCATATTTAGATGACGCAGCTCCCGAATATGCTAATTCCGCCCCGCATAGACCGCATACCAGGGAGGTCCAACGCCAAGATCCAGCACCCGTATCCCTACAGCAACAAATCGAGTCACAAGTTCTGGCAAGCACATCTGTTTCTGCATCCGCTCCTACAGCTACTTCTATAGCTGTGTCCACACCTGTAGTTGCTGTGTCACGTTCGACGAATCCTTTCACACCCGACACCCCAGATGGGGCCACGGGAGGTGCTACCAATATCTTTTCTACGCCACCCAGAATAAATAAACTTACTTTTCAAGAGTCAGCACATTCACGTACACCCAAACTCATAAGTGCCCGTACGCTGAAGGAACTTCTTATAGATTGCAGATATGACCCTGTGCCCGGTAAAGAGGACGAAATGACCCTGGCGTCATTGCGTATCAGACGAGCCGCAGTGTATTTAGGGAAGTTACCAGGAATGACTGCGCATCTAGATAATATATACCATTTTGTCCAAACAGGGCGAGATCCAGAATGTATTAACAGAGCTATGGAATACCAGAAAGTAGAGATACAGGGGGAACTGTTACGTTTCCTCATAAACTGTGTGATCAGAAATCAAGACCGACCGGGGGTAGACCCGGAAGCAATGCAAATTCTTACAAGATGGAGCCAGAATATATCAGAAGGGAGACATGATAAACAAAATTGTATAATAGCCATGTGCCGAAAGATCCGTAAAGAAATAGAACGCCTACACGAAGAGAGATTAGAGGTAGACGAGTTCGAACAAAGCGAGGAAGAAGGGTCAGGACCGCCCACAGGACAGTCAGAAACTATAGCCTATGTAGGTAAAAGAAGATCTTGTAATAGTACGAGATGTCTTATTGACCCGATACGCCCGATATGTCCAGACAATAACAGGGGTTTCCCAACACCCATAGTCCATATAAGGTCTAACGAGCATTCGTTCCAAACAGCTGACAAATTACTCCGAGAACGAAGGGGTTATCATTTCCTCGAATCTATGGATGAACAAGATTTAGCCAGGGCAGCTGTCCATTGGGTGGACAGTCCCGGAAAATATAGTGATGATACAGTAGCACGCACATTTTTGAATCTCACCCCAGATGAACAGCGGTTAGCTGGGATTTATATGATTCAACAACTCATTATACTATATCGGAGTCAGCGTTCGGACCCTGGTCCCTTACCTGACATATTGACTGAATTGCTTATGAATAAATGGAGAGGTGCAGGTACTAAATTAATTAAAGAAATTCTAGAATCAAGAAAGCAGTATATTCTTTTTGTATGTTCAGAACATGTCTCATTGCCCGTCAAGGAAAGAACCACGTATCACATGGATAGACAGAATCCCTTACGAGAAGTGCACCCAATAAAGGGCGAGGACAATGAGTTTAAACGCGTATTTGTATATACGCCCATATCGAAAATAGAATTGTTACAAATGAAGAAAGTGGTACCCAGTCATGACAAAGACCCAGCGGGTTTTCACCGAGAAATTAAAGACATGTTACTCATGGGAGAGTATACCTATCCCGACATTATGACAATATTAAAGGTATTGATGCCTGCTGGCATTTATGAGAAACTCAAGGAAAAAGAGTGGGAGGTAGGAGACCAAAAGATAGAATGGTCAGTGTTAGAAGCGGAAGAAAAGGCCCGAACTGCAGGAGCAGGACTTGGGGATAAAACTAAAGCACTACCAGGTTTATTAGTACAGGTACTGCCACGTTTATTAACTACGAAAAAGGAAGATTGGGGTACAATTTCAGCCTGTAAACAGAAGCAAGATGAAGACACTAGTGATTACTATGCCCGATTTGAAAAATGTTTTGGTATAAATAGTGGCATAAAAGCAAGTAGCGAATCATACCCACATCTGTTTGTAACAAAATTAGTAGAAAATGCCCTGCCACCAGTAAAGAATAGAGTATTAAAATTCGAGAGTACCTGGCAAGGTAACACTCCATCACAAATGTTACAAATGTTACAGTACCATCATAATAGAATTAGAGAGGAACAAGAACATGAACACAGACGCATGAAAGACACGAAAATGAAAATGTTAGTTTCCCAGACAGTTCCAGCTGAAGGACATAAAAAGGGTATGACACATTCCGATTCAGCAGGACCTGTAAAAGGGACATGCAATTATTGTAAAAAGCCAGGTCATTATGTACACGATTGTCCAGTTTTAAAACATAATATCGCCATAGGTAAAACACAAGAAAGATCACGGCCATTTAGACAAGATCAGAATGAACAAGGAGCTCTGCAGCATACCCAGGCCATGCCAGCCGCACAACAGCCAATACAGTTTGTGCCAGCTGCACCACCGTTGCCTGTTGCTGCCACACAGACAACAACACGACAAATGTATCAGATCGCACAGTATGAATATCCTGAGTATCAGCGTTACGCATGAACTAGCCTAGAGAGGGAAGTTGACTTACCCCTTATCGAGATACCTGTAGATCAAGAAGGACCTTATGTACACAGTGAATTATTAGGTCAAGATAGAAAATTTTTACTCGATACAGGGGCAAGTCGAACAACTATAAAACGTAGTGAAGTTCCAGGGGCACCCCTCTCAGGCTCACAAAATATTTCCCTTGGTTTTTCAGGAAAACCTATTGTTAATGAAGTGTCACAACCTCTGCCACTTACGATAGGACCTCTGACCCGAACTACAGATTTATTGCTTACTAAATCATGTCCAGAAAACCTGTTAGGAATAAAAACATTAAAAGCTCTAGGAGCTATAATATGTTGTTCTCCGGAAGGAGTAAGATTGTTTTTACGTGATTTTAAAGGTCACTATGTATCTAGAGACATGGATCCCCGACTGCAGACTTTACCTACACGTCTATGGGCACAAGGCCCTACTGATGTTGGTTGCATGAATATTACACCATATCGAGTCACATTAAAGGCAGGAGTGGTGCTACCACGAATGCGACAATACAAGTTACCACCAGATGCTGTAGTGGCTTTACTACAAATCATTGACGAGCTCATTACCCAAGGAGTAGTTGTAGAAACAGACTCCAATGTATGTAATTCACCAATAATTCCGATTCTTAAACGAACAGATCCAAAGGCCCCGCCAGTCTATCGATTGGTTATTGATCTGCGCGAGTTAAACAAATGCATTGTGCCACAATTCCCTGTGGTCCCAGATATCTCGTCATTACTGACAGCTATTGATTCCGAAGCGACATTCTTTACTGTAATCGATCTCAAGAATGCCTTTTTCAGCGTCCCAATAGATCCAGAAAGCCAATATTTATTCGGATTTAGTTTAAATGGACGTAGCTTTAAATTCTCACGCGCACCTCAAGGATTTACAGAAAGCCCCAGCATCTATAGCCAAGCACTGAAACGAGAACTTGACAGTATCCACATGCCAGTTATCACTGCTCTGCTTCAATACGTCGATGATCTGCTGATCACCGCCCGAAGCGAACCCGAATGTGAAAAAGCATCATTGACAGTTTTACAATTTCTAGCCGAAAAGGGGCACAAGGTGTCCCCTTCTAAGCTGCAATTCTGTGTCCAGCGAGTTATTTATCTTGGACACTCGCTGTCCAAGGAGGGAAGGCAGCTTACACCAGACCGCATTCAGTTAATAGCTAACATGCCAATACCCAAGACACAAAAGGAGGTGCGGGCTTTCATAGGCCTCACTTCATACTGTAGACAGTGGATCCCGCAATATGCATTTCTAGCAAAACCACTCATTCAGTTGACAACCCAGGAGGCAGCCACATCGACTGTTCTCCCTTGGACTCAGGAACATACACAAGCTTTTGAAAGCCTAAAGAAAGCTTTATGTCAAGCACCTGTTTTAGCAACGCCATGTTACAGAAAACAGTTTACACTCTTTGTTACAGAACGCGAAGGTACTGCTTTGTCAGTACTCACACAGGAACAAGCAGGAGCACACAAACCATGTGCTTATTTTTCTAGTACATTAGATCCCGTAGCTCAGGCTTTGCCTGCATGCCTGAAATCAGTAGCAGCGACAGCTTTAGCAATCAGACAAAGCGATGCCATAGTGTTAGGACATCCATTGACAGTTCAAGTACCACACACAGTAGAAGTCTTTGTAAATAGAACGCAAACACAACACTTGACTATAGCGCGACTTACAGGGTATGAACTTACATTGTTTCAGCCACATATAGAAATCAGACGCTGTAACACATTGAATCCTGCCACACTTTTGCCAGTAACCGGAACAGACCCACTAGCTCATGACTGTATTGAGGTTATTACTATAACGACAAAACCCAGACAAGACTTGACAGATGTCCCATTGTCAGATCCAGACCTGACGTTGTATGTAGATGGTTCATGTATGAGAACAAGTACAGGAGAGTTAGTGGCTGCTTACGCAGTCACAACAGATACAGAAGTCATTGAAACTAATCGTATTAATACTTTGTCAGCTCAAGCCGCAGAGCTCATCGCTCTGACACAAGCCTGTATTCAAGCCACAAGTAAAAAAGTCAACATATACACTGATTCACGTTATGCATTCGGAGTTGTACATGACTTCGGCGTGCTGTGGCGAGAGAGAGGTTATTTAACTTCCCACGGTGCCCACATTCAGCACGGACCCCTCATTGATGCCTTATTAGATGCAATACATCTACCTACTGCAATATCAATTATGAAATGTAAGGCTCATACGAAGGTTACTGATATCATTTCCCAAGGCAATGATTTAGCCGACAGAACAGCTAAACAGACTGCTCAAACTCAAACCCCCGACATGACAAAGACAATAGTCCCGATGCCGACACATTGTATGACAGTTAAAGATCCTACTCTTGACGTAATTGACATACAGACACATGCTACACCAGACGAAATAAAGAAATGGACTGAATTAGGAGGGATCCAAACGGACCAAGGATGGATGATGAAGGAAAGGTCTGTATGGTTCCTTCCTGATTCAATGGTCCAAGTTATAGTTAATACTATACATAGTCCAGCACATCTAGGAGAAAAAGCTATGCTAGACAGCATTCAACACATTTGGTTCAATAAACATTTACGAGCAGCAGCCAAACAAAAAGTCCGTACCTGTATGATCTGTTGCCAGTTCAACCCAGGAAAAAGCGTTCCCGTAGAACAGGGTGGATTTCATCCTCCTGATCACCCTTTTGAAGTCCTCCAGATGGATTATATCCAGATGGAACGATGTCGAGGATTCAAATATGTTCTCGTAGTTGTCTGCGCTCTGTCCCGTTGGACGGAGGCATACCCGGTTTCAGATTACACTGCCCGACTACTGCCAAACAGTTGGTTCGAGAATTCTTCCCACGATACGGTTTACCACGTGTTGTCTACTCAGATAACGGCCAACCGTTCTCATCCGAATTAATGAAACATGTTTCACTTCTGCTAGGATATCAGTGGAAATTCCACTGTGTTCGACACCCCGAGGCAGCAGGTCTCGTAGAAAGACATAATCAGATACTGAAAATCAGACTGTCCAAAATATGCAGAGAGAAAGGTGTCGACTGGATAGTAGCATTACCAGTTGCACTCTTTTACATGAGAATGGTAGCACACTCTCGAACAGGGCTATCCCCGTATGAGGTGATCTTCGGCAGACCACCAAATATGTGGGGGACGCCTATACCACGCAAAATAACTGATATTGACTGTAATATGCTGACAGATTACTTGGCTTCCTTGATGTCTGCACTACAATCTTGTCATTCACAGGTTGCTGCAGCATTTCCCGACAACACTGAGGTGAAACCCCATGACGTAGTTCCGGGTGATTTCGTGTTTGTGAAAAATTTCGACCGAAAGACTCAGCTGGAGCCCAGGTGGAAGACACCCAAGTTGGTTCTGCTGACCACAAGAACAGCCGTGAAGATCGAGGGCCGCAAGGGCTGGATTCATTCAAGTCATATCAAGAAATTTCATGGACAATCCTCGGATATAGACATTGTGCCCTGCACTCCCTCACAGACTGATTCAAAACTTCCTTTGGTTGAAAAGACTGAAACCGAACTCTATAAAGTTAAATTGAGGCCTAGAACGTCAGACGATTTGATTGTTTAAGTCCTCTCCTAGGTGAAGCGGTTGAATCTGTCTCTGACATGTATCCTCTAGACCTGAATCATGGACAGTCGCGAAAAATGTTGAAACGACAGGCGTATTGTAAATCACTGCGTAGCCATTGCATAGTGACATTAATAATCTTGTTTTCCTTAAGTCTTTTAATAATTACTGCAAGTATATTGTTGCACATATATTACCCTATTGCCAGAAACGTTTACAATGTTACCGCAGAACATTCTTTTAGTAACTTACCCCCGCATGAATTGTCTTATAGACTTGCGCTGCGCAATAACACTTTCATTAGTATGTTACATCATTCCCATCAGACTAGTAATGCCACTAATTGTTGGGTGTGTGGCCGGCTCCCTCCCTATCAGAATTATGAAGGAGTCTTGCCATTCTTTCCGCACCCATTTACACATAATGGCTCCTGTGGAGCATGGTTTAGTTTAATCAATTCCATAGACTCAGACACAGCAGTTTACCAAGATCAGTGGGTATGGGGAAACCTGAACCTAGTTTTACTCAAGGTCTGCTATCCTGACAAGGAGGGTCGCCCCAAAAGAACAGGAACTGATCTAGAAAATGAAGTATATGGATTAGGTAATTTTACACCTAAATCTCATGATTCTAAATGTCGTATCCGAAGTTGAACTAGTCTTACCCACCATGTCAGTATTCCCAGCGAAGGGTGAATTGTGTGTAAGAAAGGTTGGTTCCATACATATGGGCCATAGTAAATGCACTACTACAGTAGAATTCAGTGATCAAGGCAAATCCTCATTCAGAGCTTATCGCCACTCCTACTTTATATGTGGTCAGACTGCATATATGCGTCTACCTCTAGATTGGGATGGTACCTGCTACATTGCATTCCTTTTGCCACCTGTTTTCCTAGCTCCTCCTGATTATTATAGAAATATTCATTTAGTACACAATAGAGAGCGGAGAGATCTCCCGATTGTCGATTACACTGAAACAGCATGGGAAAAATACACAGATTTCAATAAAGGCATCTTTCCCTATATAGGTACTGTTACTAATAGTAAACTAATACGTAGATTAACTAGAACCCTTGAAGCAGTAGTGAATGAAACTATTTCCGCCTTAGGCAATTTAACAGAAGAGCAGTCTGCTATGCGGATTGTTGTGCTTCAAAATCGTCTTGTCCTTGACGTCATCCTGGCTGATAGGGGCGGAGCTTGTAGGGTCATCGGATCAAGCTGCTGCGTATTCATACCAGAAAATTCGCCATCAGTATATAAAGCCATAACTTGCCTTCATGAGATTGTAAATCAGATACACCAGAACCCAGGCACTTGGACTTGGTCCAGTTGGTTTTGGAGTGTGATATCAGCCTGGGGATGGAGAGTTCTATCTTTCCTAGGTATTGGCCTTCTCATACTATTCAGTTGCTGTCTATGTCTACAATGTGGACCAGCGATCTGTGGTCTGTGTACCACCTCGTGCATTCCACCACCAAGATTTCATTCGTCACGGAAGAAGAAAGAAGAACAAATGATGCTATATGAACAGATCAATGGATTAATGAAGATTGATATCTCTTGACGGGCAAGTAGGGGACAAGGAGGGAATGTGGAAATATGGATTTTTCTGGTCAGTTATGTCCCCTATCTTGGACCCCAACGGTTCTATGTGCATGTCACAAGTACATGTACGTTCCCTCCAGTTCCAGTTATGAAGACGCAAATACATGTGCGTCCACCGTCAACATGTCCTCTGTCAGATCCGCCATGAATAGGCCGGATATTCCATTCCTAAGTATGAAAGGCCACCGGCTTTATATGGTTCACTTATGCCATTTTACAGTCCAGGCAAGTAGGCCCTGATTCTGTCGTCAAACTCTTCTTGCCTTCTGCCTCTGAAAGCTCCAGTCTGAGCCTGCATCTGTGACCATGAACTTTGTCTCATTCTCTGCGCGGCTCACGAAGCCTGACATCAGCCTATTCTCTGCCAAGAACTGTATTTCACCTTCGAGTTATCTGCTTCCCCCTCAGCCAATGCATTCCTGCCTAGTAGTTTAAGTAAACATTCTTCCAGCCACCGAGCAAAAGGCCCGGCTTCTCTGCCCTTATGCAAGTAATTCATAGTCCTGTTACTATGGAAGATTCCTGCCCTCGCATTTAGTGTAGACACTTAGACGCTTGTACACGCACGCACAGTCAGTATAGAATAGATTCTGTTCGAGAGTCCTTCTTTATGGATAACATAGTTCTTTAAACATAGGATGTTAGATATGATTTGGGATTAGGTTGACTTGACCCCCCAGACTTCTTGTCTCCACATGTGGAGCTAAATGTCAAGTCCCCTTCACCCCCTAGTTACACGTCAATTACACGTCATGCTGCTGCGCGCGCATCTATGCCAAGTATTATCTTATGGATCCACCTATATGTGACATCATAACCAATTACGTTCCTTTTTACTCCTTATTACACCCATTTTTGGTTACGCAGATATATCGTCATTTTCCTTATCAATTGTTACGCCTACTGCATTCGCCTCATTGTAATGTATGATCTATAAAAGTCATTTCATGTCAATAATGTATGTACTTCACTTCCTGAACCTCCGTGGTGATGGAACTTGGAGCAACCGATTATAATCGTTCATTGGAATAAAGCCCATTCCGAACCTCTAATACCACGGATTCTGCCTCTCATTTTACTGAGCTATTTTATTATGTTTCTGTATCAAATTAAGTCCAGGTAAAGGAATTTTATTTACCACATGAATGGCGCCCGAATAGGGACACTTTCTCATCTCACGCGCCGGCGGTGAGTTGCAGGCCCGGTCTCCTGCCACAGCTGGACGGACAATAACGCGTACCAGCAGGATTTCCTGTATCTCCCTCCGGTCAAGCGGGGGCGACTGAGGCTGCGATCAACACCCGGACGAGGCGGTGAGAAGTGCGAAGTATCCCGACCAGAGCCTAGCTGAGAGAGCAAGATCCGAGGTATACAGAGACCCACCAGTTCGAAGTCAAGCCCAGTGTCCGACGAGTCGAGTCGAGTCCAGTCCGGTTCAAGTTCAAGTTACCGAGGCCTTCCGTTTCCGAAGCTACCCGGTGAGTACCATTGCTGGGGAGGCATTTCTGACGTGCACATAGGTTGTGCCGGTCAAGACGGGTTTGGGTACACAAATCCGGTCTGCACTGTTTCAGCAGTGTATCTGTACTGTTTAGCAGTATATCAAGTATTCCGAAGTATCTAGTTATTGTCAAGAATTAAGCTTGGTGATTAGTTATGCAGACGATCATCATTGTTGTTTCAGTTAAAGATTTAATGCTTAATGTTTAATGTGTTTAAGTACGTTCTGTATATTGTGGTATGAATGACTGTTCATTATCGTGTTTATTGTATTAAGTCTGTTCAAAATCAAGTATCAGGTCAGTTGGTCAAAATCAAGTATAAGGTCAGTTCCCAATATGCCGTTCTTTTCGAAACTAAGACAGATCACTACAAGAAAAGGGGTACTCGAAGAAGCCGTTCCCATTCCTCCTAGGGACACTCCAGGGTACTTCATGTATCATAAACATGGCCTAGACGCCATATTATTTCTTGATTTATGGGTAGACTACACCAAGGAATTACCAGAAAGTCAGAGGTGGCCCACAGCGGGAACCCGGGATGCAGAGTGCATCATGAAAGTAGAAGAAGAGTTATGGAAAAGGAAAGTCAGACAGTCACAGAAAGACGCCGTTGAGTTATGGCGTAAAGAATCACATAGACGAACAGAAAAAGCACGTAGACAGGAGGAGAAGAGTAAAGAGAATTCCAATAAAGTTCAAGAAAATCTATTGATTGAGGAAGGTATCCGAGTGAAATCAGAACAAGTAGACAGACAAAGAAATGCCCTTATGAATGGTATGTATCCCCTTCTGGCCGAAGGATTCCCTAAGGCTACCCCAGAAATACCGAAAGACTTGCCACCCCCATTGTTCCCAATAAAGGTACATCCTAAGGGGCATCCTAGAACCGCAGAAGACGTTTTTCTTTCCTCATATTTAGATGACGCAGCTCCCGAATATGCTAATTCCGCCCCGCATAGACCGCATACCAGGGAGGTCCAACGCCAAGATCCAGCACCCGTATCCCTACAGCAACAAATCGAGTCACAAGTTCTGGCAAGCACATCTGTTTCTGCATCCGCTCCTACAGCTACTTCTATAGCTGTGTCCACACCTGTAGTTGCTGTGTCACGTTCGACGAATCCTTTCACACCCGACACCCCAGATGGGGCCACGGGAGGTGCTACCAATATCTTTTCTACGCCACCCAGAATAAATAAACTTACTTTTCAAGAGTCAGCACATTCACGTACACCCAAACTCATAAGTGCCCGTACGCTGAAGGAACTTCTTATAGATTGCAGATATGACCCTGTGCCCGGTAAAGAGGACGAAATGACCCTGGCGTCATTGCGTATCAGACGAGCCGCAGTGTATTTAGGGAAGTTACCAGGAATGACTGCGCATCTAGATAATATATACCATTTTGTCCAAACAGGGCGAGATCCAGAATGTATTAACAGAGCTATGGAATACCAGAAAGTAGAGATACAGGGGGAACTGTTACGTTTCCTCATAAACTGTGTGATCAGAAATCAAGACCGACCGGGGGTAGACCCGGAAGCAATGCAAATTCTTACAAGATGGAGCCAGAATATATCAGAAGGGAGACATGATAAACAAAATTGTATAATAGCCATGTGCCGAAAGATCCGTAAAGAAATAGAACGCCTACACGAAGAGAGATTAGAGGTAGACGAGTTCGAACAAAGCGAGGAAGAAGGGTCAGGACCGCCCACAGGACAGTCAGAAACTATAGCCTATGTAGGTAAAAGAAGATCTTGTAATAGTACGAGATGTCTTATTGACCCGATACGCCCGATATGTCCAGACAATAACAGGGGTTTCCCAACACCCATAGTCCATATAAGGTCTAACGAGCATTCGTTCCAAACAGCTGACAAATTACTCCGAGAACGAAGGGGTTATCATTTCCTCGAATCTATGGATGAACAAGATTTAGCCAGGGCAGCTGTCCATTGGGTGGACAGTCCCGGAAAATATAGTGATGATACAGTAGCACGCACATTTTTGAATCTCACCCCAGATGAACAGCGGTTAGCTGGGATTTATATGATTCAACAACTCATTATACTATATCGGAGTCAGCGTTCGGACCCTGGTCCCTTACCTGACATATTGACTGAATTGCTTATGAATAAATGGAGAGGTGCAGGTACTAAATTAATTAAAGAAATTCTAGAATCAAGAAAGCAGTATATTCTTTTTGTATGTTCAGAACATGTCTCATTGCCCGTCAAGGAAAGAACCACGTATCACATGGATAGACAGAATCCCTTACGAGAAGTGCACCCAATAAAGGGCGAGGACAATGAGTTTAAACGCGTATTTGTATATACGCCCATATCGAAAATAGAATTGTTACAAATGAAGAAAGTGGTACCCAGTCATGACAAAGACCCAGCGGGTTTTCACCGAGAAATTAAAGACATGTTACTCATGGGAGAGTATACCTATCCCGACATTATGACAATATTAAAGGTATTGATGCCTGCTGGCATTTATGAGAAACTCAAGGAAAAAGAGTGGGAGGTAGGAGACCAAAAGATAGAATGGTCAGTGTTAGAAGCGGAAGAAAAGGCCCGAACTGCAGGAGCAGGACTTGGGGATAAAACTAAAGCACTACCAGGTTTATTAGTACAGGTACTGCCACGTTTATTAACTACGAAAAAGGAAGATTGGGGTACAATTTCAGCCTGTAAACAGAAGCAAGATGAAGACACTAGTGATTACTATGCCCGATTTGAAAAATGTTTTGGTATAAATAGTGGCATAAAAGCAAGTAGCGAATCATACCCACATCTGTTTGTAACAAAATTAGTAGAAAATGCCCTGCCACCAGTAAAGAATAGAGTATTAAAATTCGAGAGTACCTGGCAAGGTAACACTCCATCACAAATGTTACAAATGTTACAGTACCATCATAATAGAATTAGAGAGGAACAAGAACATGAACACAGACGCATGAAAGACACGAAAATGAAAATGTTAGTTTCCCAGACAGTTCCAGCTGAAGGACATAAAAAGGGTATGACACATTCCGATTCAGCAGGACCTGTAAAAGGGACATGCAATTATTGTAAAAAGCCAGGTCATTATGTACACGATTGTCCAGTTTTAAAACATAATATCGCCATAGGTAAAACACAAGAAAGATCACGGCCATTTAGACAAGATCAGAATGAACAAGGAGCTCTGCAGCATACCCAGGCCATGCCAGCCGCACAACAGCCAATACAGTTTGTGCCAGCTGCACCACCGTTGCCTGTTGCTGCCACACAGACAACAACACGACAAATGTATCAGATCGCACAGTATGAATATCCTGAGTATCAGCGTTACGCATGAACTAGCCTAGAGAGGGAAGTTGACTTACCCCTTATCGAGATACCTGTAGATCAAGAAGGACCTTATGTACACAGTGAATTATTAGGTCAAGATAGAAAATTTTTACTCGATACAGGGGCAAGTCGAACAACTATAAAACGTAGTGAAGTTCCAGGGGCACCCCTCTCAGGCTCACAAAATATTTCCCTTGGTTTTTCAGGAAAACCTATTGTTAATGAAGTGTCACAACCTCTGCCACTTACGATAGGACCTCTGACCCGAACTACAGATTTATTGCTTACTAAATCATGTCCAGAAAACCTGTTAGGAATAAAAACATTAAAAGCTCTAGGAGCTATAATATGTTGTTCTCCGGAAGGAGTAAGATTGTTTTTACGTGATTTTAAAGGTCACTATGTATCTAGAGACATGGATCCCCGACTGCAGACTTTACCTACACGTCTATGGGCACAAGGCCCTACTGATGTTGGTTGCATGAATATTACACCATATCGAGTCACATTAAAGGCAGGAGTGGTGCTACCACGAATGCGACAATACAAGTTACCACCAGATGCTGTAGTGGCTTTACTACAAATCATTGACGAGCTCATTACCCAAGGAGTAGTTGTAGAAACAGACTCCAATGTATGTAATTCACCAATAATTCCGATTCTTAAACGAACAGATCCAAAGGCCCCGCCAGTCTATCGATTGGTTATTGATCTGCGCGAGTTAAACAAATGCATTGTGCCACAATTCCCTGTGGTCCCAGATATCTCGTCATTACTGACAGCTATTGATTCCGAAGCGACATTCTTTACTGTAATCGATCTCAAGAATGCCTTTTTCAGCGTCCCAATAGATCCGGAAAGCCAATATTTATTCGGATTTAGTTTAAATGGACGTAGCTTTAAATTCTCACGCGCACCTCAAGGATTTACAGAAAGCCCCAGCATCTATAGCCAAGCACTGAAACGAGAACTTGACAGTATCCACATGCCAGTTATCACTGCTCTGCTTCAATACGTCGATGATCTGCTGATCACCGCCCGAAGCGAACCCGAATGTGAAAAAGCATCATTGACAGTTTTACAATTTCTAGCCGAAAAGGGGCACAAGGTGTCCCCTTCTAAGCTGCAATTCTGTGTCCAGCGAGTTATTTATCTTGGACACTCGCTGTCCAAGGAGGGAAGGCAGCTTACACCAGACCGCATTCAGTTAATAGCTAACATGCCAATACCCAAGACACAAAAGGAGGTGCGGGCTTTCATAGGCCTCACTTCATACTGTAGACAGTGGATCCCGCAATATGCATTTCTAGCAAAACCACTCATTCAGTTGACAACCCAGGAGGCAGCCACATCGACTGTTCTCCCTTGGACTCAGGAACATACACAAGCTTTTGAAAGCCTAAAGAAAGCTTTATGTCAAGCACCTGTTTTAGCAACGCCATGTTACAGAAAACAGTTTACACTCTTTGTTACAGAACGCGAAGGTACTGCTTTGTCAGTACTCACACAGGAACAAGCAGGAGCACACAAACCATGTGCTTATTTTTCTAGTACATTAGATCCCGTAGCTCAGGCTTTGCCTGCATGCCTGAAATCAGTAGCAGCGACAGCTTTAGCAATCAGACAAAGCGATGCCATAGTGTTAGGACATCCATTGACAGTTCAAGTACCACACACAGTAGAAGTCCTTGTAAATAGAACGCAAACACAACACTTGACTATAGCGCGACTTACAGGGTATGAACTTACATTGTTTCAGCCACATATAGAAATCAGACGCTGTAACACATTGAATCCTGCCACACTTTTGCCAGTAACCGGAACAGACCCACTAGCTCATGACTGTATTGAGGTTATTACTATAACGACAAAACCCAGACAAGACTTGACAGATGTCCCATTGTCAGATCCAGACCTGACGTTGTATGTAGATGGTTCATGTATGAGAACAAGTACAGGAGAGTTAGTGGCTGCTTACGCAGTCACAACAGATACAGAAGTCATTGAAACTAATCGTATTAATACTTTGTCAGCTCAAGCCGCAGAGCTCATCGCTCTGACACAAGCCTGTATTCAAGCCACAAGTAAAAAAGTCAACATATACACTGATTCACGTTATGCATTCGGAGTTGTACATGACTTCGGCGTGCTGTGGCGAGAGAGAGGTTATTTAACTTCCCACGGTGCCCACATTCAGCACGGACCCCTCATTGATGCCTTATTAGATGCAATACATCTACCTACTGCAATATCAATTATGAAATGTAAGGCTCATACGAAGGTTACTGATATCATTTCCCAAGGCAATGATTTAGCCGACAGAACAGCTAAACAGACTGCTCAAACTCAAACCCCCGACATGACAAAGACAATAGTCCCGATGCCGACACATTGTATGACAGTTAAAGATCCTACTCTTGACGTAATTGACATACAGACACATGCTACACCAGACGAAATAAAGAAATGGACTGAATTAGGAGGGATCCAAACGGACCAAGGATGGATGATGAAGGAAAGGTCTGTATGGTTCCTTCCTGATTCAATGGTCCAAGTTATAGTTAATACTATACATAGTCCAGCACATCTAGGAGAAAAAGCTATGCTAGACAGCATTCAACACATTTGGTTCAATAAACATTTACGAGCAGCAGCCAAACAAAAAGTCCGTACCTGTATGATCTGTTGCCAGTTCAACCCAGGAAAAAGCGTTCCCGTAGAACAGGGTGGATTTCATCCTCCTGATCACCCTTTTGAAGTCCTCCAGATGGATTATATCCAGATGGAACGATGTCGAGGATTCAAATATGTTCTCGTAGTTGTCTGCGCTCTGTCCCGTTGGACGGAGGCATACCCGGTTTCAGATTACACTGCCCCGACTACTGCCAAACAGTTGGTTCGAGAATTCTTCCCACGATACGGTTTACCACGTGTTGTCTACTCAGATAACGGCCAACCGTTCTCATCCGAATTAATGAAACATGTTTCACTTCTGCTAGGATATCAGTGGAAATTCCACTGTGTTCGACACCCCGAGGCAGCAGGTCTCGTAGAAAGACATAATCAGATACTGAAAATTAGACTGTCCAAAATATGCAGAGAGAAAGGTGTCGACTGGATAGTAGCATTACCAGTTGCACTCTTTTACATGAGAATGGTAGCACACTCTCGAACAGGGCTATCCCCGTATGAGGTGATCTTCGGCAGACCACCAAATATGTGGGGGACGCCTATACCACGCAAAATAACTGATATTGACTGTAATATGCTGACAGATTACTTGGCTTCCTTGATGTCTGCACTACAATCTTGTCATTCACAGGTTGCTGCAGCATTTCCCGACAACACTGAGGTGAAACCCCATGACGTAGTTCCGGGTGATTTCGTGTTTGTGAAAAATTTCGACCGAAAGACTCAGCTGGAGCCCAGGTGGAAGACACCCAAGTTGGTTCTGCTGACCACAAGAACAGCCGTGAAGATCGAGGGCCGCAAGGGCTGGATTCATTCAAGTCATATCAAGAAATTTCATGGACAATCCTCGGATATAGACATTGTGCCCTGCACTCCCTCACAGACTGATTCAAAACTTCCTTTGGTTGAAAAGACTGAAACCGAACTCTATAAAGTTAAATTGAGGCCTAGAACGTCAGACGATTTGATTGTTTAAGTCCTCTCCTAGGTGAAGCGGTTGAATCTGTCTCTGACATGTATCCTCTAGACCTGAATCATGGACAGTCGCGAAAAATGTTGAAACGACAGGCGTATTGTAAATCACTGCGTAGCCATTGCATAGTGACATTAATAATCTTGTTTTCCTTAAGTCTTTTAATAATTACTGCAAGTATATTGTTGCACATATATTACCCTATTGCCAGAAACGTTTACAATGTTACCGCAGAACATTCTTTTAGTAACTTACCCCCGCATGAATTGTCTTATAGACTTGCGCTGCGCAATAACACTTTCATTAGTATGTTACATCATTCCCATCAGACTAGTAATGCCACTAATTGTTGGGTGTGTGGCCGGCTCCCTCCCTATCAGAATTATGAAGGAGTCTTGCCATTCTTTCCGCACCCATTTACACATAATGGCTCCTGTGGAGCATGGTTTAGTTTAATCAATTCCATAGACTCAGACACAGCAGTTTACCAAGATCAGTGGGTATGGGGAAACCTGAACCTAGTTTTACTCAAGGTCTGCTATCCTGACAAGGAGGGTCGCCCCAAAAGAACAGGAACTGATCTAGAAAATGAAGTATATGGATTAGGTAATTTTACACCTAAATCTCATGATTCTAAATGTCGTATCCGAAGTTGAACTAGTCTTACCCACCATGTCAGTATTCCCAGCGAAGGGTGAATTGTGTGTAAGAAAGGTTGGTTCCATACATATGGGCCATAGTAAATGCACTACTACAGTAGAATTCAGTGATCAAGGCAAATCCTCATTCAGAGCTTATCGCCACTCCTACTTTATATGTGGTCAGACTGCATATATGCGTCTACCTCTAGATTGGGATGGTACCTGCTACATTGCATTCCTTTTGCCACCTGTTTTCCTAGCTCCTCCTGATTATTATAGAAATATTCATTTAGTACACAATAGAGAGCGGAGAGATCTCCCGATTGTCGATTACACTGAAACAGCATGGGAAAAATACACAGATTTCAATAAAGGCATCTTTCCCTATATAGGTACTGTTACTAATAGTAAACTAATACGTAGATTAACTAGAACCCTTGAAGCAGTAGTGAATGAAACTATTTCCGCCTTAGGCAATTTAACAGAAGAGCAGTCTGCTATGCGGATTGTTGTGCTTCAAAATCGTCTTGTCCTTGACGTCATCCTGGCTGATAGGGGCGGAGCTTGTAGGGTCATCGGATCAAGCTGCTGCGTATTCATACCAGAAAATTCGCCATCAGTATATAAAGCCATAACTCGCCTTCATGAGATTGTAAATCAGATACACCAGAACCCAGGCACTTGGACTTGGTCCAGTTGGTTTTGGAGTGTGATATCAGCCTGGGGATGGAGAGTTCTATCTTTCCTAGGTATTGGCCTTCTCATACTATTCAGTTGCTGTCTATGTCTACAATGTGGACCAGCGATCTGTGGTCTGTGTACCACCTCGTGCATTCCACCACCAAGATTTCATTCGTCACGGAAGAAGAAAGAAGAACAAATGATGCTATATGAACAGATCAATGGATTAATGAAGATTGATATCTCTTGACGGGCAAGTAGGGGACAAGGAGGGAATGTGGAAATATGGATTTTTCTGGTCAGTTATGTCCCCTATCTTGGACCCCAACGGTTCTATGTGCATGTCACAAGTACATGTACGTTCCCTCCAGTTCCAGTTATGAAGACGCAAATACATGTGCGTCCACCGTCAACATGTCCTCTGTCAGATCCGCCATGAATAGGCCGGATATTCCATTCCTAAGTATGAAAGGCCACCGGCTTTATATGGTTCACTTATGCCATTTTACAGTCCAGGCAAGTAGGCCCTGATTCTGTCGTCAAACTCTTCTTGCCTTCTGCCTCTGAAAGCTCCAGTCTGAGCCTGCATCTGTGACCATGAACTTTGTCTCATTCTCTGCGCGGCTCACGAAGCCTGACATCAGCCTATTCTCTGCCAAGAACTGTATTTCACCTTCGAGTTATCTGCTTCCCCCTCAGCCAATGCATTCCTGCCTAGTAGTTTAAGTAAACATTCTTCCAGCCACCGAGCAAAAGGCCCGGCTTCTCTGCCCTTATGCAAGTAATTCATAGTCCTGTTACTATGGAAGATTCCTGCCCTCGCATTTAGTGTAGACACTTAGACGCTTGTACACGCACGCACAGTCAGTATAGAATAGATTCTGTTCGAGAGTCCTTCTTTATGGATAACATAGTTCTTTAAACATAGGATGTTAGATATGATTTGGGATTAGGTTGACTTGACCCCCCAGACTTCTTGTCTCCACATGTGGAGCTAAATGTCAAGTCCCCTTCACCCCCTAGTTACACGTCAATTACACGTCATGCTGCTGCGCGCGCATCTATGCCAAGTATTATCTTATGGATCCACCTATATGTGACATCATAACCAATTACGTTCCTTTTTACTCCTTATTACACCCATTTTTGGTTACGCAGATATATCGTCATTTTCCTTATCAATTGTTACGCCTACTGCATTCGCCTCATTGTAATGTATGATCTATAAAAGTCATTTCATGTCAATAATGTATGTACTTCACTTCCTGAACCTCCGTGGTGATGGAACTTGGAGCAACCGATTATAATCGTTCATTGGAATAAAGCCCATTCCGAACCTCTAATACCACGGATTCTGCCTCTCATTTTACTGAGCTATTTTATTATGTTTCTGTATCAAATTAAGTCCAGGTAAAGGAATTTTATTTACCACACAACAGTCAGCCCACAAGAACGAGCTGGAACTGAAGACGTTATTCCACGAGCGTGGAACTGTGGCGGGCGATAATAACTTTACTTCCTGTTGGAGCGAACATTGCTGTCTGAATAACGTGAAACAACTTACACGTCGTCGACATCAGCTCAGCAGACAAAACCTGTGGGCGGATTTACCGGAGCGACTGCCTGAAGGCAAACATTATGCCAGCGGCGCCGGCGGCCATGAGGGCCTGGGGCAACAATGCACTCTTTTGGCATCATTGTATATAGCGCTTCACACCCCTTTGTGGGGTTCCGAAGCGCATTTCAGACGGCCAGCAGCATGCTTTACCGCGTGAAAGTGTGTGGTTCACAGTGTTGTATTGTTGTGATTCTATGTAGGAGGTGTTTTGATGTCGTGAGTGACCAGAGAGGCGCTGTTATCTTTTCTTGAAATGCAGCACCCCGCAGTGTAATGATGGTGTGAGGAGGTGTGAGAGACAGGCACGCAAATTATAATTATAATAAGGGCTCAAACATATAGGAAGTTACATAGCGCCAGCCAAGGCAGAGGGCACGAGGATACTATGTGCGTCTATACTAACAAGCGCGCACTGAAGTTGACGAGGAGGGAGTGGGGAGTGGGGGCGGGCACAGTGGTGCGGCCGCAGTTGTAAAAGGCAGGGAGAGGGTGAGATTGAGAAAGGGAAAGATAGGGATCAAAGGAAACAATAACAAGCAGGAAGGGGGTGGCAAATGGTGTGCACTTTGATGTCCTCAGTGGCCGCGCAGACCATCTGTGTTGTGAAGAGCTCGTGACTCGGCTGTGCCATTACGTGAGGAGCAGTTAAACAAGAGTGAACAGAGGGAAATGTAATCGCGATCGTGATCACATCAAAGCGGCCGTGCGGCCCGCGAAAGTGAAAGCAAACGAGTGCTTTCAGGCCTCCAAATGGTGCGCGCGCCCGGCCGACGCACATGCACTGTATCTGGAGGCCTGAAAAGCCACTGTTTGCACTTCCAAAACTCGCTTACTATAAGTCTCGCCAGTGCAGCGCTAAAGCGCTGTCTCAGGCGAGACCTAAAAATGGAGCGAGGTTTGGTAGTGTGAAAGCAGGAGCTCTAGGGGCCTGCGAGAGCGCCACCTGGTGGCGAACAGGATGAACAGTGATTCCCCATTACTGCTTTTAATTGTATTTACCCACGTTCACTAGATAATTTATTTCTTTATAAAGTTTTATATAGCGTGAACATGACCCTCAGGGGTATCAGAGCGCTTTACTGTACATTGTTATCACATATAATACATACAATCGCAAATCGCATGTAATACAAACAAGGTAGACGTTGGTGTTTGGCTAGAATCGGTGGCAAATAGTCATCATAGAGTTAAAGATTTACGATGTTAATTTGTTCATTAGAAAATTTTGCTTCTTTTTTGAAGGTGGTACAGGAGGGCATAGAGTAGCAGCCTTCCTACATGACACTCTGGGGGATTCCTTGCCACAGAGAGGACTTTGCAGCCTTCCTACATGACACTCTGGGGGATTCCTTGCCACAGAGAGGACTTTGTAGCCTTCCTACATGACACTCTGGGGGATTCCTTGCCACAGCGAGGACTTTGTAGCCTTCCTACATGACACTCTGGGGGATTCCTTGCCACAGAGAGGACTTTGCAGCCTTCCTACATGACACTCTGGGGGATTCCTTGCCACAGAGAGGACTTTCTCTTTCTAGATATCTCGGTTTAAATGTACAGGTGACATCAAGGCTGGGAGAAATTCATCTATTGGGTTATTAACCTCATCTCTAGGGCTGAACTGTACATCCTTGTCTGCTACACTACTCCTATAATGTTGTGCGTCATACACAGCCACACAATAACACTGCATAGACATTAGAACACAGTTCTGTTTTATTTATGCATACATTACATACTTATAACATATTACATTAAATACATTGTTTTCTACGTTGGACTTCACCACCCTTCGATGTCCTTATCTTTTTAACAAAATTAAATATATGCACATTTTAAAATATTAACACCAAATATTCTAAATCTTTATTCGTGAAAAGGTAAACATTCTTCTGTTCTGAGAAAACCTTTTATGGGCTCCCGCTGAAGCTTCAGACATCCCGGCTTGTAAGGAGAGTTAAAATATCTGAAACTGTGCAGTCAAATCAATCCTGACTCCTGGTCGCTGCCATAGCAACCACGTACATCTCGGATGCTTGCAGCTAATTGAATGACATCTCAGACAGGAGCCCCGGTCAGCTCTCATCAAAGCTTCAAGCACAGATTGTAGGATCCAAGGTAACCGCGTCCTAAAAGAGGGAAGAAAGGTCTAAAGCGACAAGCAATTTACCTTACTAGCCCTTAGAGTTTGAAAAGGTACCAAGAGAGAATTTTGGCCCATATGAACAAAAACTATTTCCCAGAGACGCATAATGGGTATATATTTGCAATTTTATATAGCGCGAACATGGCCGGAAGGCATCAGAGCGCTATACAACAGCAGCATGATACAAGGTAAAGCAAGTTATAGTTAGAATAATTAAATTTAGACATTAGCTTCGGTAACTGCGACCGATGCAGCAGATTAGTCAATGGTCGCACCCAGTTCAAGCAACGAATAAGATAGTGACGTCACATTAGGAGGGTAGTTCGTATCCTGGTGGAGATTGTAGTTAAGTCTGGTCAAGGGTGATTAACCAAGGTGTCTGTCAAATTGGAGTAGCTTAATGCCCTTTCACTCATGTGGGGTTAGAGCCTCAAGAAGTGCTAAAACCCTTCTACTGAAACCGCGAAAATTCAACAAGAAGAAAACATATACCCGAACCTTTTCAGGGATGGCGCCCAGAATATGGAATGGGTTACCCCCTGAAACCAGACTTAATCCTTATACGGCATCTTTCAAAAAAGAAGTGAAATCGCTTCTCATGGCTAAATTAACTTGAGCATGGACTACGGTTATATGGCTACATAACATTTCTTCTTCACAGATCCTTTTATTGTACATTGGCCAGTCAGGTCTCCTGGATAATGTAACTACATTTTGCTGCTTATGCATTGAATGTTTTGGTATGCACCTAATACCCATGTATCTATCTATGATAGTAGTTTTTTATTTTTAACATCAAAGACCTGCATTGAACCTTATGGTATTTTCTTTGTATTTATGTAACAATGTCACCTACCATGTAAAGCGCTCTGATACCCCCAAGGGTCTGGTTTGCGCTATATAAAACTTTAAAAATAAATAAATAAACTAAATAAATGCACAAGGCCCATTGTTCTCATAAATAAGTGCTTCTGATGAAACCAGAAAATGATAGATTTAGAAGCTGCTGCAGGTGAATTACTAGATTCTTAGCATTATCAAAAGATAGATCTCCTCTGACACTGAGTAAAATGAGCATCTCCTGGTTTAATAGGTCAAGAGGAAGCCATTCTGGAAACGTCACGGAACTCCAACTATCCCATGTCTCAGTTTTTGGGAACAAAACTGTATTGGAGGCACTGACATTGACATGCCAGAGATCCTAATTGCCTATCTTGTGCCAACAATATTTTCTTGCTGGCCAGGAGGGGAGGCTGTTGAGCTCGTATCTGAAGGATGGTGAGCAGTACCTTGTATGACCAGCAATACTGTTACAGGTAAACAGGAACATATATCTGGCCAGTGGAACCATTTGTACCCAACCAGTTCCTGATCATCTTCTAAACAGTTTTTGTAATTGTTTTAAAAAAAAAAACATTTCCTCATATGACCTCCGTAGCTATAGCAACCTCTCGACCTGATCCGCCTCCGTTACTGATAGCTAGGTGGATTGCAGTCTCAGCCGATATTTTCTTTTTCGGGGTTCACCCGAAATACTCAATCTGAGCCAACTCAGAGGTTTTAATCATTGGAATCAAACCAAATCCTTAATAAATTCTGTCTAAGCAGAGAATACAGTATCTAGCAGATTCCAAAATGACCCAATATCCGGTCTCTCTGTGTGTACGTTTACTCTCTGGTCTAAGGCTCTAAAGTATCTAACAGAGTTCCACCAAGTACTCCATAAAGGAGGAGTCTCTTGACGCCACAGCTTACATAGCTCTCTCCTAGCCAGGAGTATCAAATAAAATAGTAACTTCTGTTGTACCCCCTTTAGGGTGTGTACACCCTCAACTTTGGTTGTCACCCCGAATAATATTAGAGTTGTGCTTACCTCCACAGCAGGAACCAGCACCCTAGCGATGGTCTTACCCACTCTTCCCCAAAATTCATGGAGCCTGGAACAGGAAGCAAATATGTGGATGTCATCCACGTTCAAAGTGCCACATCTAAGACATCTCGCTTCTCCACCACCTTTTATTCTTGAGATCTTAAGAGGGGACCAGTATAACCTGTGGATTGTAAAAAAGTGGTTCTTCCTGAGTGCACAGTTTCTGTAATTGTGATTGGGGATATCCATACCAAGATCGGACTACTGCCAATAGCAGAAGGGAGCGGGCACAGACATTGGCTGATTTCTTTTTATCAGAAGCTGACAATGTTTGCAATGAGTGACCCAGAATATTACTTGTACCACTTATTCATTTTCATGGCACTAAAGTCATGTATGGAAATGCTCTTGTCACCAGCAGGCTGGACTACAGGAGCACACTCTATTGAGGAATCACCGCACGCCTCCTGAAAATACTACAGATGATACAAAATTCAGCAGCAAGACTCATCCTCGACCTTGCCACACAAACCAACATCACACCTCACCTCACCTCAAGAAACTACACTGGCTCCTAATCCAGAAGAGATGCCAGTTCAACATGTTGACCCTTCATGTGGTAAATAATTTAATTACCGGGACTTAATTTGATACAGAACATAATAAAAATAGCTCAGTAAATAAGAGGCAGAATCCGTGGTATTAGAGGTTCGGAATGGGTTTTATTCTAATGGACGATTTCGAAATCGTGGCCTCCAAGTTCCATCACCACGGAGGTTCAGGAAGTGAAGTACATACATTATTGATAATTAATCACTTTTATACGATAGGCATTACAGTGAGGTAAATGCAAGAGGCGTAACAATTGATAGCAAAGATAACATTTCACATGCGTAGCTGAAAGAGGCGTAATTGGGAGTAACAAGGAAACGTCATTGGTTGTGATGTCACATATGGGTGGACCTATGAAATAATTTCGCAATGTCAGCAGAAATACTTGGCAGAGATGCGCGCGCAGCAGTATGACGTGTGATTGACGTGCAACTAGGGGGTGAAGGGGACTTGACATTTAGCTCTACATGTGGCGACAGAAGTCTGGAGGGTCAAGTCAACCTAATCCCAAATCATATCTAACATCCTATGTTTAAAGAACTATGTTATCCAGAAGGGAGGTCTCTGAGAGTAGAATCTTATTCTATACTGACTATACTGACTGTGAGTGCGTGTACAAGCGTCTAAGTGTCTACACTAGGTGCGAGGGCAGGAATCTTCCATAGTAACAGGGCTATGAATTACTTGCATGAAGACAGAGAAACCGGGCCTTTGCTCGGTAGCTGGAAGAATGTTTACTTAAACTACTAGACAGGAATGCATTGGGCAGGGAACGGAGCAGATAATTTCGAAGGTGAAATACAGTTCTTGGCAGGCAGCAAGCTGATGTCAGGCATCGTGAGCCGCGCAGGGAATGAGACAAAGTTCATGGTCACAGATGCAGGCTCGGACTGGAGCTTCAGAGACAGAAAGCAAGAAAAGCTTGATGACAGAATCAGGGCCTACTTGCCTGGACTGTAAAAATGGCATAAGTGAACCATATAAAGGCGGTGGCCTTTTGTACTTAGGAATGGAATATCCGGCCTATTCATGGCGGATCTGAAAGAGGACATGTTGACGGTGGACGCACATGTGTTTGCGTCTTCATAACTGGAACTGGAGGGAACATACATGTACTTGTAACATGCACATAGAACCGTTGGGGTCCAAGATAGGGGACATAACTGACCAGAAAAATCCATATTTCCACATTCCCTCCTTGTCCCCTACTTGCCCGTCAAGAGATATCAATCTTCATTAATCCATTGATCTGTTCATATAGCATCATTTGTTCTTCTTTCTTCTTCCGGGATTTTGAACGAAAATCTTGATGTGGAATGCACGATGTGGCACACAGACCACAAATCGCTGGTCCACATTGCAGGCATAGACAGCAACTGAATAGTATGAGAAGGCCAATACCTAGGAAGGATAGAACTCTCCATCCCCAGGCTGATAACACGCTCCAAAACCACCCGGACCAAGTCCAAGTGCCTGGATTCTGGTGTATCTGGCTCACAATCTTATGAAGGCGGGTTATAGCTTTATATACAGATGGCGAATTTTCTGGTATGAAAATGCAACAACTTGATCCGATGACCCTACAAGCTCCGCCCCTATCGGCCAGGATGACGTCAAGGACAAGACGATTTTGAAGCACAACAATCCGCATAGCAGACTGTTCTTCTGTTAAATTGCCTAAGGCGGAAATAGTTTCGTTCACTACTGCTTCAAGGGTTCTAGTTAATCTACGTATCAGCTTACTATTAGTAACGGTGCCTATATAGGGAAAGAGACCTTTATTGAAATCTGTGTATTTTTCCCATGCTGTTTCAGTGTAATCGACAATTGGGAGATCTCTCCTTTCTCTATTGTGTACTAAATGAGTATTTCTGTGATAATCAGGAGGAGCTAGGAAAACAGGAGGCAAAAGGAATCCAATGTAGCAGGTACCATCCCAATCTAGAGGCAAACGTACATATGCCGTCTGACCACATATAAAATAGGAATGGCGGGAAACTCTAAATGTCGACTTGCCTTGATCACTGAATTCTATTACAGTGGTGCATCTACTATGGCCCATATGTATGGAACCATTCTTTCTTACACATAATTCACCTTTTACTGAAAATACTGACATGGCGGGCAAAATTGGAGTAGCTTCGGATTCGACATTTAGGATCATAAGATTAAGCGTAAAATTACCTAATCCATATACTTCATTTTCTAGATCAGTTCCTGTTCTCTTGGGAAGTCCCTCCTTGTTAGGGTAGCAGACTTTAAGTAAAACTAAGTTCAAATTTCCCCATACCCAGTTGTCTTGATAAACTGCAGAATTTGAATCTAGGGAATTAATTAAACTAAACCATGCTCCACAGGAGCCGTTGTGTGTGAACGGGTATGGAAAAAGAGGTAGAATTCCTTTATAATTCTGATAGGGAGGGAGTCGGCCACATATCCAACAATTTGTAGCATTGCTAACCTGATGGGAATGATGTAACATACTAATAAAAGTGTTATTGCGCAGCGCAAATCTATACGATAATTCATGCGGGGGTAGGTCACTAAAAGAATGTTCAGCAGTAACATTATAAACATGTCTAGAAATAGGATAATATATGTGCAACAATATACTTGCAGTAATTATTAAGAAACTTAGGAAAAACAAAATTAATAACGTCACTGTGCAATGACTACGCAGTGATTTACAGTACGCCTGTCGTTTCAACATTTTTCGGGTGCATTCTCTATTCAGGTCCAAGGGATACATGTCAGAGACAATTCAACCGCTTCACCTCGGAGAGGACTTAAACAATCAAATTGCTTGACTGATTGGACCTGAGTTTTAGTTTATAAAGTTCGGAATTACTCTTTTCAACAAAAGGAAGTTTTGAGTCAATGGGTGAAGACACACAAGGTGTGGTATTCACATCCGCTGGTAGTCCATGAAATTTCTTGATATGACTTGAATGAATCCAGCCTTTTCTGCCTTCGATCTTCACGGCTGTCCTTGTGGTGAGCAAGACCAATTTCGGTGACTTCCACCTAGGATCCAGCTGAGTCTTTCGATCAAAGTTCCTCACTAGGACCAGGTCGCCTGGAATTACGTCATGGGGTTTCACCTCAGTGTTGTCAGGAAAGGCTGCAGCTACCTGTGAACGACAAGATTGTAGTGCAGACATCAAGGAAGCCAAATAATCTGTCAGCATATTACAGTCAATATCAGTTATTTTACGTGGTATAGGCGTCCCCCACATATTTGGTGGTCTGCCAAAGATCACCTCATACGGAGATAGCCCTGTTCGAGAGTGTGCTACCATTCTCATGTAAAAGAGTGCAACTGGTAATGCTACTACCCAGTCGACACCTTTCTCTCTGCATATTTTGGACAATCTGATTTTCAGGATCTGATTATGTCTTTCTACGAGACCTGCTGCCTCGGGGTGTCGGACACAGTGGAATTTCCACTGATAGCCTAACAAAAGTGAAACGTGTTTCATTAGTTCGGATGAGAACGGCTGGCCGTTATCTGAGTAGACAGCACGTGGTAAACCGTATCGTGGGAAGAATTCTCGAACTAACTGTTTGGCAGTAGTCGGGGCAGTGTAATCTGAAACCGGGTATGCCTCTGTCCAACGGGAAAGAGCACAGACAACTACGAGAACATATTTGAATCCTCGACATCGTTCCATCTGGATATAATCCATCTGGAGGACTTCGAAAGGGTGATCAGGAGACTGAAATCCACCCTGTTCTACGGGAACGCTTTTTCCTGGGTTGAACTGACAACAGATCATACAAGTACGAACTTTTTGTTTAGCTGCTGCTCGTAAATGTTTATTGAACCAAATGTGTTGGATGCTGTCTAGCATAGCTTTTTCTCCTAGATGTGCTGGACTATGTATAGTGTTAATAATAACTTGGACCATTGAATCAGGAAGGAACCACACAGATTTTTCCTTCGTCATCCATCCTTGGTCCGTTTGAATCCCTCCTAATTCAGTCCATTTCTTTATTTCCTCTGGTGTAGCATGTGTCTGTATGTCAATTACGTCAAGAGCGGGATCTTTAATCGTCATACAATGTGTTGGTGTCGGGACTATTGTCTTTGTCATGTCGGATGTTTGAGTTTGAGCAGTCTGTTTAGCTGTTCTGTCAGCTAGATCATTGCCTTGAGAAATGATATCAGTAACTTTCGTATGAGCTTTACATTTCATAATTGATATTGCAGTGGGTAGATGTATTGCATCTAATAAGGCATGAATGAGGGGTCCGTGCTGAATGTGGGCACCGTGAGAAGTTAAATAACCTCTCTCTCGCCACAGCACGCCGAAGTCATGTACAACTCCGAATGCATAACGTGAGTCAGTGTATATGTTGACTTTTTTATTTGCGGCTTGAATACAGGCTTGCGTCAGAGCGACGAGCTCTGCTGCTTGAGCGGACAAGGTATTTATACAATTTGTTTCAATGATTTCAGTGTCTGTTGTGACTGCGTAAGCGGCCACTAACTCTCCTGTACTTGTTCTCATACATGAACCATCTACATACAACGTCAGGTCTGGGTCTGACAATGGGACATCTGTCAAGTCTTGTCTGGGTTTCGTCGTGATTGTAATAACGTCAATACAGTCATGAGCTAGTGGGTCTGTTCCGTTTACTGGTAACAGTGTGGCAGGATTCAATGTGTTACAACGTCTGATTTCTATATGTGGTTGGAACAATGTTAATTCATACCCTGTAAGTCGCGCTATAGTTAAGTGTTGTGTCTGTGTGCGGTTCAAGAGAACTTCTACTGCATGGGGTACTTGAACTATCAATGGATGTCCTAACACTATGGCATCGCTTTGTCTGATTGCTAAAGCTGTTGCTGCCACTGATTTCAGGCACGCAGGCAGAGCCTGAGCTACGGGATCTAATGTACTAGAAAAATAAGCACACGGTTTGTGTGATCCTGCTTGTTCCTGTGTGAGTACTGACAAGGCAGTACCTTCTCGTTCTGTAACAAAGAGTGTAAAATGTTTTCTGTAACATGGTGTTGCTAAAACAGGTGCTTGGCATAGAGCTTTCTTTAAGCTTTCAAAAGCTTGTGTATGTTCCTGAGTCCAAGGGAGAACAGTCGATGTGGCTGCCTCCTGTGTTGTCAACTGAATGAGTGGTTTTGCTAGAAATGCATACTGAGGGATCCACTGCCTACAATATGAAGTGAGGCCTATAAAAGCCCGCACCTCCTTTTGTGTCTTGGGTATTGGCATGTTAGCTATTAACTGAATGCGGTCGGGTGTAAGCTGCCTTCCCTCCTTGGACAGCGAGTGTCCAAGATAAACAACTCGCTGGACACAGAATTGCAGCTTAGAAGGGGACACCTTGTGCCCCTTTTCGGCTAGAAATTGTAAAACTGTCAGTGATGCTTTCTCACATTCACGTTCGCTTCTAGCGGTGATCAGCAGATCATCGACATATTGAAGCAGAGCAGTGTTGACTGGCATGTGGATACTGTCGAGTTCTCGTTTCAGTGCTTGGCTATAGATGCTGGGGCTTTCTGTAAATCCTTGAGGTGCGCATGTGAATTTAAAGCTACGTCCATTTAAACTAAATCCGAACAAATATTGGCTTTCCGGATCTATAGGGACGCTGAAAAAGGCATTTTTGAGATCAATTACAGTAAAGAATGTTGCTTCAGGATCAATAGCTGTCAGTAATGACGAGATATCTGGGACCACAGGGAATTGTGGCATAATGCATTTGTTCAATTCGCGCAGATCAATAACCAATCGATATACTGGCGGGGCCTTCGGATCTGTTCGTTTAAGAATCGGAATTATCGGTGAATTACATACATTGGAGTCTGTTTCTACAACCACTCCTTGGGCAATGAGCTCGTCAATGATTTGTAGTAAAGCCACTACAGCATCTGGTGGTAACTTGTATTGTCGCATTCGTGGTAGTACCACTCCTGCCTTTAGTGTCACTCGATATGGTGTAATATTCATGCAACCAACGTCAGTAGGGCCTTGTGCCCATAGATGTGTAGGTAAAGTCTGCAGTCGGGGATCCATGTCTCGAGACACATAATGACCTTTGAAATCACGTAAAAACAATCTTACTCCTTCCGGAGAACAACATATTATAGCTCCTAGAGCTTTCAGTGTTTTTATACCTAACAAGTTTTCTGGACATGATTTAGTAAGCAATAAATCTGTAGTTCTGGTCAAGGGTCCTATCGTAAGTGGAAGAGGCTGTGATACTTCATTAACAATAGGTTTTCCTGAAAAACCAAGGGAAATATTCTGTGAGCCTGAGAGGGGTGCCCCTGGAACTTCACTACGTTTTATAGTTGTTCGACTTGCCCCTGTATCGAGTAAAAATTTTCTGTCTTGACCTAATAATTCACTATGTACATAAGGTCCTTCTTGGTCTACAGGGACCTCGATAAGGGGTAAGTCAACTTCCCTCTCTAGGCTGGTTCATGCGTATCGTTGATAATCAGGGTAGTCGTACTGTGCGGTCTGGTACAGCTGTCGTGTCGTGGTTTGTGTGGCAGCAACAGGCAGCGCTGGTGCAGCTGGCACAAACTGTATAGACTGTTGTGGAGCTGGCATGGACTGTGCATGCTGTGGGGCTCCTTGTTCATTCTGATCCTGTCTAAGTGGCCGTGGTCTTTCTTTTGTAATACCTGTGGCGATATTACGCTTCAGGACTGGACAATCGTGTATATAATGACCTGGTTGTTTACAATAGTTGCATGTCCCTTTTACAGGTCCTGCTGATTCACCGGAATGTGTCGTACCCTTTTTATGTCCTTCAGCTGGAACTGTCTGGGAGACTAGCATTTTCATTTTCGTGTCTTTCATGCGTCTTTGTTCATGATCTTGTTCCTCTCTAATTCTATTGTGATGATACTGTAACATTTGTAACATTTGTGATGGGGTATTACCTTGCCAGGTACTCTCGAATTTTAATACTCTATTCTTCACTTGGGGCAAGGAATTTTCAACTAATTTTGTCACAAACAGATGTGGGTATGACTCGCTACTTGCTTTTATACCACTATTTATACCAAAACATTTTTCGAATCGGGCATAGAAATCACTAGTGTCTTCATCTTGCTTTTGTTTACAGGCTGAGATTGCACCCCAGTCTTCCTTTTTCGTGGTTAATAAACGTGGCAGTACCTGAACTAGTAAACCTGGTAGTGCTTTAGTTTTGTCCCCAAGCCCCGAACCTGGACCTCGGGCCTTTTCTTCATTTTCTAATGCTGTCCAGTCTATCTTTTGGTCTCCCACCTCCCACTCTTTTTCCTTGAGTTTTTCATAAATGCCAGCAGGCATCAATACCTTTAATATTGTCATAATGTCGGGATAGGTATACTCTCCCATGAGTAACATGTCTTTAATTTCTCGGTGGAAACCCGCTGGGTCTTTGTCATGACTGGGTACCACTTTCTTCATTTCCAACAATTCTATTTTTGATATGGGCGTATATACATATACACGTTTAAACTGATTGTCCTCGCCCTTTATTGGGTGCACTTCTCGTAAGGGATTCTGTCTGTCCATGTAATACATCGGTCTTTCCTTGATGGCCAGTGAATCATGTTCTGGACATACAAAAAGAATGTACTGCTTTCTGGATTCTAGTATTTCCTTAATTAACTTAGTACCTGAACCTTTCCATCTATTCGTGAGTAATTCAGTCAATATATCAGGTAAGGGACCAGGATCTGAATGTTGGCTTTTATATAGTATAAGAAGTTGTTGAATCATATAAATCCCAGCTAAACGCTGTTCATCTGGGGTGAGATTCAAAAATGTGTGTGCTACTGTATCATCATCAGACTGTCAACCCAATGAACGGCTGACCTGGCTAATTCTTGTTCATCCATAGAATCGAGAAAATGATAACCCCTTCGTTCTCTGAGTAATTTGTCAGTGGCTTGGAACGAATGCTCGGGGGACTTTATATTTATTATAGGTGTTTGGAAATTCCTGTTATTATCTGTGCATATCGGACGTATCGGGTCAGTAAAACATCTAGTACTATTACAAGATCTTCCTCTTCCTACATAGGCTATGGTTTCTGACTGTCCTGTGGGCAGTCCTGATCCTTCCCCCTCGCTTTGTTCGAACTGGTCTACCGCTAATCTCTCTTCGTGTAGGCGTTCTATTTCTTTACGGATCTTTCGGCACATGGCTATTATACAGTTTTGTTTATCATGTCTCCCTTCTGATATATTCTGGCTCCATCTGGTAAGAATTTGCATTGCTTCCGGGTCTACCCCCGGTCGGTCTTGATTTCTGATCACACAATTTATGAGGAAACGTAACAGTTCCCCCTGTATTTCCACTTTCTGGTATTCCATAGCTCTGTTAATACATTCAGAATCTCGCCCTGTTTGGACAAAATGATATATATTATCTAGATGCATAGTCATTCCTGGTAACTTCCCTAAATACACCGCGGCTCGTCTGATACGTAATGATGCCAGGATCATTTCGTCCTCTTTGCCGGGCACAGGGTCATATCTACAATCTATAAGAAGTTCCTTAAGCGTGCGTGCATTTATGAGTTTGGGGGTACGTGGATGTGCTGACTCCTGAAAAGTAAGTTTATTTATTCTGGGTGGCGTAGAAAAAATATTAGTAGCACCTCCGGTAGCCCCGTCTGGGGTATCGGGCGTGAAAGGATTCGTTGAACGCGATACAGAAACTATAGGTGTGGACACAGCTATAGAAGTAGCTGTAGGAGCAGATGTGGAAACGGACGTGCTTGCTGGAACTTGTGTCAGGATTTGTTGTTGTAAAGATACAGATACAGGATCTTGGCGTTGAACCTCCCCGGCCGACGGTCTATGTGGGGCGGGGTTAGCATACTCGGGAGCTGCGTCATCTAAATATGAGGAAAGAAAAACATCTTCTGCGGTTCTAGGATGCCCTTTGGGATGTACCTTTATTGGAAATAATGGGGGTGGCAAGTCTTTTGGTATCCCCGCAGTAGCCTTAGGTAATCCCTCGGCCAGAAGGGGATACATACCCTTCATAAGGGCATGTCTTTGTCTGTCTACTTGTTCTGATTTCACTCGTGTACCTTCTTCAATTAATAGATTTTCTCGGACTTCATTTGAATTCTCTTTACTCCTCTCTTCCTGTCTACGTGCTTTTTCTGTACGTCTATACGATTCTTTACGCCATAATTCAATGGCGTCTTTCTGTGACTGTCTGGCTTTCTTTTTCCATAACTCTTCCTCTACTTTCACGATGCACTCTGCATCCCAGGTCCCAGCTGCGGGCCACCTCTGACTTTCTGGTAATTCCTTAGTGTAGTCTACCCATAAATCAAGAAATAATATAGCGTCTAAGCCGTGTTTATGATACATGAAGTACCCTGGAGTGTCCCTAGGAGGAATAGGAACAGCTTCTTCGAGTACCCCTTTTCTAGTTGTGATCTGTCTTAATTTCGAAAAGAGCGGCATTTTGAGAACTGATCTGATACTTGATTTTTAACAAACTTAATACAATAAACACGATAATGAACAGTCATTCATACCACAATATGCAGAACGTATTAACACATTTAACATTTAACATTTAAATGAGCAAACAATGATGATGACGATCTAAGGAAAACTTAATCACTAAACATAATACTCGGCATTATCTGAATTTATTCTGAATTTATATACTTGATATACTAGATATACTGCTAAACAGTACAGATACACTGCTAAAACAGTGCAGACCGGATTTGTGTACCCAAACCCGTCTGGACCGGCACAACTTATGTGCACGCCAGAACGCCTCCCCAGTAATGGTACTCACCGGGTAGCTCGGAACGGAAGGCCTCGGAACGGAACTGAACTGAACTGGACCGGACTGGACTCGACTCGAAAACTTCGGAAACCTGGTGGACATCGGAAACCTGGTGGGCCTCTGTATACCTCGGATCTTGCTCTCTCAGCTAGGCTCTGGTCGGGATACTTCGCACTTCTCACCGCCTCGTCTGGGTGTTGATCGCAGCCTCAGTCGCCCCCGCTTGACCGGAGGGAGATACAGGAAATCCTGCTGGTACGCGTTGTTGTCCGTCCAGCTGTGGCAGGAGACCGGGCCTGCAACGCACCGCCGGCGCGTGAGATGAGAAAGTGTCCCTGTTCGGGCGCCATTCATGTGGTAATTAATTTAATGACCGGGACTTAATTTGATACAGAACATAATAAAAATAGCTCAGTAAATAAGAGGCAGAATCCGTGGTATTAGAGGTTCGGAATGGGTTTTATTCTAATGGACGATTTCGAAATCGTGGCCTCCAAGTTCCATCACCACGGAGGTTCAGGAAGTGAAGTACATACATTATTGATAATTAATCACTTTTATACGATAGGCATTACAGTGAGGTAAATGCAAGAGGCGTAACAATTGATAGCAAAGATAACATTTCACATGCGTAGCTGAAAGAGGCGTAATTGGGAGTAACAAGGAAACGTCATTGGTTGTGATGTCACATATGGGTGGACCTATGAAATAATTTCGCAATGTCAGCAGAAATACTTGGCAGAGATGCGCGCGCAGCAGTATGACGTGTGATTGACGTGCAACTAGGGGGTGAAGGGGACTTGACATTTAGCTCTACATGTGGCGACAGAAGTCTGGAGGGTCAAGTCAACCTAATCCCAAATCATATCTAACATCCTATGTTTAAAGAACTATGTTATCCAGAAGGGAGGTCTCTGAGAGTAGAATCTTATTCTATACTGACTATACTGACTGTGAGTGCGTGTACAAGCGTCTAAGTGTCTACACTAGGTGCGAGGGCAGGAATCTTCCATAGTAACAGGGCTATGAATTACTTGCATGAAGACAGAGAAACCGGGCCTTTGCTCGGTAGCTGGAAGAATGTTTACTTAAACTACTAGACAGGAATGCATTGGGCAGGGAATGGAGCAGATAATTTCGAAGGTGAAATACAGTTCTTGGCAGGCAGCAAGCTGATGTCAGGCATCGTGAGCCGCGCAGGGAATGAGACAAAGTTCATGGTCACAGATGCAGGCTCGGACTGGAGCTTCAGAGACAGAAAGCAAGAAAAGCTTGATGACAGAATCAGGGCCTACTTGCCTGGACTGTAAAAATGGCATAAGTGAACCATATAAAGGCGGTGGCCTTTTGTACTTAGGAATGGAATATCCGGCCTATTCATGGCGGATCTGAAAGAGGACATGTTGACGGTGGACGCACATGTGTTTGCGTCTTCATAACTGGAACTGGAGGGAACATACATGTACTTGTAACATGCACATAGAACCGTTGGGGTCCAAGATAGGGGACATAACTGACCAGAAAAATCCATATTTCCACAATGCGTTCAAAGCCCTGCACAACAAGGGGCCTGCATGTATCAACAAAAGGATGACCTTCCACCAACCGACTGAACACCTATGATCCACCTCCCTCTTCCTAGCAGACACTCCCTGGATCGAGGCAACAGAGGAGGGCGCTCTGTTTCACACATGGCGACCAGAGCTTGGAAGGACTTTCCCTGCACCTCGGGCCACCAAGGCACTCCAGTAACTCAAGTCCTGTCTGTTCGAATAAACAAGATCTTCTCATAGCAGCTTGCAACTCCAGCGCTTCGAACTCATGGGTGATTTGCAGCACTCTATAAATTATTGATTGATTGAGTGAGAGTGAAAACTGTTGTTAATGTTTAAGAAGAGCAACAAAGTTAGGACGTTGAAGGATTTCATAATTTTTCTACTGTCCACCGGCTAGTCCTCCCCTAGAAACATCTATGGCTCCAACCCAAAACCCTAGACTTGCTGCAACAGGAATCCGACCATACTGTTTGAATTCTGACCATTGTAAGACGTATTTGTTGAGTCTTCTAAATAGGTTTTCGGGGCTCGTGGTAAAAGAATGTTGGCACCAGTACTGGGTGGAATTTCAACGGTGAACAGTGGGAGTGGGAGCAGTTGGGTGCCTGCTCCTGATGGGTCCTGCAAGCAACAATAAAGACTTGTTTTTATCTCCCGAGTATTCAGCACTTCTTTGCAGTGGCAACAAGTGACTCTGGCCTATGTGTTAGCAATGATATGGAGCTACGTTTCATCACATCTCACCTTCACCTTCGGCTCAGCTTCCGCATGGTTTGGCTTTCAGTATAACCATTTCAAGTAATTCGCCACTAATCCTATTTGGGTTTTGGAGTAGCGTTCTACCTGCCAAAAAGTGCTTCGACGCCTCATCAGGGGTAGTAAGTACTATATAAATGCAATTCTGATACAATACAATACAATACTGTGAGGAAGGTGAGGAAAATAAAAATCTATGAGGCCTATGTGTCCCCATGTGCCCCCCCCCGAACGCTTATGTGCACATACATGTAACCTATGTATTTCCCCTCCATGGCCTTTCTATCATGATGCTTATGCTATAACGTGGCCTGCCATCATCCAGTCTCCCATGAGAGAAACGACAAATCTGTATTGAGGCCTACACGTTTTTCATCATGTTTTCCTGCATTTTCATGAAGCCCATGTTTATGGCTCAGCCAGAGCCGAAAAGAGGTTTCATGCCTCAGAACGCTCTGAAAGCTGCAGCTACGTATCCTTGGCCTTGCACACTTGGGCCTCAGCCAAAGGGGCCCCGACCGAGGTGCCGAGACAGTATTGAGCACGGTTATCTGCTTACTCTTACTGAAACCACATTCTTGCCTGGTGAAGGAGGAATGAACGCGACCCATCTGCAAGGAGGGAGCCCAGCCCTACTGTCTCTCTTTGTGAGATTGCAAAGCTCACGTCAGTAAAAAGCCCATAGCCCCCATGTAAGGCCTCTGCAGTAAATGAAGTAAATGAAGAAATAGATGCCACATCGGCTCTTGGTGATGAGCAACCTATGTCACAAATCAGTCCCTGCTCCAGACATCGGATATCAGATAATACAAGATGTGCTGGTCGTCCTGACACTGAAGGCCTCACTCACTGAAGGCCTCACTTCCAGACTTGTCCGGTTGCATAGCAACCCTCCCCACGTCAGTTACACGTCATGCTCGAGTTGAGCACAAGTAAGGCAAAGTTCCAGTACAATTCCAGCAGATCACGCAACCCCCTCCAGGTATCCACCCACACATGACAAATTACCCATTATCATCAAGTGGACGCCCACATGGACGCCCACCTTCACGCCTACTTACACGCCCACATGCTCTTATCTCATTCTCTCTTGCTCTTTTGCTTACGTACAATTGAGAAATGTATATATACTGTACTCTGTGAATAATGTTTTGAGAATATTGAGAATACTTTTGAGTCCCTTTCCAGATCCTTTTTGGTGATGGTAATATTCTCCCTTTGACTCGAGTTATTGGAATAAAGCCCTTTTAGAACCTGATACCACAGACTCAGCCTCTTGCTTTATGCATGATCCTATTGATATTCTGAAATACATAGAGCGTAATATTTTATTTACCACATAATGGCGCCCGAACAGGGACATCTCTTTCCCCACACGCCGGAGATGAAGGTCCAGTTTTGCCCCCTTCCATAGCTGTGACGGACTTCAAGCGCGCACGTCGCGGGTCTTCCCGCCAACTCCCTCAGGCCAACGAAGGGGACAGACTGCGACCAGGCATCCATACGAGGCGGTGAGGAACCTACCCAGAGCCCACCTGCGAGAGAGCTGTGTCCGAGGTATACAGAGGCCCACCAGATTCCGAAGTTCCGAAGTATCCAAGTCACGAGTCGAGTCCAGTCCTGTCCAGATTGGTCTAGTCCAGTTCAGTTCCGAGGCCTTCCGTTCCGTGCTACCCGGTGAGTACCGTTGCTGGGGAGGCAGTTAGACGTGCACATTAGGTTGTGCCGGTCAAGACGGGTTTGGGTACACAAATCCGGTCTGCACTGTTTCAGCAGTGTATCTGTACTGTTTAGCAGTATATCTAGTATGTCTTGCATATAATTCAGTATTCTCTAGTGTTAGTATTATGTCAGTAACTAGTTTCCTATTAGTTATCATCGTTCGTTAAATGTTAAATGTTAAATGTTTTAATATGTTTTAAAAATTGTGGTATGAATGAGTGTTCATTATTGTGTTTATTGTAATTTATTGTGTTCAAAATCAAGTAGCAAAGTTTAAAGATGCCGTTCTTTTCAAAATTAAGACAGATCAAAACTAGAAAAGGGGTACTCGAGGAAGCTGTTCCCATTCCACCTAGGGACACTCCAGGGTACTTTTTGTATCATAAACATGGCCTAGATGCCGTATTATATCTCGATTTGTGGGTGGACTACACCAAGGATTTAGCAGAGAATCAGAGATGGCCCGCTGTTGGGACATGGGATGCAGTTGCATCATGAGAGTAGAAGAAGCATTATGGAAAAAGAAAGCCAGACAGTCACAGAAAAATGCCATTGAATTATGGCGTAAAGAATGGCATAGACGCACAGAGAAAGCGCTCAGAAAAGAAGAGAAAAGTAGGGAGGATTCAGACAAAGCCCGAGAAAACGTATTAGTTGAGGAAGGTATCCGAGTAAAAATAGAACAAGTAGACAGACAACGAAACACTCTTATGAAAGAGAAAATGTAGACCAGCTCGGAAGGATGCCATTGAGTTTTGGCGCAAGGAGTCACATAGGAGGACAGAGTAAGTGTTTCACGAAGCAGAGAGAAGTAGACTGGAGTCTGGAAAAGCCAAGGAAAAGATGTTACAGGAGGAAGTGGAGCAGGTAAAATGAGCGCAGGCTGACAGAGAAAGAAATACTGACGTTGCTGGTATTTATCCCGTCCTTTCAGAGGACCTAGCAAGAGTGGCCCCAGTAGAAGGTCCAGTTAGAGTGCCACCGCAAGTACCACGAGACATATAATAATGATATAGTAGCCCAAAGGTTCTTGAGCCTCCCACCAAACGAACAGCGCATAGCTGGTGTTTTCATGGTCCAACATTTGATTACGTTGTTAAAAGGGACTTGAGAGGGGTGTAGCTAGGGTAATAGCAACACCTGTGATTTGATGACACCCCTAATGTACAAAGTGTTAACGAAAAAATAATTAGTGAAAAGTTTAGCTTGAAAAAAGAATTGTGGGTATTTCGAATTTGCAAATTGTTCAAGAATACAGGTTTGTGTTCTTGGTGGTCCAGTGAGCCAATGTGCTGGGTCAAGTCGGTGAGATTGTGACCCCCTGAGTGCAAATTGTATGTAAAAATAATTTTTCAATTGGGCGAATTATTGCAGTTTTTATGGAATTGAGTAGTCTTTTTGTCTTTGACAGCTTCAGAGTGAGGAGAAGGTGGGGGCTGTGTAGAGCAGTATGTGATACAGAAATCGGAGACAGATTCTGACCTTGTAGCCAGTGTAGGTGGGGGCCGGTGAGAGGAGCAGAACAGAGGCACTGCTTAGAAAGCTTCTCTGACATCGCATCTGTGTAATGCCTGCAGCCGGAGAGCCTTGGGGGCCAGGAGTAGGAAAAACAAAAAAAGATGGCTGGCAGCCCAGGCTCAAGCCGCGCTGAGGGGCTATTTTTAGCTTCTCTGATAAGACAGGGCAGCTGAGAAATGTAAGTCGAGAAAGATTCCCTTGTTCTATGCTGTGCAAAACAAGTGCCCCGAGAAATGTCTATGGAGAAGATTTGTTTTATTTTTTAGCAAATGTTATATTGCTTCTGGCCAGAAAGTAAAATGTTGCTCTTGCTTGGAATTTTAAGGGCTATATGCCTATATAAAAACGATTTTCGAATTCGGACATTTTTAAATTGTGGCCACATGCTGCCACCAGTTGAATTGAATGACTGATCCGGTGGTTAAAAGTCTGTGAGGAGAGATGAGAGATGCGTCTGCGTCTGGGACGTTAGGGTACATTGTGTTGACGAAGATGCATAGTTCATTTTTATGAAAAAACAAACAGGTTCGTGTGTTCTTCGTTTTTGATTATTCTTGCTGATTCTGTGTGTCAGACTTGACACGGTGATTTCAGATGGGGGTGTATAGGGCAGGTAAATCAGTTATTGATTATAAGCCTGACAAATTAAGCAGGCCAGAATGTTCGCCTCTGAGCTGTAGGTACAGAAATTGGGCGTCACTGCTCATTTATATATGTTAACGCACTTTGTTTATGCTTTCTGTGCTTGGTATACTGATGGCTTGGCATATGTATTTTGTATATGTTTTGTTTTTGTGTTGTATTGACCAGTCTGTTTAGCGTTTTAATACAAAGTTCTCCTGTGCAGTACAGAGATAGTCGTGACGACGGCGATCTTTGCACAGCGCTTGGCTGGAACTTGTTCACAATTACTAAATTTCACAGACATGATATTACCTTTATCATGCTGTCAAAATAGCAGACAACACGTTATCAGTGTATGTCTAATTGGTGTTGGAGATGAATGAAATAAAAGAAAAAGTTATGCAAGACTAAAATATTTTTCACATGACTGCCTTTCTCTTATAGACAGGCAGCCTTGGTCATATGTTTCCAGATTGGACATTAAGGAACCATTATGATCTGTGCACTCGCATCTTACCTCTTGAAAGGCCTGTTTTAAATAAGGACTGCCACCCCAGAGTGACAAATGAGGCTCGGTATTTAGGGTAATGAGAAAATATCTGACAGGATTTCCTTTTTAAAGTTTGCTTTAGTAAGCTCATTCTTGTAAGTGGTGGCCCCAAAAGTTGACTTGTTTTTAAATTAGGCTGTTTATTGTATAGGTGGAAATTATTGCAAAATGACTGATTTTTTTTAGCAGATGAATTATTAATTATCAACATTAACAACTGTTCTTAAACTTGGTTTTCCGAATATTTAGGTAATTTAGCATTCTTATTAGGGCCTCCTAGCATTAATATTGACTTCAGGTTGGTGTAGGTTCATGTAATAGGGACATTTGCATATGAGATGTCATTTGGCCAGCTTATGAGCTAACACAATGAGGTTTGTACATTAATTTGAAGGATTTCTCGTCGTTTCAAATACGCTGTGTATCTCCTATAATTTTGCTTACGCCCAGTAGCTACACACAGGGATTAATAGTGTTGACAAGACACAGGGTTTGATAGTGTTTGACAGCAGTGAAATCTGTTTCAGATTTCCTCCTGTCAAAAAGGGGGGGAAGGAGGAGAATATTGGCTTTCTGCTGGCCCCTGAGGAGGTTCGCTTCCCGCTAGCCCCTTAAGAAATTAAGCCCCTTAGAAATTAGCCCCCTTAGAAATTAAGCCGAGGAAATAGGTATGGTGCTTTCCCCTTTTTTCTCATGTTTTATTGTGATCATTCACGGGAATTAGTCCAAGCCCCTAATACAGCTTCTACTAAAGTCCTCCCTTGGACACAAGAACACACTGTGGCATTTGAAGAATTAAAGAGAGCTTTATGTCAAGCACCAGTTTTAGCAAACCCTGATTACAACAAATCGTTTATGCTTTTTGTGACAGAGCGGGATGGAACAGCACTATCTGTCCTAACACAAGATCATGCAGGAAAACACGAGCCCTGTGCTTATTTTTCTAGTACATTAGACCCAGTAGCACAGGCTTTGCCTGCGTGCCTAAAATCAGTTGCAGCAACGGCCTTAGCCATAAGACAAAGTGACTCGATAGTGCTGGGCCACCCTCTGACAGTACAAGTACCACACGCAGTAGAGGTTCTCTTGAACCGGACACAAACACAACACCTGACTGTAGCTAGACTGACAGGCTATGAGCCAACGTTATTTCAACCACACATAGAGATCAGACGATGCAACATACTGAATCCTGCTACCCTTTTGCCCTCCAGTACAGAAAGCGTTTCACCACACGACTGTGTTGAAGTAAAACATACCGTGACTAAACCAAGACAAGACTTGACAGACGTTGCACTCCCAGACCCCGACCTAACACTATAAATTGACGGCTCATGCATGAGGACAGGGGCGGGAGAATTAGTGGCAGCATATGCAGTGACTACTGATACTGTAATAATAGAGACTAAAAGAATAGACATATTGTCAGCACAAGCAGCAGAGCTCATCGCCCTAACACAAGCGTGCATAAGAGCTAAGCACCTGAGAGTAAACATTTACACCGATTCTGTGGCGAGAAAGAGGTTTCTTGACCTCTCATGGGGCCAAGATACAGCATGGCCCCCTTATTCAAGCCCTACTGGAAGCAATATATTTACCAACAGCCATAGCTATACTAAAATGTAAAGCACATACTAGAGCCACAGATACCATTTCCCAAGGCAATGATCTGGCAGACCGAACAGCTAAACAGACAGCTCAGACCCCACTAGACATGACAAAATCACAGATACTATCACTGTCCAAAGCCATGACAGTTAGGGATCCTTCCAAGGATGTACAAGACATACAGACACATGCTACTATGGACGAATTAAAGAAATGGTCGGAACAAGGAGGGGTACTGACTGATCAGGGTTGGATGAATAAGGGCAAATCCACATGGTTTCTTCCTGATTCGATGGTACAAGTGATTATAAATACCGCACATAGTCCTGCACACTTAGGAGAGAAAGCAATGATAGATAGCTTACAGAATATATGGTTCAACAAGCACCTGCGTGCAGCAGCGAAACAAAAGGTCAGAACATGTATGATCTGTTGCCAATTCAATCCAGGTAAAGGCATTCCGATGGAACAAGGTGGATTCCATCCACCTGACCACCCTTTTGAAGTGCTCCAAATGGATTATATCCAAATAAACAGATGTAGAGGTTACAAATATGTCCTGGTACTAATGAAGCAGGTGTCCCTTCTGTTAGGGTATACCTGGAAATTCCATTGTGTGCGACATCCTGAAGCAGCAGGCCTTGTAGAAAGACATAATCGGACATTAAAAATTTGCGCAGACAAAGGTGTAGATTGGATGGTAGCCCTGCCGGTTGCCCTCTTTTACATGCGAATGGTAGCTCATTCTAGAACAGGCTTATCTCCCTATGAAGTGGTCTTTGATAGACCACCAAATATGTGGGGCACTCCAATGCCTAAAAGATTACTGATGTTGATAGTAACATGCTGACAGATTACCTGGCTTCCTTGATGTCTGCACTACTCTCTTGTTGTTCGCAGGTTGCTGCCGCCTTCCCTGACAACACCCAGGTCAAAGAATACTCCATCGCTCCTGGATGGAAGGCGCCAAAGTCAGTGCTCTGGACCACGGGGACGGCCGTTAAAGTCAAAGGGCGGAAAGGATGGTTGCACCTTCACCACTCTTTTACAAAGGAAAGACTTTGAACACCATTTTCTAGAGGAGACTCCCCAGAAGTTTCCACAAAGCTAAACTTAGATCTAAAAAGTCAGAACCCGTTTGATCAATTAAGTCCACTAGGTGGTGAAGCGGTTGAACATGTATTCTGGCTTGCATAAGATCTTGGACAATAACATTGATAAAAAACAAATACTGTAAAATATTACGTGGTAGATGTATAGTGACTGTAATTTTTCTATCTCTTCTGTGCATCACGATAATATGTATCAGCTTAATACTACATGCTATTTTTCCTCCTATTGCCTCACTCTTATACTCCTCCACTAATGATACCATAAAGCACACATTTAGTGATCTGCCATCCTATGAGCTATCATATCGACTTGCCTTACGCAACAATACCTTTATTCAGATGCTGCGCCATTCACATCAGACTAGCAATGCTACAGACTGCTGGGTCTGTGGCCGATTTCCCCCGTATCAGAAGGTAAAGGGAGTGTTGCCTCTTTTTCCTTTTCCGTTCTCCCATAATGGTTCTTGCGGAGCATGGTTTGCCTTAATGACATCCATCAACGGTGATGCCAAAGAATACAAAGCAATAACAAGGCTCCACAAGATTGCCCAAAACATACATCAAGACCCAGGCACGTGGACATGGTCCGGTTGGCTCTGGGGATTAATATCGGCTTGGGGATGGAAAGTGTTGACCGTCTGTGGGTTGATACTATTAATGATATTCAGTTGTTGCCTATGTCTGCAGTGTGGCCCGGCCATTTGTGGCCTGTGTGCTACTGCATGTGTTCCACATCCCTATTTACAAAGCATTGAAAATGGAAAAATAATGCTGCAAGAACAGATCGACTGTCTCATGAAAATAGACGTTACATAGGGGGTTCACTAGGGTACAAGGAGGGAATGAGGAAAATAAAAATCTATGAGGCCTATGTGTCCCCATGTGCCCCCCCCCCGAACGCTTATGTGCACATACATGTAACCTATGTATTTCCCCTCCATGGCCTTTCTATCATGATGCTTATGCTATAACGTGGCCTGCCATCATCCAGTCTCCCATGAGAGAAACGACAAATCTGTATTGAGGCCTACACGTTTTTCATCATGTTTTCCTGCATTTTCATGAAGCCCATGTTTATGGCTCAGCCAGAGCCGAAAAGAGGTTTCATGCCTCAGAACGCTCTGAAAGCTGCAGCTACGTATCCTTGGCCTTGCACACTTGGGCCTCAGCCAAAGGGGCCCCGACCGAGGTGCCGAGACAGTATTGAGCACGGTTATCTGCTTACTCTTACTGAAACCACATTCTTGCCTGGTGAAGGAGGAATGAACGCGACCCATCTGCAAGGATGGAGCCCAGCCCTACTGTCTCTCTTTGTGAGATTGCAAAGCTCACGTCAGTAAAAAGCCCATAGCCCCCATGTAAGGCCTCTGCAGTAAATGAAGTAAATGAAGAAATAGATGCCACATCGGCTCTTGGTGATGAGCAACCTATGTCACAAATCAGTCCCTGCTCCAGACATCGGATATCAGATAATACAAGATGTGCTGGTCGTCCTGACACTGAAGGCCTCACTCACTGAAGGCCTCACTTCCAGACTTGTCCGGTTGCATAGCAACCCTCCCCACGTCAGTTACACGTCATGCTCGAGTTGAGCACAAGTAAGGCAAAGTTCAAGTACAATTCCAGCAGATCACGCAACCCCCTCCAGGTATCCACCCACACATGACAAATTACCCATTATCATCAAGTGGACGCCCACATGGACGCCCACCTTCACGCCTACTTACACGCCCACATGCTCTTATCTCATTCTCTCTTGCTCTTTTGCTTACGTACAATTGAGAAATGTATATATACTGTACTCTGTGAATAATGTTTTGAGAATATTGAGAATACTTTTGAGTCCCTTTCCAGATCCTTTTTGGTGATGGTAATATTCTCCCTTTGACTCGAGTTATTGGAATAAAGCCCTTTTAGAACCTGATACCACAGACTCAGCCTCTTGCTTTATGCATGATCCTATTGATATTCTGAAATACATAGAGCGTAATATTTTATTTACCACAAAGGCACAGTAGTCTTTGCAGCTCTGCTTTGTTGTAACCCAGTTAATTCGAGCTATCTAAGTTCGGTGGTACACATATTACATACGTCAGCAGCGTATCGTCATCTACGGCCCAGACATATATTTTCTTTTGACATTGCGCTTAATTTGTACCTTTAATTAAGATGCAACAAGCTTTTACATACCATCCCCCATTTATTCCTGATCCCATTGCAGCCAGTAATGACTGAGAGCAATAGAAGAATGGGTTTGAAGCATATCTTGATGCTATTGAGGTAGACTCATTTACGCAAAAGAACAAGTGTGCAATATTGAGATACTGTTAGGGTTGGAAGTTCAGAAAATCTTGAAGCATACTCCCAAAGAAACTGTGGTAGTGAAGGAGATAATGTAGAGGAATATGTATCTGCACTTAAATCTCTCGACTCAAGATTCAAAGCTGGGTAAAATCTAACAATGGAAAGACCTACATTTTATAAGAGGGTGCAAATGCCAGGTGTAGGCACTCTTAGAATTTTAGCTTTGTCCTGCACATACAAAGAATTTGAAGTACAAATAATCAGATTTCAATTCATTGAAAAGGTGGCTATTAAGAAAACTCAAGAGGCCTTACTATCAACTCATGATTTAACTTTAGAAAAGGCAATGGAGGTTTCTGCTAGTATTGAGAGTACCACGTCTTTCATGCAATAAATGCCTATAAATGATAGTAACCACACACAATGTAGAGCAATCAAGTTGTGCCAGTTCTACCAGCCGTGGTCACTGCAGGTAAGAGCAGTGGGGTGGTGGGGCCGGCTGGGGGAAGATTTCGAGACACGACCACAAGGGGAAATTAAATAAATAATACATTTTCCCTTGTGCTCGTCTCTCAAAATCCCCCCCACCCAGCCCCACTGCCCCCACCGCTCTTACCTGCAGCGGCCGCAGCTGAGTTCTACCTGTAAAGGGTAATAATAATCAGAGAGTTGATAAGAAAATTACTGCTAAAAGTAGATTTATAGAATGTTATAGGTGAGGCAGATTTTTACTATTGGGTAATGCTCAATGCTGTCCCACAATTGATTGTATATGCTCCAAATGTGAAAAGAAATGATATTTTGCCATAGTTTGCAAATCCTTATCAAAAGTTCCTACTAAAAAGGTTCGAAAGATTGATTCTGCAATTAGTAGTAAGATACATTTGAGTTCTGATGAGAATCATGTAATTTTAACAGTTGATGAGGCCACTGCCACAATCATGCCCTCTGAAGTTCTTAAATGTCTGGTTTGGCAGCTACAAACTAATGACAACAGTGTAAAGGTGATGGCTGATTCAGGGTCACCTTTTACCCTAATAGCAGAAAAGGTGTGGGTCAAGCAATTTCATGATGTTGTATAAGGGAATCACTTATTCATCTTGTAGGTTATGGTGTTTAGCCTATCAGTGTAATTCGAGAATTTGACACTACCTTTCAGTTTAAAGACAGCATTGCTAAGGGGGTAGTTTATGTAGCCAAAGACAATTCTCAATTATTGGGCTGCCTGGATTAAAAGAATTTGGGGATAATTTTAGATTCTAACAATGCTGAACACATGCTTGAAAAAAGAATATGTTTCGGTATGCTCTGTGGACAATTTGGATTGCGTAAAGATGATTCCTGGTGTGTTTCATGAAAAATTGGGGTTGGTGAAAGGCTTTGCGCAAAAAAATACATCTCAAAGATGCTTTTCAACCTGTGGCTCATAACATGTACTCATAAAGCACTGGGAAGCCTTCGAGCAGCTATGCACTGTATAAATCAGCATAGCATAAAATGCATAGTGTGTCCCTAGCTTTTAGATCAGTGGTGAAACAAGAGTTGTACAAATTATATGATCAAGATGTGATTTAGCCCATTGAGAGATCAGAGTGGTTGACTCCTTTAGTTTTAACATGCATAGCAAATGGTTTGTTAAGGATGTGTGTAGATTTGCGAGATCTGAATTCGAAAATGTGGATTGATTGACACCCCTTACCTAACATTAAAGAAATGTTACGCACTCTGAAACGTGACATGTTCACATTGTTAGACATTGCCTCGACATACCATCAACGTAATCTACATCCTGATTCTCGACATCTAACCTGTTTCGTCACACCAGAGGGATCATATCATTTTAAGTGTATGCCCTTTGGCTTGGCATCAGCAGCCTCAGTGTTTCAAAGAGTAATTGAAGGATTGTTCAAAAACATTCCGGGTTTTCATTCATTTAAGGACAATATGTTGGTCTTTGGTGCAAGTCAAAGTGAGCATGACGAAAGGTTAAAAAAAGCTCTGAGCATACTAAAGAGTAAAGGTGTCACTCTCAAACTTGATAAGTGTAAATGTGGTGTTCAAAGTGTAGAATACTTAGGTAACAAGTTATCTTTCAATGGTGTTGAACTTAAAGGTAGTCTGGCAAAGTGTTAGAAGGTTTTGCTAACCAAACATCAGCTCAATCATTTCTGGGATTGGCGGAATTCTGTGCCAGATTATTCCTAACTGTGCTAAGAAAACTCACAATATGCGTAAACGTTTGAAGAAAAATTAGAGATTTGAATTGGGTGAGTTATGTGCTCAGGAGTTTGCACTTGTAAAATAAGAAGTCTCCCATGCTATTCCTCTAAAACCGTACAACATCTGTAATGTTAGCATTGTGATGACTGCTGCTAGTCATAGAAGCATTGGTGCTGTGTTTGTTACAAAAGTGTGATGGCAAGTAAGAAGTGAGAGCCTCTTGCTCCAGGAGTTTAGGGGGGGCTGAATCCTCATATTTGTTTATTGAGTGAGAGGTTCTGGTGTGCTATTGGGATATTTCTCATTTTAAAACATATCTGTGGGGGACCAGATTTGTTGTGGGTGTAGATCACAAACATCTCATTGATTTATTAACCTCCAAAGAGGCTTCCAGATCTACTCCTAGAATATCCATGTGGCAATACAGGTTACAGGGGTATGTGTCAGGAGCAAAAAACATTTTGGCAGATTGTCTTTCCCATCTTCCAGTTGATTATAAGGATGTTGAGGAGAGCGACATTGATGATGTCATAAGTGTATATTCTGTTGAATATCATATTGAGGGTGCTTTTGTTGCAAGTAGATTGGTTTGAAGCAGTTAATTCAGATTCATTTTTTGGTAAATTGAAGGAGCAGATTGTGCAAGGTTGGCCAGAACGCAGATTTATGGATGAAGACACAGCAAAATACTGGCACGTTTCTGAAGAAGTTCCTGTCAATAATTATATTGTTTATCATTCAGGTTTAATGGTAGTTCCTTCAAGTTTGGTGAATAAACGTTTGCCCTTGATGCATGAGGGACGCATTGGTATGAGAGTGATGAAAATAGGGTTGAGAGAAAACTTCTGGAGGCCAGGGTTGGACAGAAATGTTGAGCATGTCTTGCGTGCTTGCTTTGGGTTGTGCAGTGAGTTATAAATCCCAAGTGACGGTTCTGATAAACCCATAGTGCAAGTTAGTTATTGACATTATAGGCCAACTAATATGCAGGGTGATGTCTGTATGTATGGAATTGTTGTGATTGATTTCTACAGTTAATGGCCTGAAGTGAAAGTTGTGACAAAGGATACTGCGGACAAGATCACCGAATTCTTGGAATCGTTTTTTGTCAGGGTAGACATCCCAGAGCAAATTTTAATTGATAATGGCACCCACTTTACATCTATAGAGCTGGGTGCATTTTTGCAACACTTGGGGGTGAAACACACTAAAACCTCATTGTATCATCCCAGTATTATTGGTTTGGAGGAAAGGTTTAATAGAGTCATAAAGGACAATTTATAACTATCCAGTAACTTGGATAGTATTCAAGAATTGAGGATGTTGCAGTGGGCTGTGAGAGTGACACCTAATGGCGGACACAGGAGTTTCACTGTTTGTCATGCTAAGAGGGAGGATACCCACAACCAACTATTTGAAACCATGGATGAGTGAGTTTTCAGTGTCTAAAACCAAGTTACAGGAAGTTGGGGACAGGAGGTCACTTGCACAGTCAAAGTATTTGCAGAAAGGTAAGAAGAAACTGGAAGTGGACATGGGAGATGTGGTATGATTGAAATGGTCAAGAGTTATACCCATGGGAGAGTCAAACTCTCCATTCCCAAAAAGGCTATTTAAGTAAGGAAATGTGTGGTAAAGCTGGATGATGGCAAACGGTGGAATATGGAGAAATTGTCTGGAAAGGATGGGAAAGATGACACTCTCAAATACAATGAGGATTTGTTGTCAAGAGGAACATGTGGGAAAATGCAAAGGGAGAGAAGACCACCAAGAAAGGTGGAAATATTTGTAATGTTGTAAGATTGTGTTAAATTTAATCCAGCTTTCAGCCATGGTAAAAGATGTTGGAATATTACTTTGATGTGTTACTTTGTTGTGTCATAAGTAGGCCTGGGCTGTACATTCCGCTCCGCGGGCGAAGTTCACAGAACACTGTCAACTCCACGCTCCGCTTGGAGCGCAGAATTTGGCAAAAACTCCTCACTACGCTGCGTGGCGGAGTTTACCGGTACTCACTGCAGGCGCTCTCCACAATCTTAATCATGGTGCATTAAATCGAAAGGGCTGCACAGTATGAGTAAATGCACAACAGCACTGAGGATTCAGACTGTTTATCATTAGCTTTGAATGAGGCCCTTAAGGTGATAAAAAAACCCTTGAGGCTGAAAGTTCCCAGAGCTGGTGGAATGAATCTTGCCTCCATTTCTACACAGTGCTGTCCCACTGATTGGATACATGACGTGACATGACGCCACTGGGTGTCGGGGAAGGGGGCAGAGCTGTAGGTGTGTTAGGGAATGAAAGTGTGCTTGGAGGGAGGGGCGAGAATTGTGGGTGCTCCCCTTGGATTTAATGCTTTGATCAGGGAGTCATTCACGTGCTCCTACACACAGCGGCCACTTCCTCGCCACGCATCCTGTGGGAACTGAGTGCAAGTTTAAAGAAAGATGGTCATTTTCTTGAATCTGCATTCCCATGGTTTCTGGAGAGGAGATTATTAATAGACCTCTGCTACTCCTGCTCAAATTACCCCCCTTTGCTGTGTACAACCGAATCGCTTCTCCAGAGACACCAGGAGAGGAATCTCTGGAGATTGCATCTTCTGTTTGGATTAATATTCTTTTTTAATGTTTTTGTTTAGTTTTCTTTTTACTGTTTTGTAGATCTTTGTCCTTGTTGACGCTTTAAGGAGTCTCTTTATAGAACTAGTAATGCTTAGTGAAATGCATATTTAATTTTTTTTCCTATTTTGTGTTGTTTCCTATTGTACTGTTTAAAGTTGTTCACTTAACCGTGAGTTTTGGAAACTGCAACTCAAATGCTGCTTTGCCAACAGTTGCGTAGAGATTGTACCTGATGTTGGGCTTGTTTCTAGAACTGGAGAAAGGGAGGGAGGGACTGTACTGACGGCTTGTTTAGGTTTCGTCATTTCCAGTTGTACTTCCCCTGTGTGACTCAGGCAGCCATACTTGGATTTTACCCAGTAGCTCCCACCATCACAGACATGGAGAGGGGGGGGGGTACCATAAGGGGAAAGCAAAAGCAGATGTGCCACTGGATGTTGAGCCAGGCCGCTCTACTGGACTAAGGCGTGGGGTGGGACCGGGTGACATTCCACCGCCGGCAGAACTCAGTTGAATCTCGTGGAGTTTTTAGATAACTCAGCGGAATTCTGTGGAGTAGAGTTCCGTGAGTTCCGCCCACCCCTAGGCATAAGGCATCATGTTTAATGTGTAGAAGTGAAACTTTCTTTTAATGGCTGTCCATTGGTTCACATATATTTGATGTATAATGGGAGAGGTGTGTTGGGTCTTATAAATAGGTTTTATGGGCACAGGGGGATGGTAACAGAATGTTAGCAGCAGTTCGGGTGGAATTTCAAAGGTGAGCGGTTAGATTGGGAGCGGCTGGATGCTGCTCCCAACGGGTCCTGTAGTCAAGAACAAAGACTTGTTTTTACCTCAATAGTCTCCTGCTCTTCTCTGCAGGGTTGGAATGGTTCATCAATGCCAATTTTATTAACTAGATTTGATATCTGTGGCCAAGTACTTGCAGTTGGCAGAAACAAGTTCTAGGTCAGACAGCATCAATCAGCGTGAAACCTGATTTTATTCAGCCCCTCAATGTAATAAATTATTTAAATACTTTAATCTGTTATCAAACCAATACAAAAAAAATCTATTAGCGATCCACATCTTTATATGTACAGATGGTCTGAGTTTCAACAAATGTGTAGGATCATACCCAAACACACATTTCTGGGATATTACCTACCAGGGAGTTTCCTCACGGCTACTCGAATCAAACAGGTCACTTTCATGGTCTTCTGCGCATAATCATACAGTACATGTCCTGAAGCATGTACACTTTTTAAAAACATGCCATGAACATAACGGAGCATTGGTCACCCTGAAGGAATGTATGACGTTACAACGCATACATTTACAACGCATGACTTTACAACTAAGTTTTTACATCGCAACATCCATTACAACGCATGATTTTACATTGCATGCCATCACAACGCATTTTTAGAAACTACATTTACAACGCATTCCATTACATTGCATTATAACATTAAAACACATACGATTACAACGCATACCATTACATTGCATATAAGGTAACTGTTGGATAGTGTAGGGGTAAAAATTAATATTCTCACTCCACTGACTGCAACAGTAGGGTAAGTGTTGGATAGTATAGGGGTAGAAATTACTATTCCCACTCTAGTGAGTGCAACAGTAGGTAAGTGTTGGATAGCGTAGGGGTAAAAATTACTATTCCCACTCCAGTGAGTGCAACAGTGGGGTAAGTGATGGATAGTGTAGAAGTAAAAACGATGCATTGTAATGGTATGCGTTGTAGTGACATGTGTTGTAATGGCATGCGTTGTAGTGACATGCGATGCAATGGCTGCGTTGTAATGGCATGCGATGTACAGGATGTTGCGTTGTAATGACTGCGTTGTAAAGGTAGTGCGATGCAATGACTGCCATGTAAAGGATGTTTTCCCCCTGAAGGACTGGGTTTTTCTAAGACCCAGCGGTGCCAGGGAACAACACCTGAAACCTTCGTGGGTTACCTGTTCTGGCGTACCAAACACAGAGACACGGGACACTTCCAGCGGCGTCAGAGATCAGCGTTTATTTTACTGCAGGGATACAGAGGTCACAAGAAGTACACAGCGTGTAGGTTCTCGGAGACTGCTTCAATTTGCAAAAGTGGATCGCTCATTTTATACACGTTTTTCCCATAGCCCAATATAGTGAACAAAGATTACAACTCAGTTCCCACAATAAACTTCAAAAAGGGTCGCGTTCATGTTTCAGGAGGCCGGAACATGATTACCACAGTATTGCCAGTTCCCAACTGTAAAAGCATATAAAAACACATTCCATCCTGATCGTAAACACATTAGGAGAAGGGACTAAAACAGATGCAAAGGAAGAACAAGGATGTACAACAGGTTAAAGAAGAGTGTTAGGAGTAATAAAGGAAACTCGATAACGGGATCAGAGATACCGTGTCTAATGTATGCATGGCTGAAACAATAGACCGGCACGGCAAGATGAGCCTCGAGCGGAGCCATCTGCCTTCGTCGTGTCGTTTCCCTCATCATAAAAGTCATACTCAACGGAACACGTGTCTCTCGCGTAAGCTTGAGAGTCCCAGGGTCACGAAGCGGACAAAAGTACGTTCGCTGGCTACTTGAGGGCAAGAAACAAAATGGATGCCGTATCTAAAATGGAACCCGAGGGTTCAGATGAATAAACCCAAAAATAAGACGAACCATACGTGGTTGAGTAGCGAAACTGCGTACACCCACTATACTCGTCATTTGCGGTTCGTAGATACCCAACTCATCCATATTCGTCACCACTCAAAAGTGTCATTCCGTCCCACACGGAACCTCAGACGCTCCTTTTGCCCTCATGTAGGCAAGCACTAGTCAAGATCAGAATCTACTTCAATATTCATCAGGTCGTTCAGTTGCTGCTGGAACATCATTCTATTCATCAACGTCTCCTTGGTAACAGATGGTCGTCTTATACACGTTGTAGCACATAGGCCACATAAGGCAGGACCACACTGTACACAAAGACAACACGTGAACAGAAACGTTACAACAACCCCTACGATCATCAGAATCTTCCAACCCCAAGTTGACATCAGGCCCCAAAACCATCCTAGGAGCGTCCAATTACCTTCGTCCACGTGTATGGACTCGGAGATCTTGTGCAACTTCGAGATGGCTTGGTAAACAGTTGGAGCATTGTCAGGAATATAAATGCAACAACTCGAATGGATAACTTTACACACACCACCTCTATCTGCGAGAACAACATCTAGAACCATACGGTTCTGTAACGTCATGAGTCTATCCGCCTGAAGTTCAGCTGTGAGATTACCGAGGGCACTTGCAGTAATATTAGCAGTCGACTCTACTACACGTGTCAGTTGTCTTAAGTTCCTACTATTAACCATAGGTCCCCAAAACGGCAGGAAACCCTTAAAGAAGTCTCCTGCTTCTTGACCGGCAGTATCCTCTTTGCTAATAACACCTCTCACAACTCTAGTTTTGTGATAATCTGAGGCGACAGTGAAAGTCGGTGGTAGAAGATTCGCAATATAACAGGTACCCGAAAAATCACGGGGTAACCATGTATATGCGCGTTCATAACATACAAAATAAGTGCCCTTGGCGGTCAGAAAAACAGGGGAAGAGAGCATCGGCAAAACATACGTATCAGTGCAAGCACTGTTCCCAAGTTGTGCTCTCGGATTTCGACCCAAACCTTTCAAGCAGAAATTACCGAGGTGTGGTACAATCCATATTGGGGACGAGCTCTTAAGCTGTCTATCACCCACTGACGTACTATACTCAGCCTCAGTCAGATCCTTGTAAGCCTGTACCTCCTCACTTGGGATAAGCGATGCATCAAAAACATCTCTATCTAAATCCGCTATCGCTATCGCCAAAGGTTTGTGATACGGCCCAGGACCAAAATTGGCAGAACGTGGCTCTCGACTGGGGTAAGAATCTAGTGCACTACGGAACATAGATTGGAATGCTCGAGCCGAACCCTGGGAGCTGTAGGGAAGAACCAAATACGGAATACCCCTATCCATGGTATGTGGCATTAACCCACACACCCAACAATTGGTAGTGTTCATCACCAACTGATGCTGATGTAGAAGTTGAACAAAGGAGTTGTTCATGAACTCCGCACGTCTAACCTGTTCATGTTGAGGCAGAGGATGAAAAGAATGTGGGGAAACAGTGGTGAAGGAGCTTAGTTTAGGAGAAAGGGTAGGTGATACAGAGGGTAATAACAACTGTACTCCAAAATATACTCCACCCACCAATAACATAGATACGGTCAGGAACAGTAGGAACACCTGAAACAAAAAACATTCTGTACATACAACTTTTCTTAATTCTGATCTCTGCGCCGACATCCTTTCTGCTTCCAATAGCTTAGAGAATGCCATCCTCTACAAACCGTCCGTGACGTACTTGACGCACTCCGTTCTGAGAAGCGATTATCAATCCCCAGGAGTTCCCAGGAATCGACAAAAGTAACCGACCTAGCGTCAGAAACCTGCTAAACAGAAAGGAGTACCCACACGGCCCTACGGTGACCCGGATGGAGAGGTTTCCTCGCAAAAAAACTCAAATCACAAATCTCTTAGCCACGGGACAGCACATAAAAACTCAAAAAGAAAGGATATAATTGTCCATAATGTTCATAACATCAAAAAAAACAAATATATATAACTAATTTTTATTAGTCCTTGAACGAAGAAAATATCGGCTTCTTCCAGGTTGAGTTTGCTCTACAAACAATTGTTCAGCTGGCGCAACAGTGTTCGATGAAATGGACAACGAGTCAGACCTTTGGTTCTCTGCTACCGATGACTCTTCATGTGGGTTTGGCAGTGACAAATCACTCCCCACTGGTTGAGCGTCACTAAACGGCACAAAGTGCAAAGGAGTCTCAGTTTCTGTTGCCGAAATCCCAGTCCTCACCCAACCATCCGTTGGTAAGGGGATCGGCACCTTCTTCGTGTGACTGGCGTGTACCCAATTCTTCCTGCCCTCCAGCCGAACCGCAGTCCTCGTCGTCAATAAGACTTGGAAGGGTCCTACAAATCTTGGCTCCAAGTTACGCTTTCGACCAAAATTTCGGGTAACGACCCAGTCCCCTGGCCGGAGCTGGTGTCCAGGACCCTCTGTCTGCGCCGGTAGAGCTTCAAAGACCTGTTGATGGATTAACCGTAGTTTAGTGGTCAAATCATGCAAGTAATCAATTAACATTGGATACTCAAGACTATCAAAGGCCCTTGGTCTCGGAACCCCCCAAATATTCGCAGGGCGGCCGAACACAATCTCATATGGGCTAAGCCCTACTCGAGAGTGTACGGTCGCTCTGGTCGATAGGAGGGCCAGAGGCAAGGCATCAGGCCACGATAAACCAGTCGTAGCTTGAATCTTGGCGAGTTTCAGTTTCAGGGTGCCATTGTACCCTTCAACCAAACCCGCTGCCTGAGGATGATTAGCACTATGGAATTTCTGACAAATTCCAAGGCCCTTACACACACTCTGCATTACACTTCCCACAAACTCACTCCCATTATCTGACCATACATCCGTGGCATTCCGTACCGAGGAAAGTATTCCTTCAGCAGGATTTTTGCTGTGGACAGGGCAGTGTTATCCTTAAGAGGATAGGCCTCAATCCATCTGGAGAATGCACAAACCACAACCAAAACATACTTTAGGTTATTGCATCTCTCCATATGGATAAAGTCCAGCTGGATAACCTCAAAGGGACAAACAGGAGGAGCAAAATGACCAGGTGGAGTGGGGGTACCCTTGCCAGGATTGTGCATCAAACACACCATACAATTCTTAACCACTCTTTCGGCACATTTAGCAATACCCTCATTTCTCCATACAGGGGACAGGAACCTACATATGCCTTTCGCACTGATATGTGCCAACCCATGAGCCATCGTCACAACAGCTAATACATACGCATCTGGTAACATCCACCTCTGACATTCCGTCAGGTCAACCCAACATCCATACGTATCCAACTTTCCCGTACTTTCTTTCCACTTAGTCTTCTCAGCTTTGGTAGCCTCGTTCTGAATTGCTTTCACACTCTCAATAGTATTTTCACACATACCAGTCTCTGTCGGCCACCTTACTGAACTCGTGACATACATTCGGGTCGCAAGATCCTTAGCCGTTTCCTTAGCAATCTCATCCGCAAATGCATTACCACGACCAACATTGTCCGTCACTTTCCGATGCGCACTACATTTAACAATTGCCACTTGTTTAGGCAGTGTAAGTGCATCCAAAAGGTCATTCACGAGCTGTCCATGCTGGATCTTTGTACCATGCGATGTCATAAATCCTCTCTCTCTCCACAATCTTCCAAAGTTATGCGCAACACCGAATGCATACTGACTGTCGGTAAACACATTCACTCGCTTTCCTTTAGACAAAACGCACGCTCTTGTCAATGCGATCAACTCTGCAGCTTGTGCTGAATTCTGATTCAATCTCGCAGTTTCCACAATCGTGCTCAACGTTACTACAGCATACGCAGTCGTCACATCACCATTCGGCAATTTAAAGCACGACCCATCCACATACAAGGTACCATCGGGATCTGTCAAGGGAGTGTTTTTCAGGTCCACACGACCTTTTGTTTCCTCCTCAGTTCGTAAATAACAATCATGTGGTGGCACATCATCTGATTCCATATTAATCGGCAACAATGTCGCTGGATTCAGTACATTACAACGTTTGATCTGTATATGACTTGCCAAAAGGGTCAGCTCGTACCCAGACAACCTTGCACTCGTCAGATGTTGAGTCTTTGTCCGATTCAAGAGAGTATCGACTGCATGCGGAACCATCACCATGAGCATATTATCCATAACAAGACCTGCGGACTGTCGTATAGACGCCGCTGCTGCCGCTGTCGCCCTCAAGCAACTTGGCAACGCCCTAGCTACCGGGTCTAAGGTCGAGGAAAAATATGCACACGGGCGCTGCTTGTCGCCAAATTGTTGCGTTAAAACACTCAACGCACAACCTTCCCTCTCGTGAACGTATAATGTGAATGGCTTACTATAATCAGGAGTACCTAACACGGGAGCCGAACACAGCGCATCACGTAGTTCAGAAAAACTTTTCTGACATTCCTCCGTCCACGACAAAGGAGTCGAAACATCCTTGCACGTGAGAGCTATCAATGGCTTCGCTAACAGTGAAAAGTTCGGAATCCACTGTCTGCAGTACGACGTGATACCCAAAAAGGCACGCACATCTCTCTGAGTTGTTGGCACAGTCATTCGAGCAATTGCTGCGATTCTTTCAGGGGTCAACCTTCTTCCCGCCTTTGACAATAAGTGACCTAAGTAGGTAACTTCTTGACAACAATATTGCAATTTAGAAGGTGACACTTTGTGGTGTAAGTCACAGAGATGCTGCAACAGTGACACAGTAGCAGTCTTGCAAATTTGTTCAGTATCTGCGGCTACCAACAGATCGTCAACGTACTGAATCAAAGCCGCACCAGTCGGCAATACAAATGCATCCAGTTGACTCTTAAGAGCTTGGCTGTAGATCGATGGACTCTCACAATAGCCTTGAGGTGCGCGTTTGAACCGGAAACTGCGACCTCCTAACGAAAATCCGAACAAATCACGACTTTCCTCAGCAATCGGAATGCTAAAGAACGCATTCTTCAGATCTATTACCGAGAACCATGATGCAGAGGCTGGAATCAGAGTCAGTAAAGCTGTAATGTCTGGAACCACAGGAAACTGTGGGACAACAATTTTATTGACTTCCCGTAAGTCAATAACTAGACGGTACACGGGAGGTTTGGACGGATCAGTTCGTTTCAGAATAGGCAACACGGGACTATTACACACGTTACCTCGTGTCTCCTCGATAACATCTTTACCGATCAGATCGTAAATGATCGCTAATAGTGCCCGTTCACCATCAAGAGAAATTCGATACTGTGGTATGCGTGGTAAGCGCGCATCAACTTTCAATTGAACAACATAAGGTGGGATATCCAACAGGCCCACATCATTAGGACCTGTTGCCCACAAAGAAGCTGGAAGAGAACTCAATTCCGGTGGGAGCTTATCGATCGATAGATACATAGGGGAAATCACATTCTCACCCAACGTAAGCTCCACACCCGTAGGAGAGCAGTACAAAGTCGCATGTAACCTCTTCAACAAATCCAAACCCAAAAGATTCTCACCACAACCAGTAGTCAAAATCAAAGGAGCTTCTAGCTCATGAGACCCAATCGTAAGTGGCAAGGGGCTAGAAACTGGATTGCTAACGGGGGCGCCAGAGAATCCAACGGAAACATTCGTTAAGCCAGACAAAGGCGCGCCAGGGAGTTTCGAATGCATGATGGAACTTTTTGCTGCACCAGTGTCCAACAGAAAAGGCTCAACGATACCCAATGTAGCTACGTCAACATAAGGCCCTCTCTGATCAACCGGAACTGATACTTCTCCCTTCCTTCGTCTATGGCTGTCCTAGTAGATACCATCCATATCAACATCACGCTCAACGTAACAGTCATCCACATGATACTGTGCAGATCTACCGGACGATGGTTCACGTCGATCGAAACAATTCTGCGAGTCTGAGGAAGTGGCAAAACGCTCGGCCTGACTCTGAGTAACTCCACGACCTCTACCACGTGAAGCTTGTTGAGGACCACCACGTCCTCCTCGAGCTGACACACCATTATTCCTATCACGGAGAACCGGACAATTAAACTTCAAGTGGCCCTCCCCTCGACAGTACGCACATTGATTGTATCCCAACACAAAACGGGGTGCGGGAGAGTCATTTCGCGTCTGCGATCTAGAGAACTGTGATTGCGATCTATTTGGCTGTTGCGAATCATTAAAATTCGAGCGCGGAGGATACGCTTGCTGCAATAAGACCTTAGTTTTAAGATCCTTTGTTTTCTTATCTGCACGTTCACTTTCCTCCTTTTCCCTATTTTCGTAATATTGGGCCGTAGCCAAGATTTGAGCAGTGGTAGAAACGGCCCACGAACTCTCAGAATTTTTCAACTTATTACTAAGTTCGGGCAACAAGTTCGACACAAACTTATCAACAAACAGCCGCTGACCACCCTCTGAGCCCATGTCCTGGCCACTATGATCGACAAATGCTTCCTCAAATCTCGTAAAGAAGTCGGAGACGCTTTCATCCCTCTTTTGCTTGCACGCGGACAGCTTGTCCCAATTAACGCGCATCGCTGGCATAAGCGTTTTCATGAGGGTAATAATCCTCTGGGGCAATGCCACAATAAGCTGCTCAGGCTTAGTCCCACCGACTTGCTGAGCGTCTGCCGCTGTAAGGGCAGCCCAGTCACCGCCTAACTCAGCCGCGTGATTCTCGTGACGAATTTTCGCCCAAATCGGCTGAGGCACTACATTGCCAAACAACATATCAATATCAGCTAGATTCATAACAGTAGCATCCACCAATTGGGACAACTCCTTATAATATCCTGCTGGATTTTTACGGGGATCAGGCAAAGTTTGCTTCACCTGTAAGACTTCCGATCTTTTCCAAGGGAGGTGTATCCACACTCTCTGAAAACGGCCTGGGACAGCAGGGTTAGCATTAGGATCGCCTGGCATCCATACGGGGGGAACTTCCCGCATCGGATATTGACCAGGTTGCGCCATCCATGCTGCCGTCTCCTCCTTAAACAATGCTCGAGGTTGCACTGTACAGCGAAAGGATAACAAACGTTCTAGACCTTCTCGAACTTTGTCACCTACAATCACACCAGTTGTGAACCGATGCTGGAGCTCAGAAACCTCAGACGGTACAGTATCTACCACATCGTGATCCCACTCCTCCTTCAACGATTTACACAATTCCTCAAACACGAATCGTTGAGTGGGCGCGTTAAACTGAGAAAATGTGTCAAACACTACACGCGAAGGATATTTAACAGGATTACGAATCCATTTACGTGCCATTTTTACCAGCGATTCGCGTTCTCTATCGTCAGGAAGCTGGCTGCGCCTCTGAGCGACATCTGAAAGAGTCGAGCCAAGTATTGGCCCAAAAAGCGGAGAATAAAGAGAAGCAACAGCAGTCAAGAGACGACTACGAACAGAAGGAGAAGAGGAAGAAGATCCAGGCGCGGCGACAGTAGGGGTAGAGGCAATAGAAGTTGATGCGGCACCAGGAGTAGCAGGAACAACAGACTGAGGAGGGACTTGAAAAGGCGCAGTAGGAAGAGAAGCCGGTAAAAGAGGAGGAACGATCTGTGGCACAAGGGGATTCGGGAGAGCGGGAGGAACAGCGGGCTGACCAGCAGCCGCCAAAACAGCAGGTGGAGGAAGAGGTAGAATCACAGGACCCAGAGTATCGGGAGCATAGGGGGGTGGTGATTTCAACAGATAAGACAATAGCGAATCCTCTACCGCTTCTTCTCCTGACTTATCATTGTTAGGCGGTAGCACCGGATAACACTTATCCACCGCCATATGATGAAGTCGAGCACTAACTTCCTGCTCTTTCTCATCTTTGTCTCGCTGATACTGTTCAGCATCTCGCATCACCGTGATAACGCCTTCTCTTTTACTTTTCTTACTCTGCTTGATTTCTTTCTGCTTGGCCTCTTTCCGCCACAACCGGAAGGAATCAAACATGGCCGGCCTAGCCTTCTTTTTAAACAGTTTAGCTTCCAAATTATCTAAAACAGCAGTTTCAAAACTACCATGAGATGGCCAACTAAGAACGCCATCATGTTTAGTGTAGCGGACCCAATATTCATTATACACGATAGGACCTACGCCATGGCGACTATAGAGCTCATAAATCGGAGTTCCAACCGGAGGTATCGGACATGAATCCTCCAGCCGGGAATCCATTCTGCAACATTTAAGAAACCCAAACAAAGTACTACGGCTAGGCATCGCGCACACTAACCGAGTTTACAAACTTCAAGGGCTATCGAATTTACGATATCCTCGCAAAAAGTTTACGAGACCCTCGGTTTTTGGCAATTGCAATCGTCAAATAAAACCCAACAACTAAGAACCACAAATGCTATGGTACCATGTAAACAACAAAGGAACACAGGGAGCGACCCACAAATACTTAACTGAAAGAACAATGGCGTCACCAGGAAGGCCCGTCTATCGTCTCGCCGTACAAAGGACTACGCCAGGTGCCAAAAACAGGTCGACAGTCAGGGCATCAGTCCGTCGCAGCCGTCAGGAGGCGGGGATCTTCGCGGGAAAAGACGTCGGGCCACTTATTTCGATAACTGGATCGATGAAGCGGGGTGCACCTTCCCTCGGAGATTTCACACGAAGTTCCTCACGATCGTCGGGCTTTGGACCGGTACCGCTGATGGCGCCCCACGTTGGGCGCCAACTGAAGGACTGGGTTTTTCTAAGACCCAGCGGTGCCAGGGAACAACACCTGAAACCTTCGTGGGTTACCTGTTCTGGCGTACCAAACACAGAGACACGGGACACTTCCAGCGGCGTCAGAGATCAGCGTTTATTTTACTGCAGGGATACAGAGGTCACAAGAAGTACACAGCGTGTAGGTTCTCGGAGACTGCTTCAATTTGCAAAAGTGGATCGCTCCTTTTATACACGTTTTTCCCATAGCCCAATATAGTGAACAAAGATTACAACTCAGTTCCCACAATAAACTTCAAAAAGGGTCGCGTTCATGTTTCAGGAGGCCGGAACATGATTACCACAGTATTGCCAGTTCCCAACTGTAAAAGCATATAAAAACACATTCCATCCTGATCGTAAACACATTAGGAGAAGGGACAAAAACAGATGCAAAGGAAGAACAAGGATGTACAACAGGTTAAAGAAGAGTGTTAGGAGTAATAAAGGAAACTCGATAACGGGATCAGAGATACCGTGTCTAATGTATGCATGGCTGAAACAATAGACCGGCACGGCAAGATGAGCCTCGAGCGGAGCCATCTGCCTTCGTCGTGTCGTTTCCCTCATCATAAAAGTCATACTCAAAGGAACACGTGTCTCTCGCGTAAGCTTGAGAGTCCCAGGGTCACGAAGCGGACAAAAGTACGTTCGCTGGCTACTTGAGGGCAAGAAACAAAATGGATGCCGTATCTAAAATGGAACCCGAGGGTTCAGATGAATAAACCCAAAAATAAGACGAACCATACGTGGTTGAGTAGCGAAACTGCGTACACCCACTATACTCGTCATTTGCGGTTCGTAGATACCCAACTCATCCATATTCGTCACCACTCAAAAGTGTCGTTCCGTCCCACACGGAACCTCACCCCCTGAAGTCGTTCAACAGCTACATAGACACACATTGCCGTGCTTTTTAGAGGAGAGTCTTTCTTGTTCTTTGGAAGTACAACTTTTTGTAGTGTTGCATTAATAAAATGCCCATTAATACAGATATGGACTAATTATGGACTGTTAAATACCCGAGAGTCCACAATGTTCATGATGAGAAGGATCTGACAGATGATAATCTCGGCAGAGTATTGACATCAATCAAACAATCCCTACCACTCTGGTCAGCTCCACCACTATCCATGATAGGGCTCAGAGCAGTGGCCAAAATGCTGATTCTACCCAGATCGCTGTGCCTAGTATGCACGGTATAGCGCCTAGAGCAAGCTATCAATAAGACCAGCAGATGTCCGCATGAGGTGACGTCTTCTTGTCCTCTGTGCAGTCGTCCTATCAGAAGTGACATGCAGAATTATAGTTTCTTGAGATTTTGCAGAAGGAGTTTGTAGTCTGAATTTACTTGTGCCCCGGCTCATCCCAGGGTCCTCTGTGTGCCCCTGGATCCTTTGCTCCATGGGGGCTGATCGATAACAGATCAGGGAGCACCGATCACCTCAGCCTTTAACCAGATCTCCCCATCAGAGATGGTTCTCCCCGGAACTTAGACCAGGAAGACTTAGGGGCAGGCATTGTGAAACGAAAGGACATAAACGCTACATTAAAGAAATAGAATTTCAGTACGGAGCCGATTTAAACAATATAAATCTATTCTCCACTCAACCAAAATCAACCTTCTCACTTCCAAGTTGCCAATATAAGGTGGTAAATTAATTCTATCAACTGCCCACCACTGACCTTGGGGTTCTGTGACAGTCTAGTAGCATCCTTTCCTCTTAAATGTATTATTATTAACGATAAGGGTATTGTATCTCAATGAATGACCCTTTATTAACCTACGCGGCTGCTGCGTTAAAAGACAGCGCACTCCCCTGTTGGCTCCACATCACATGGGTACCCTGTGGGGATAGAACCTTTCACAGCCTTTGGGCTTCATTTCGATCTTGGTCGATGGGTTACTCCATCAAAACGGGGACGGATATCCCTCCGCGGAAATATACATCCCATTGTATCCTATGTGATTTAAATTTCGGCGGATGGGCTATCCGTCACCGCTGTGACAGAGTGACCCGTCTGCCGAGATCGAAACCAGACCCTTGGTCTTAAGCATTGGGATGAACCTTCCATGGATTCTTTTGCAATCTCTCTCCTTCCAGGGCATCCAGGAGTGGTGTGAAGGCTCTCAACAACTCTTAACAAACAAGCCTGTGCCCACACCATGTGTTGCATGTGCGTTGCTTTGTGTTTTAACTATTGCTTTGTTTTCAGTTGCGTTACTCCTAGCGCCAAGATACCTTGTTGTAGGTGTGCTTAATAAACAATAATTCAGTCACTCTTGACATTTTTGGTGTTCACCTGTCCGGCCATAGACATGCAGAACCAGCCCTGTGAGGGATTTTACTTGCACCTAAAATTCCTTTCTGTTTGTGCCGACTCTGTCTCAATATTCCCATTTAATTCCCATTTTAGATGTTTTGTGGCAAATACACAGAGGCAAACTAAAGTATGTAAAAGAATACTACACGAGTACTACTTTACGTCCTTCGAAATGTCTTTGGACCGGACTGAGCTCTTGGCAGACGGGCTCCTCCATCACAGCAGCGACGGATATCCTGCCGGCCGCGATAGAAATCCCATTACATCTGATGGAAGTTATATATTTCCACTGATGGGATAGCCTTCACCGTTAGTAATCATCTGTCAAGATCTATCTCAGGCCCTTTGTCATTAGGCCCCTGGGAGTGGACATCCTTGGGTTTTTTCTTCACACTCTTGAAATTGCACGCTACATTGTATTCTTTCTAGTGAGTGTAAATTAGGTGTGCAAATAGTTGTGTTCATCATGCTGTACATTAGCAGAAATGCAGGTGCTGAAAACTGCTTTCATCTCATCTGTACCTCTTTGGTGGAGCTGTGTCTGGGAAAGGTGAGGGGGGGAGGATGAAAGGGTGGGAAGAGACATGGACAGGCAGCCCCCTGCATATATTCCTCTGTATTACCATCTCTGACAGAGGTAGTGCCAGGTACGGTCTGACTTCTCTGTGCTGGAGGAACAATACAATTTAGAGATCTACGTTTGACAGAAAATAAATTTAGATTTGTTTTATAATGTCTTCTGACTTTCATGTATGTATGAGAATAAGAGGAATAAAATAAACAGAGGGACACGTAGCATTTTGTTTTGGTTTTCAAAAGGTCTGTTCACCTGGTTGAGGAGTTTATGTATCAAAAAAGCAACTACCCTGCTTCGTCTTTGGCAGAATACTTGAGCAACTATCCGACATGTGCTGGAAACCCAATGATATCAATTTTAACCCAGAGAGGTTTGACCGGATCATTATGAGAGGGACAGCTGACGGTCATCCTGGGGAATAACGCGGTGAAACTACATGTATTTCCTGTTTTTCTGAAATAGGCAGTTTATATCCAAAACATTTCTCCAGAGTTTTTCTCACAACATTTTTGAAGAGAATAAGCACAGCATAAAATGTGCACACGACGTGTAATCCTCATTGTGGGGCAAAACCCAATTTGTGACTTAAATGGGATTAGCTCCTGAATATACTATTTGATGCACCCTACCTTAAAATGTCCTAAAACAGTCTACTAGAATAAATGAATGTGAAATTCCACAGTCAAGTCTGTAAGTAATTCAATATCTTGTTTAGCTGTTACTACATGTGTCTGTCACAGAATATAATGTGCTTCAGTGTGAGACCCACCCAGGTGTCTATAATATAAGATAATGTGTTTCAGTGCCAGACCCACCCAGGTGTCTATAATATAAGATAATGTGTTTCAGTGGGAGACCCACCCAGGTGTCTATAATATAAGATAATGTGTTTCAGTGAGAGACCCACCCAGGTGTCTATAATATAAGATAATGTGTTTCAGTGTGAGACCCACCCAGGTGTCTATAATATAAGATAATGTGTTTCAGTGCCAGACCCACCCAGGTGTCTATAATATCAGATAATGTGTTTCAGTGGGAGACCCACCCAGGTGTCTATAATATAAGATAATGTGTTTCAGTGGGAGACCCACCCAGGTGTCTATAATATAAGATAATGTGCTTCAGTGTGAGACCCACCCAGGTGTCTATAATATAAGATAATGTGTTTCAGTGCCAGACCCACCCAGGTGTCTATAATATAAGATAATGTGTTTCAGTGGCAGACCCACCCAGGTGTCTATAATATAAGATAATGTGTTTCAGTGGGAGACCCACCCAGGTGTCTATAATATAAGATAATGTGCTTCAGTGTGAGACCCACCCAGGTGTCTATAATATAAGATAATGTGCTTCAGTGCAAGACCCACCCAGGTGTCTATAATATAAGATAATGTCTTTCAGTGTGAGACCTAGGTGTCCATAATATAAGTTAATGTGTTTCAGGGAGAAGCACAGATGTTTATAATATAATATAATGTGTTTCAGTGAGAGATCTAAGTTTCTACCAGAGAATATAATGCGTTTCAGTGAGAGACCTAGACATCTGTGATATAAAATAATATGTTTCAGGGAGAGACCCAGGTGTCTATAATATAAGATAAGGTGTTTCAGTGCAAGACCCACCCAGGTGTCTATAATATAAGATAATGTGTTTCAGTGAGAGATCCACCCAGGTGTCTATAATATAAGATAATGTGTTTCAGTGCGAGACCCACCCAGGTGTCTATAATATAAGATAATGTGTTTCAGTGAGAGACCCACCCAGGGGTCTATAATATACGATAATGTGTTTCAGTGTGAGACCTAGGTGTCTATAAGTGAATATAATGTGTTTCAGTGTGAGACCTAGGTGTCCATAATATAAGATAATGGGTTTTCAGGGAGATACTGACGTGTTTATAATGGGAAACAACTTTTACAATGCAGGCATTACATCGCGCTACCTTTACATCGCATGACATTACAACGCAGCCATTACATCGCATGTCACTACAACGCATGTCATTACAACGCATGTCACTACAACGCAGGCACTACATCGCAAGTCATTAAAACGCATACCATTACAACGCATAGTACCCTTACACTATCCGACACTTACCCTACTGTTGCACTCACTGGAGTTAGAATAGTAATTTTTACCCCTACACTATCCAACACTTACCTTAAATGCGATGTAATGGTATGCGTTGTAATGGTATCTGTTGTAATGGTATAATGCGATGTAATGGAATGCGTTGTAAAGGTAGTTTTTAAAAATGAGATGTAGTGGTATGCGATGTTAAAGAATGTGTTGTAAAGGATGTTGCGATGTAAAAACTGTGTTGTAAAGGCATGCATTGTAAATGTATGCGCTGTAACTTCATACATTTGTTTATAATATATTATAATATGTTTCAGTCAGAGATCTAGGTGCCTTTAATATTTGACAATGTGTTTCAGCGAGAGACCCATGTGTTTATAATATAAGATAATGTGTTTCAGTAAGAGACCTAGCTGTGTATAATATAAGATAATGTTTTTCAGGGAGAGACCAAGATGTCTATAACAGAATATAGTGTGTTTCAATGAGAGGCCTGGGTGTCTATAACAGAATACAATGTGTTTCAGTGAAATTCCTAAGTGTTTATAATGTAAGATAATGTGCTTCAGTGAGAGATATAGGTGTCTATAATATAAGGCAATGTGTTTCAGTGTGAGACCTAAGCGTCTGTAATATAAGATAATGTTTTTCAGGGAGAGGTCTACATGTCTATAACATAATATAACATGCTCCAAGGAGAGACCTCGGTGTCTATGATAGAATATAATGTGTTTCAGTAAGAGACTTGGGGGCATATGTATCAAGCAAATTTTTAGTCGCAAACGCTGCGATTCGCAAAATACAGCGTTTGCGATTAAAAATTCACAAAACGGGATGTATTAGGCTATTCCCACCGCAAATTTAAGGAATCACTAATTTAGCGATTTCTTAAGTTTGCGTAAGCATTTAAGAAATCGCAAATTGCGATTTCTTAAATGAAATGTAACACTCACCAAAGGATTGCGATTAATCCTTAAGAAATCGCAAATTACCACCAACTACTAGTTGGTGTTAATTTGCGATTTCTTCTAAAAATGCACGTTTTGTAATTTTACTAAGTGCCACGTGATGCACATACATGCCCTTAGGGCATGTATGTGCGGCATATGACCACACATGCTAATTTCAGGGGTGTATCAGGGTGTCATCTTAACACCCTTGCACCTTTGAAATTATTCTCAAATTGCGATTAGCAAATTGCGATTCGCAATTTGAGAATTACTTCCCATACATTCCTATGGGTCTCCTGGCCCATAGGAATGAATGGGCAGGTATTCCTTAATTGCGATTTCGCAATTTGCTAATCGCAATTAAGGAATTTTAAGAAATCGCAAAAAGTTTGCAATTTTTTAAATACATCCCGTTTTGCAATTCTCAATTTGCGATTCCTTAAAAATCGCTATTTGAGAATCGCAAATGGTGATGTTGATACATATGCCCCTTAGGCATCTATAATATAAGATAATGTGTTTCAGGGAGAGACCCAGGTGTTTGTAATATAAGATAATGTGTTTCAGTGAGAGTTCTAGGTGTCTATAAGAGAATATCATGTTTTTCAGTGAAAGACCTAGGTGTTCATAGCAGAACATAATGCGTTTCAGTGAGAGACCTAAGTGTCTATAAAAGAATATAAGGTGCTTCAAGGAGAGTCCTAGGTGTCTATATCGGAATGTAATGTGTTTCAGTGAGAGACCCAGGACATTATATTCTCTCATAGACGCCTAGGCCTCTCACTGAAACACATGTGATAATGTAATAAATAACGTGTCCGTATAATTATTGACAGTCCAGGTGATTCTCTAGAAATATCTAGATTTAGGTGCAGGGATACTATCCTTTTTCAACAAAATGGTATTCCCATACCTATATCCATCCAGCTCATAACTAAGAGCTTTATTTATCCTTTACATATTTAGGTTACGTGTGTTAGGTGGGGTAAGAACATGTTACTTTTCATTTGAAAAAACTCTGAAATTCACTAAGAAAAAAGGTTAGTGTGATGTTATAGTTAGGTCTGGTAAAATGGTAAGGTTAAAGTGAAGTTATTGTTAGATGAAAATGTCAGTTGAAACATACTATTTTAAAATAGCCATTTTAAGCAGAACAACGCTGAAATTCACCAGTTATAGTTAACTGAGCTAACTATAACCTGAGCTGGAGGGCCCTCATGTCCCGGGGGGAGGGTCTGTTGCTTCTGGAGCTTGGCTGCCAGTGCCTTGCCCAGTGGTGATGGCCTGCTAAGGCGCTGAGGGATGCCCCTCGTCCCTTCTTCTCGAGCTGAGCCTCCAGCGATGGTTTGATGTGGGCACATTAGTTCACGTGAGATGGTACTTGTCTGGGACTTCTCCTGCCCCCTCCTCTGGAAGGTTATGAATCATTCCTCTTGGTTGTCCCCCCCTGGGGCGGGGCACTATGGTGCTGCAGACTTGTTGCCTGGATTATTCGTTCATTTCAGGCCACCGCTGTTCTTGTTCTTCTTCACTATTTGTATTGCATAAATTTACATGTTTTAAATAGATTTGAGCAAAAAGCTATAACTTGAGCCTCCACGTGCACTGCTTCCACCTGACATATTACATCACTCATGATGTTAAGGCTGGATATGGGACGAGCAACCATTGTTGAGAAGGCCAAGCGACGCCCTTTGTTATTCTGGCTCCGTTTAATATCCACTCCAGAGTTGTCATCATATGTGGCCGCCCTTTACGAAGTCCAGGCACTTCATCGATTCAAGTAGATCCCTTGGCTGCGAGAAGTGAAATCCCTGCTCACTGCTATTGGCTTAGAGGGACTGTGGGAATCGAGGGATTGCATAGGGCTGCCTACAAAGGAATTACTTAAGAACTATTATTGGCATTGGGTGGCCCAGTCTTCCCTTCCATACTCGTCCTGGGGACGCCTAACTACTGAGTTTATGGAGTCCCTATAGCTTGCTTCATATGAATATTACCTGGATGCTATTACGACTCCCCAGGACAGGAAGCTGTTTATGCAATTTAGAGTAGGTTCACTTCCAGTGAACGCTTTTACAGCTTCCTGGTGTCCATCTCCCAGTGATTTACAATATTGTCCTGTCTGTCCTCGTACTGTGGAATCGATAGGTCATACATTTTTTGCCTGCCATTTGTACAAATCGCCGAGAGCTAAATGGTTAGCTCTGATATGTAAACGCTTTGGTATTTGGTGCCATATAGAGGCGCTGCACATCTTAAAATCTGACGCTAGTTTTGGAGTTGTCTGCCCTGTAGCAAAGTTCCTTGGCACCATGTGGTTTATTAGAAGGTCTGTCTTGAAGCTACAACACTAAAAGTTTGGATATTGCTAAGATACTTTCCTTTTTAGTTCAGAAAATTTTTATTAAAGAGAAAAGTAAAGAGGTGGCAAAGAACGATACAAGTGTCCAGCAAAACAGTACAATGTAGGAGCGTCCAGCATAAATACATAAATAAGAATATAAAACCAAAATACAGCATAATACATTTTAGGAGTGATACAGCATACAATTTGTAAGAATAAATAGAAAAACGATAATAAGAATCATGGAGGTTTAAGAACTTCTTGCTGAGATGGAAGTGGTAAAACATGTTGTAAAGCACACTTGTCAAAAAAGGCAATAACAGGTGACCATAACTGAAGTCGTTTCGTAGCCATATGAAAAGGAAAAAGCAAAAATGTATCCAGTCTGTGATGGTGACAGACATCATTCCACCAAGCTTTGTAAGAGCTTTTTGCAGAGTATTTCCAATTTCTCGTAATCTGCTGAAAAGCAACGGTTATTAACAAATCCACAATTTTAACATTAAATTCACAATTGTCCCATACTGGTGAGAGGCTCCCCAAGAAAATGTCCCTTATGAGAAATGGGAAATTAGTGCCAAAAATTAAGCTAATTTGAGACCAAACCTGGATCCAGAATTTACGCACTAAAGGGCAAAAAAAGAGCATGTGAAAAAGGGTGGCATCAGGAGACGCACAAGACCAACAGGTAGCTTGTACTGTGAGGAACCTTTTGTTTAAAGAGTGTGGAGAGAGCAAAATTCTGTTATATACATAAAACAATGTTTGTGTTAAAGTAGCCGTTCGTGAAGTTTTGCGTATTTTAATCCAAATCTTGTTCCATGTTGGTAAGGACCAGATTTCATTAAAATCTGTTTCCCAAGCGGATTCAATCTAGATAATCCTGTGGAAGGGGTGCCAGTTGAGGAACCAGTAGAATTATTGGCAAGCTGAGTGTAAATGTCAAGTATTACAGTACGAAGTGTATGATATTTAGGCAAAAAGGAGTTGGGCAGATTATAAGACTGCTGAAGCGAAGAGAACGAGAAGAAGCCAACTTCTGAAAACAATTGATGAATCCATAATAGACCACGTTGCCTCCATGCTTTCCAATAAAAGGGCTTGTGATGTATTAGTAAGATTTTATTATGCCAGATAGTGGAGGCTAAAAAAGAATCAAGAGTGTCATACGTCAGAGGATATAAAGGGCAAAGAAGTTTGGAAGTGAATTTAAAGAGGGGAGTGGATAGTGTTTGGGGTTTGCGAGAAAAAGAAAGATATTCATTGAACGAGAATGGAGACAGGAGCGAACGCTCAACTGATGTCCATAAAGGACAATCAATCGTGGAATCAAGTAGCCAGTATGAAGCCTGTCTTAATAAAAATGCTTTATGGTAAGAAGGAAAATTAGGAAAGTTAACTCCTCCTTCAGTTTTAGGACGTGTTAACTTGTAGGTCGATAGTCGGGGTTTTTTATTGTTCCACAGAAAAGCGGATAATGCTGAATTAATGGATTTAAATAGCTTTGTTGGATTTGGGACCGGAATGTTAGAAATGGTATAGAGAACCATGGGGGAGAGCATCATCTTTATAGTGTCTAAGCGTCCCCACCAGGAGAGATAGAGCGGGTGCCATTTAGCCGTAAGCTCTGAGATTTTTTTAAAACAGTTAGTCATACAAAGGGTTACAGTGTCTTTTATTGTGGACTTAAAATATAGGCCTAGATATTTGATATGGGAAGGCCTCCAGGCAAAATTGGTTGAAATAAAATCAGCCTTAAAAGTAAATTTAGTCAAAGGTAAAATTTCACAATTATCACTATTTAACTTATAGCCTGAGATTAGCGAAAAGGCACGTACTTCCTGCAAAAAAGCGGGGATGGATTCAGTAGGATTGGAAATGAAAAGAAAAATGTCATCTGCATAAGCCGCAAGTTTGATGTTAATATCTGGCGTTTGAAAACCATGTATCTGTGGATTCTGACGTATTTTCAAGAGAAAGGGCTCAAGAGCTAAGTTGAAAAGAAAAGGGGAAAAGGACAGCCTTGACGCACTCCTCTGCCAAGACTAAAGAAGGGAGATATGAGACCATTTGCACATACAGCAGCACGCGGATTTGAATATAGAAGGGAGACTAAGGAGATGAATTTAGGGCCAAAACCAAACCACTTAAGTGTGAAAAAAACATATTGCCACTCCACTCTATCGAAGGCTTTCTCAGCATCTAGAGCTATAGCTGCAAGAGAGCACTTTAATTTCGGGGCTTTAGATAAAATATTGAAAAATAATCTTGTATTATCACTAATGACTCGGCCTTTCACAAAACTAGATTGCTCCTTGCCCAAAACTGATGGCAAAATGGGGTCCAAGCGTAAGGCAAGTGCCTTAGAAAAAATCTTATAGTCTATGTTAACAAGTGAAATGCGCCTGTAATTTTTGCAAAAATTCAGATCTTTACCTTCCTTAGGAATTAGACATATGTGAGCATCGGAGAAGGAACCCTCCGATTGTCCCCGAAAGGCAAAAGAGTTAATCACAGTGTACAATTTAGGCAATAATAATTTAGAGAAATGGAGATAAAATTAGACAGTGAAACCATCAGGTCCAGGTGCTTTGTCCTTCTTTAAATGTTGGAGTGCGGACAACAGTTCTTGTTGTGTTAAGTCTGTTTCTAATGAAGCCAAATCGAGGGAGTGTTGGTGAGGTGCATGTATCGAGGCAAAAAATGTTGATAACATGAGATTGGAGGGGTCTGTTTCAGAGGCATATAATGATTGGTAAAAGAGGGCAAATTCATCCACAATTTCTGCATCTTTAAGTTTTAAAATGGAATTATTATCATAAATAGAGTTAATATTCAACTTGTTGTGTTTGGTTTTCAAGTAACTAGCTAAAATTTTCCCTGCCTTATTCTCCCACCATAATATTTTGCACTAGACTTCAATAAATACAATGAAGCATTTTCAGTTGATTCCTTATTAAAAAGTACTTTTGCTTTTATAAGAGTATCAAGAACAACTTTCGAATTGGATGTATAAAAAGAATGCTCCAGTCTCTTGATGTGTTGTAATAGAGAACACGAGAGTTTGCGCGCAATATTGCGCTTACGGGCCACAAACCGTAAAATAAAATCTCTTGCTGAAGCTTTAAAGGCATCCCATATAGTGGAAAAAGGCAAAGAGCTAGTATCGTTCATGGAAAAATATTCCTCAACAAAGGCAGTGAAAGCAGAAGAAAATGTCGGATCCAATAAAAGGGAGTTATTAAATCTACATCTTCCAGGACTGTTAGCTTAAGGTAAAACGTCTAAATCAATTAAAATAGGTGCATGATCCGATAATAGTATAGGTCCTATCTCTGCCTTTGTGAGTACTTGTGATAAATTATGAGAAATAAAAAAGTAGTCAATCTGTGATTGAGAGTGATGTAACGGGGAATAGAAAGTGTATTCTCTCGTGGTAGGGTTGCACAGCCTCCACGCATCCAGCAGTTTATGCTGAGTAATAGCATGAACAAAGGATTTCTGTGGTTTGTTGGGAACAAATGAGACTTTAGAGTTTCGATCAACAAAAGGGTCAAAAGTCTGATTACAGTCCCCTGCCAATATGAAATTATCCTCCATACAGAGGGTAAGCTGTTGGGCAATTGAAAGCCAAAAGGAAGAATTACCACCAGTAGGGCCATAAACATTAAAGAGAGAGACTGGAGCATCCTTCATCAATAACTTAACATTAAGCCAACGACCATCTACATCGGACTCCTGTGAAAGAACCGTGAAATTAAGCGATTTGCGACATAGTATCATGACTCCATTACGCTTGCCATCGCCTATGGAATAAAATACTTCCCCCACCCAACCTTTTTTTAGCTTTAACGACTCATTCTCCGTGAGATGGGTCTCTTGCAGGAAAACTGTATCTGCATTTAATTTCGCTAAATGAGACAAAACTCTTTGCCTTTTTATGGGGGAATTCAATCCTCTAACATTCCATGATACCAATTTCAGCGGCATAATAGAGTATTAACAAATAGAAAATACGGAGATAACTTTGAGATACAGTGAAGAAGTCATGAAAGAAAATAAGAAAGAATAAAACAAACAAAGGTCCCATCATAAGGAATGAAGAATGAGAGCATAATACAGATGAACAATAATAAGAGAGAATGTCAAGAGTCCAAAGTTAAAAAAAAAGGAAAATTGGAAGAAATAGAGCTGGAGCTGTGATACAATAAGAGAAGATGAGAGCAAACAGGAAGAAAGAGAAATAAGTAACACCTGAAACTGAGAATAAACAACCTCAAGAATGAAATTGAGTGAAATACAAAAGGAATTAAGACGGAAGATACGAAGAGCAAAAAGGAAAACAACACAGAGGGTAAGAGGGAAAAGGGAATGTGAAAGGAATGGAGAAGGTGAAGCTGAGACGTGAGAGCATTGGAAACAGTGGGATAATAACATACCTACACAGGGAAAGACCAAGTGAAAACGAGGGGGGGGGGGTGGAACCACATGGAATGGACGACATATCCAGGGGTCGGCTAGACGGACAACCGAAAGGACTTCACGAGAAATTAAAGTAATATCTGCAGAGGCAAAAAGAAAAAGAAACATTGGAATAAACATTGGCATAAATATAAAAAGATAAATCCATAACATTAATTAGAAAAAACAGCACAGAAGATACGATCCATAATTAAGACCTAGAAAAGGTCAACAATAGCAGAACCTAAGAACCTGATAAAAGAACATTCTAAGAAATGAAAAAGCCTATTATGTGAGACAGAGATTTGAATAGGTATAGCAGATAGTCATATCAGGCAATGAAAAAGGAGGCATGTCCTGAGGAATCCATAGCCATCGGTTTACAAGAATTGATGTAGCTTTGTAGCCTTAGAGGATCTTCATAAGCAATTGTTTTGTTATTATGTGTGACTTTAAACAGACAAGGGTGAAAAAGACCGTATCTGGCTCCAATTAAACGCAGGTCTGCCCGCATGTTTAAGAATGCTTTACGACGGTTTGCAGTAGCCTTGGCATAGTCCTGAGCGAAAAATAAGGACGAGCCAGACCACGTGATCTTCGAAGAAGCTCTTACAGCCGAGAGGACTTTTAACAAATCTGTATATTCCAAGAAATATAAGATAACGCCTATAGGTCTTGACGAGGACGAGGCCTGTGATGGGAGATGACCTAAGGGATGCGCCCGTTGAATGTTGAGCACTGTTCCGTCTGGCATGTTGAGCAATTTTGGAAGGAATGATTTGAAGAAAGAGAGTCTGCACCCTCAAGACCTTCTCCCAGGCCATAAATGCGGAGTTTATTCCGCCTGTTACGGTTTTCCAAGTCCTCAACTTGTTTCTGAAGTGTAGTGACTTGAGATTGAAGATGAGAAACGGTGATGCAAGTTTCTTTGAGGAGGAGATGTTTTGTTCAACAGAGGAGACTCTTGTCTCAAGCTGAGACCAATTGTCTGTTAAAGTTTGTAATTTAGTGTTAGTTTCTTCCATGAATGGACGAAGAGCTCTTATTTCTTCCAGAAGTAACTCCAAAGACACAGGCGAAGCCGACTTGGGAGGTGATGGAGGGTCTTTCTTCAAGCGTTTGGTGTTGGACTTCCCTTGGGTAGTGGATGGAGGCTCCATGGCAATGTCCAAGTCTTGAGAAGCAAAGGCTGAAGAGTCTATTAGTTTAGAGAATTCAGAAAAGACTTTCGAATTCTTGACAATAATGCGTTTTGGCTTGGAAGAAAAGGAATGGGCCAGCTTCGTTCTGCCCATAAAGCACACTCCACGCACTCCGTAGTGATTCAGGCGAGTTGGAAAACAAATGCAGTGAAGAGAAATTATCAAGAGGGAAGGTGACGTCACCAATAGGCAATGCGAGATGCTAAGCAATGAAGCGCATCAACAGAATATGGCGAAAGCACCCTTCCACAAAAGATAAAAATTTCCAGTCATATTCCAATAGGCTGCATGTCCAACAGGAGGCCAAGAGGCAAGGGTGGTGTAAAAACCCAAGAGGAGGGTGAAGAAACTCTGAAAAGGGTACAGCGCAAAACGTAGCACCACCTATGAAAGTAGAGAAGCACTGCACTGATAATTCCTCAAGGCTGCAAGGGTAAAAACAATAGCAATAATAAAGAAGGCTCAAAATGGCTGCCAAGTGAAGAGCATAGGATTTGCAGGAAGTGTCAGTCAGTAAAATAAACGTAGCATCAAAGGAATGAGTAGCCGAGCAAAAAAGCAGCCCAAAAATCTCTAAAAACGTTCACAAGGGAGCATAAGGACATGCATAAATCAGAGGCATAGTTTCCTGTCAGGAAGCGCGCATTCGCGCGACAAAACAAAATGGCGGCCGCGCTAAGGAGAGATCTTCGACAGCAACTCACAGCGCAAAACTGCATGAAGACGCGTCGCTCTGAGGTCCGCAAGCATCCTCCAACATGCTGCCGACTTTCAGACAGCTGTTCCGTCCTCCAGCCGAGCGGCAAGAGCGCCGCGGAACAACGAATCCTTCCGGTGAGTCGGGAGCCTCACCCGTATGCCGCCATTCGGCTCGGACGCCAAGCCACGCCCCAGATACTTTCCTTTAATGTACCTTTTTAAACAGTTTTTACATTCTTATATATATCTATTTCCTGTTTTAATTTGCAAATCAGGTTTTTACAGTCTTTACAATTTTAGCTCTACATAAACAACGAATTAATTGTTTTATGACGGGCCTTGCTATTTACTACTCAGTTGTTATGGGCCCTTGCTGTATTTTTGTGCTTCACTGGTTTGTACCATATGCATTTTTAGCACTAATTTTAACTAACATTTGTCGTATTTGTAGCATATATATAATAATTCTGCTTTAATGACATGTCTGTATTTTTACTTTTATGGCCATAAGACCAAAATAAAGTTTATGACTGACTGACATCACTGATGACATGTTCAATGACATAATCAATGGTATCACCGACAAAATTCCCCGAGGCCTCTTCTCCTTTGAATTCCTGACATTCAGTCTCATGTCACTTTCACTCCCACACACATTCTCACATGCAAACATACACACATACACATGAACATCTTCTCTCTCACACAAACACACTCTGGCCTGCTAGGATGCACACAACATACCTTTAAAACATTCTTAGCTGCCTCATCTGCCTGTGAAGGCCCCATTCTCGCTCCTGAGGCTCCAACTTTTAATGCACTAATAGTGAAATATACAACCATTCACGGTTCGCTTAATCAATAGATAGGCGGACATGGCTGCCTCTGCGTTCTTGGAACTGAGTTTGCCTCCTCTGAGGCCAGGGGTCAGAAAGGCAGAGACGGGGTGGCAAGGGACAAGCAAGGGCAGCTGAGATTCGTGAATGATGTCCTTGTCTGTCTGTCTGTCTATCTATCCTGTCTGTCTGTCTCCCTATTTAGCTATCAAATTGCCTAATTACCATTACTGGGAAATCCTGCCTCAATAGAAGAGGCATAATCAAAGAGTGGTAACCAGGCTACACAACAAGATTTGTGAAATCATTAAAACAGGTCTATAGAACATGTCAACGCCAGCTCTCTGGCTAGACTCGTTCTATGAGATATAATAAGGGCAGTGGAGTGCCACAGTAAGTGCAGTTTCAAACAAGAAATGCCTTTCTATGTTGTGAAACCTTGTAATGAGTTTCCAAAAGCCTACCCTCAAAGAGCAGTGTTCACCACCTGGAACTCTGCAATTAATTCAGCAGCTTCGCTGTGGCCTGTTATTGTTTGCTGGCTGCTACCATGGAAACCGAGGAGCTTTGCGTTATCTCGAAATGATTAAAAGACAGCTCAGAGAAGGAATCATTTTTCATCATGACACATAGCTTGAGGCTTAAATTGTAGGCTTCAAATAATCATATCTTGATGTGGAGGTAAAATGTGCTTCTAAGACAGGTGCTTCCTGGACTTGAAGAAGGTGCCTTTGTGCTGCTGCTTTCATCAGGGAGGATTTCTTGCTCTTTGGTGTACCCCGAAAAAAGGAAACTGAAGGTGCCAGTGCACAAGAGAAATACACGAGACAACGGAAAAGCTTTAGTTCTGTGGTGCAATGTCAGAATCAATGCCTTATGTGGTACCGGGGAAGGCTTTAGAGAATTACACATTGCACTTTGTCAATGCTCACATGGACATGGACCCATCAGGAAAAAATGCAAATATTGATGACTGCGCTGTAGACTAGCTTTATCTGTTTGTAATGATTTTAATCAATCAAGTAAAAACATTTTACTTTTCATTCCCATGGGTGGTAGCTGTTCGCATGAACAACTATTGTGAGCCAGAGGTCCATGATACTGTAATGGAGGACTTCTGACTCCACCTGGCTGGCGAGAACACATCTCTATTCCACAAGAAGCAGGGCAGACCAGAAGGTGACTGCTAATGCCGTGGTATGTTCCCTTGTTCCCCCTTCCCTCTCCTCACCAGTGGTTCGCTCCACACAGTTGTGACATATGTTTTGACAGCTTGTTCCTGAAGAGGTTGTCGAATCACAATATTTCCTTGCATTGTCCATGGCAAGTAAAGAATGACCGACTTATATAAACAGTGTATGGTTTATTTACTAGAGAGAGAAATCCCACATTGTGCCAAGGTAGGTCAGATCTGGAAGCCGCGAGAGCGATGAGATTACCCAGAGGACTCTGGGATTTTGAAAGACCCACCACACTTTCGTAGATAAGTACATTTGCAAAATCATGGCCTTTCAATACCTATACATACATACATACATGTATATCACTCTTTCATTAGGAGCTACAGTTGGTGTGTGCTTAAGCTCAAACCTAAGACCAGGAGCTGATGTTTGCATTTAACATATAGGAATTAAGCTGTCAATGTAAACTCTAGGACTTGGTGAAAAAAGAAGACTTCTGAAGACAGGAAGCCCAAGCAGAACAATACATATGGCAGCAAGAGATGGTGGCCAATTGTTGTAAGGACACTTATGAGGTCCAAGAACAGAGCAGATTTGGAAAAATGCAGAAACAAAATCTCATTTACCCATTTTGTCTTGATTTGCGGTTTTGTCAGGAACAGACATAACTTTCAGCATTCTCGAAAAGTCGCTCGCCCTGAGAGAAGCAAGGCCAGTGAGACGCATGTATTGAGGAGACACTCACCAATCATATAAAAGAATACACATCCTTGGGAAGACACAGACAGCCATGGAGGCTATGAAAAATGGGGAAGTGGAGACAACAAGGGAAGCGGGGAGTAGGGCGGCCCTTGGTGATTTCGGCTGAGAGAGCGTAATGCTTCTGGGTCATAAGAGCTGAACACACTCATGCACAATCACCTCTTCTGGGGCAGAAGATGCAGCATCAGTGGAAGGTGCTTCTCCGATAGCGTTGGATGCTTGCCAGCGGTGGTTGTTGGACTTGCTCCTATTCGATCCATTTCACACCAGTTTGGCGTCCCGGTACTTTGCTCTTTTTTCCCTTCCTTGGTCAACAATTCTAGAAGGGGCACCTACTTTCCACCCTGGGTCAGAATGGGACATGTCAGAATTAGCAAGGGACGCAGCAGAGGCTCAACAGGCTTTGGTGCCAACACAGGATACACAGGCAAAGATTACTCCTCTAAAGCATTCAACACTGTGGGACAGACGGCCTGATTTAAATCTTGGTGGACAGGTTACTGCGTCACAACGATGACGGATATCCCAGCCACTGAAATATAAATCTCATTATATGCGATGGGATTTATTTTTCAGCGGATGGGATATCTGTAACACAAGATGCTTCCTTCCTAGAAATGGCTCAAGGTTTCTATTTAGGATTTTATCGAACTTCAGTTCAAAACTTTGAGCCCAGCCCTCTGCATTTTTCCCTTTATCGACAATGAAACGTAAGAGCTGATATCGAAGCTGGGTCTAGCTCTCTGTTCTACCCTTCAGCCTGTCTCCAGCCCCTTGGTGTACCAAGGTAATAATTCCAGTAGCACAGACTCAGAGGGCCACAGGAGTCCAACTTTTTGTATCCCTGGTCCACACGATCATCACTGCTCAGGACCCAGGGGAACAAATGATGCATCTGGAATGGACTGATCGACTGTTACAAGAACTGGGGTTTATTATCATCGAGGAGAAGTCTGTTCTTGTACTGATCCATCAAATAGAGTTTCTCAGATTTCAAATGGACACAACACAGTGAAAGCTCACCTTCAAGTAATGGTGAAGACAGTCAGAGACATCAAGAACAAATTCAAATCTGCTTTGTGCAAGAATGTGTCATTGTTGAGGGTTGTGGGCCTATTGCCATTGTCGATTCAAATTACCTTTAGAGGACATTTCAGAGGTTGGAGATTTTACATCTTTGCAAGGGCCTCTTATATATGGGCACGATCAGTCTGTCAGAAGAAACCAGACACAGGTGAGTTGGTGATTGGGGCACATGGAGGCCTAGAACGGCAGAGCCATCTTCAAATCAGATGCCAGCCAATGGGGCTCGCAAGCTAGGTGCTGATGACTCTCCACAGTAGGGTACTCGCCAAGTGGAGAATTGCAGTTACACATTAACTGCCTAGAGCTCCTGGAGGGATCTTATGCCATCACAGCCTCGTCGCCTCCGAGAGCAGATTTCTGTATTTCTTTACCGAGGCACAGACAGAAAACCTATCAACAGTTCAACACATCAAGAAGTTGGGTGGAACGAGGTCCCAAGCATCTTGCGTCCATCTGCTCCAAATTTGAACAAACCAACATACTCTGGTCCTGATGTAGATCTCGGCGGACGGGTCACTCCGTCACAAAGGTGATGGATATCCCGTCTGCCGAAATACAAATCCCATAGGATATAATAGGTGGAACGAGGTCCAGTTCTGGCAGAGAACGCAAGGGGGTTTTGGCATTTCTGCCTTGGCTGTCAGTAAAGGTGGAGTAACTGTCTGGTGAAGACATTGTGGTAGGAAAGCTGAACTCTTGATATCTCAAGGATGCTGAAAAGCCTGAAGTTCCAGCTATTGATGAAGAATTTTGTCCCATATTCAATCAACTTGTTCGTCTCTGGACTGAACAAACAAATGCTGATTCTTTTCAGCTTGAGTCCAGATCCGGAGGTGTGAGGGACAGATTGGAGTGAGGGTCAGCATTATGCCTTTCCTCCATTCACAGTGATCATTTGAGTAGCTTTGCAGGCGTAGAGGATATTAGCAGACCTGATTCTGCTAATTCCAATTTGGAGAGCTCAGTCATGGTTCCCAGTCCTTCTGGAAATGTTTTGGGACTCCCCAGAGAATTCTGAACTCTGAAGAGATTCTGAAAGATCAGTCCTTTATTTCTGGTAAGTCAGCTTCACCTCATGGTGTGGAACATTTCAGGGAATGCAGGCAAATGCCAGGAATATCAGGACAAGCTATTTTTTTACATTACTGAAGCATGTTGCTGCAGTACTCATAAATCATATGCTTCTTCCAAGAGGAGCTGTGTACGCTGGTGTGACAAAAGGGCTGTGAAGCCTGAGGGGCACATTTGCATCTAATTATTCATTTTTTGACCCAGATGGCTTAATATCTACTGGCTTACAAGTCAGCAGATCATTTTCAGTCAGCTATTTCTGATGGTGATGTTCCATAGCTAAGGGAAGCTACCCCTGATTTGTAAATTGACAAAAGAACTTCGGCTAATAAATCCCGCTGCTCCCCCATGTTCTATTCTCTGGAATGTGAGTGGAGTATTGAGGTTTCGTATGAGGTGGTGACCTCAGAACAGATTTCTGGCAATGCTCTTATGCCTGATCTCATGTACATTAGTGTCTGATGTCAAAGCTCTGTACTTAACAGGTTCAGTATTTTTCCCTGTAGGAGTTTCTTTTCTTATCTCCAGAATTACCAAGACCCATGTGAAATGCATGTTCTTTCCTGACTATCTCAAATGATGTGGGTTCACTGCGTTACGGTGTATGAAGATTGTGCCAGGGAATTTCAGACGGATAGTAAAGGCCAGTGGCACGCTGCACTCCAGAAATCTTCCTGACTGGTGTGTTCTGCCAATCTTTCAAGGAGGGTAGCTTATGGCCGGAGCAGGGATTGTTGTCAGTGCTTTTGAAATGCACTTGCAAAGGGATGCTAGGGCTTCCAAGACTTATGTTCTGGATCTAGGTTAGAAGACATCATGAAGGCCACAGACTGGTCTTTGGGTTCCATGTTTAAATCCTTTTATTCCAGTCTCTTTCTTTTTTTTGACAACGTTATTTAGCATTTTGGTTTAAAGAAACATGACAAACATTGCAGAGATATCATATGCATCGGTGAAGACAAATATGCGGAGGAATTTGGCACACATCCATACCCCTGAATTGTACAACATAGTAGATCAAGTCCACAACTCACAATAGCTGCTATGTTTCCTGCCCATCCAGATGTAATTATTAGATATCATGCAAAAATGTACAGTGATTCCCATTCTTGATGTCACTGCCGTCATGATGGAACATTTTGGAACAAGTAAAATCATAGCCGCTGGTACTGACATAGGATTAAAAAAAAATCTAGCCCACGCAATAATTTTTATTTCTATAAAGGACACTATGATGAGGATTACCCAACCCGGAATTTAGCGTTTTGGTTGTTTTAAGAACGTGATCTTGATCAGTGTTAAAGGAATGCATGAGGACTTCACAATGTTATGTGATGGTTTTGTGATAATATTTGCCCACCTGGTATTTTGATATATTTTAACATGGATGTTACCTCCGGTGCATTTGGTTTCAGAAATGAAGGAGAAGCAGGATTGGATGCATGGGAGTTTGAGTGGCCCGGGGTGATCAGATGGTATCAGAATGTGAGGGGTACAACGAGCAGCAGGGGAAGTGCCGCAAAGAGAGAGGCAGTCAAGATGGTGCTGGCTCTAGTTGAACACTGCAGTGAACTGTGACTGGTGGACTCTTGGAGTTTTGCTCCATAGGTTTATTGGATTTGAAGTGTTTTAAAAAGAAAAACATAATCCTTGCCTCAATGCTTGACATGTTATTCCCCTCCCCATGTCAGTGTAGCTACCGTTTATCGTCTTTGGCCACAGAAGAGATCTTCTGTTACTTCTTCTGCCCCTCTCCCCCTTTGTGCTGCTACAATTCATCATATTTGGCAGCAGAAATTGTCTTCAAATTCTTCTTCCAATATCCATCCTCTTTTGCTGGTCAGATTTGGAGCCTCCCCTGTTCCAATAATCAAAGCTTACTCAGCAATTTGCCTGATAGACCTGCATAAATGGGATTACAATTGTCTGGGCAGAGTATCCCCAGTCGTGCTGGCAGGATGATGCAAGACAGACAACTGGTGATGTATTTAAAGTTTTATTTACCTTATCCTTGTGTACATGCAGTTATCTTTCTATGCATTTATTCTTGTGTATCTACATTTACTATATGCATTTATTTTACATGTGAATTATTGCTATTTGATGTATGGGAACTTGCTGCAATAAATATTCCTCTTTACTTGGCAAATGAGTGTTGGGTCAGAAAATTATCCGAACACATCCATTATACCGGCAAAGGTTACAGCAACATCCACAAAATCCACAGGCGCATGAGCTGAACTCCTTGAAGGATTTCACACAGCAGGAGATTAGTGATATTATAGACAGCTTCTGTCAGAGGTCGGGTGAAACATTGATTGCATGGATGGTGCGCTTGTTTGACGTAAGGGAACAAGGCGTGCATTTCAATCATGGAGATGCAACAAAGTTTTGTATATTATGCAATGATCCTAGTGTGCAAGATGAGTTTAGGAATTTTCAGGGAAATGTGCAGAATACTTTCCTGCAGTGAGTGGCAGATGGATGTTTACACAAATACCCAATTGAGTCTGATTAGATGCCAACTGAGAAGCACTGGTTTACAATAAGGGATGCAATGCAGAGAATGAATGATGATGTAATTAAGATTGCAATTTTCATAGGTGCTCGTCATGATTTGAAGAATGGACTGCTAAATGCATCAGTGCCAATAAGATGAATATTGTGGTCCCTTTGTGCAAGGTTCTGCGAACGAATCATGAGCTTGAGTGTGGAGAGCAGCAACAGATGCATTTGAATCAGCAAAAGAGGCTAGACATCGTGCCTTGGATTTGTGGCCAGTACGAGAGGGGGATATTGAACTAAATTTGACAGTCCAAGGGCAGTATACTAGTTGGAATTTGTGGCAGAAGCAAGGAAAGAAGAGGGTGCCTTTAGGATTTTGGGCAAAGAAATTGCCAGATGCTGGAGAGCGGTACACTCCATTTGAAAAGCAGTTGACTGCATGTTATTGGGCCCTGTGGACACTGAGCAGTTGACCCTGAGGCACATTGTGATTCTGGGATCTGAAATTCCAATAATGCAATGGGTGATAAGTTCCCCCAAGACTCATAGAATAGGGCATGCACAGGAAGCCAGGATAATCACGTGGAAGTAGTACATACAAGACAGAGCCCAAGTAGGTCCCAAAGGTACTGCAGAATTGCATGAGCAGGTGGCGAAGGACCCAATGGAAGATACAGAGGTGTTACAGGATGTGCCCGAGATACAGGAGACGCCTGTGAAGTGTTGTAAGGAGGTGTGGCAAGAGATCTGGGAAATGTTACCACAAAGCACACTTACTGTATCACGTAGATGCCCACTGCCCAACAGACTCATTAGAACGGTGGTGTAATTCCTGTGCAGATGAAAAAGCCCAAATTTTGGAGGCCGAGGTGGTGACACAGGATTCTGATTTGGTGGGAATGGCTAAGTGGGCACACTAAGAACGTGAACACCTGAGAGAGAAAGCCACTAACAGGTGGGACGAAAATAGAGGAATACATATTCCCCTAGATTTGATCAAAACTGCAATTATGTAATGTACCATTTGTCAGCATACACACCACAGACCAGTCCCACAGGTAGTGAGAGGTCTGCTAGGTAGGGGAAAGCAGCCAGGACAGATATGGCAGATCAACTACATTGGGCCAAAGCCAATTAGTCTGGGTTGTCAGTATGCATGTACAGTGGTGGATACTTTCTCTGGCTACTTGATAGCCTTTCCATGTAAACATGCCACACAGCAAAATACTTTGAAAACTTTGAACTTACTCATTTTGTATTATGGTATTCCATTGCAAATTCAAAGTGACAATGCTTCTCATTTCGAAGGCAAAGTAGTGAAGGTTTATTGTGCACAGCACAACATAGAGTGGATGCCGAAAAATGTCAGATGTGTCATTAAAAGGTTAGAGAGATAACTTACATGATGCATTGTTAATTCGTTAATTTTGAACGACAGGCCTTTGACAACTGCAGAAACTCCATTAATACAAATGTTGACTAGGGGTGGGCGGAATTTGCATAGTCGCGCTACGCAAAGCTCCGCAAAACAGTAAAAAATCTCCACGATCAGGCAGAGTTCTGCGAACACGCAGAATTGCTTGTTCCGCCCGTTTGCGATGCTTTTTTCCTGTTCACGAACGCTATTTGCATGCTCGGGGGGAAATATCTTGCGAACACGCATTTTGAAAGCACGAACAAGCAAAATATTCAGCGAAACCGCGGATCGCGGAATTTTTGGCAATTCCGCGTTCTCCGCAGAACGTGAAATTACCCAAATTCCGCGAGCGAAACGGAATTTGCCGCCCAGGCCTAATGTTGACACCAGCTTTGCAGATTCAGCCTCACGTGGCCACTAACACTATCTTGTACTGGTAGACAAGTCCCAGAGCCTTGGCTCCATATCGGGCCACCCCAGAGGCTGCAGGTCTTGATTTACATGCTTTACAGATGCACAGACTGAAACCCAGAGATATAACTTTAATTGAAACTGGGGTTGGAATTCAGATTCCCCTGGAGCATTTTGGATTCATTGCCCCTCGTTCTGGGATTGCCTGGAAAGGTATCCAAGTTTTGGGAGGTGCAAAGTACTCTGATTACCAAGGAGAGATAAAAGTGATACTGTTGAATTGTGGAGACACTGATTTAGGAGTGCAACCTGGAGATCGAGTTGCTCAGATTGTCATCATGCCAGGAATTGTTAGGAAGGGGACTGCCCCAGCCCTTCCTACTGTACGAGGAAAGAGAGGGTTGGCTCCACTGATAAGAACCCTGAGGCTAAATTATGGATTGAATTTCCCAACAACTCCCCAAGCTTGCTAAAATCATAGCTACAGGAAAAGACAACATCCTAGTTGTAATGAGACCTGAAGAGGAGAATTGGGAACATGTGCCTGCTGTTAAATGTTATTTGCGAGAATAATTAATACTTGTTTGTTCTCTGTTCTTCTAGATCACAGCATGGCATGTTTCTGTCCTGTATGTTCTGCTTGGACTGTGTTCGGGCATGTCCGTAGGGGACCGGGAGGGTCCAGAGATGCCCACAGCCAAGAGACTCAACAGCCAGTATCAAAAATGCATGTTAAACTACTCATGGGATGCCTGTTTTCGTGTGGCAATACGTCACACCCACATTCCAGCGTACTTGGCTGGTGGACCATGTGCCTTAACACGATTAGGACTTATGATGTTTCCTTTACATTCAGCTTTATGTTTTTGCTATACTAGAGATGCTTTTCAATTGTCTAAAGACTGTGATTCTGAAATTACCTTGTATTCCAAAACTGAACATATTAGTCTAGCTCAGGGGTCTCCAACCCGTTGATCGCGAGCTACCGGTAGCTCGCCGAACCCCCATGAGTAGCTTGCACCTTGCATCTAAATTTAGTAGCCTGTTATTGTCATTTATTATTCTTGGGTCTTTTTTTACAGCCGTTGCCTGCCCTCACCAAAACCAACTGCTCAGATTGGCCTAACTGAGCTTAGTTGGGGCGGGGCAGGCCAAAGATGATGACGCTATTGCTGATCTCCTCCTCCAGTCCACGCTACCCGCCTTTCACAGCCTGGCACCGCCCTCTTGATCCAGCACGACGTGTGCCTGTACGAAGCAGCTGGTCCTGGAAAAGCCTGCTAGCATGCAGGTGGTGCAAGCAGTATTGAACTGCTACGAACCAGCGCCACCTTGCATCCTGGCAGGGAGGGAGCACAGCTGCATCCTCTCAGACGCCCAGGAGGAGCTCTCCCTGGCAGGCCAGCGCCCGCAGGTCTCATCACAGGGGCAGGACACGTGGCGCCTAGCGCGGTGCAATGGGCCCGCTGACAACAGACACTGTGTCCGGAGTGGCGAGCAGGGACCGTGAAGCAGTGGGTAGTGCGAGTGATGAAGGGGTCTAAACACCAGCCGGGGGAAGGGAGAGAACAAAGACAAATGAGAAGGGTGGTTGAGGCAGGTCGGGCTGCGTGGAGGTTCAAGAAGGAGGTAGCTGTGAGAGGGAAGGGTGGAGGAGGAAGAAAGGCAGATGAGAGTGAGAGGCAAGCGAGGGGCAGATCAATCGGTAAGCATTATACCTCTTAATGCGCTGTTCTCCAGACTGGAGCTGTGATGTGTGCCTTCTGTACTGTAAACGTGCTGCAGCCGCTGGTATGCCACGGGCACTTGAAGTACTGGGTCTTGTTAATAGCGAAGTCTGAGCCTGTCTTGTCCCATCTGCTCCCGAACTATCAATGCTAAATATATTATTGCTAACGCTAACTACATTTCTGGGGAATTAAGAGTGAAAGAGGCCCAAAGGATGCCTTCAGCAACACTGCCTGACAGTTTGAAGCAGCCAAAATGACGACTAACAGACAACATCGAAAATGTCTTTTTTCGCTTTCCAGCTCTGGGTTTTACATCAGAAGAAGCAGGGTGTTGCCAAGCTTCAGTTTCCTTTACCGAAGGCACAACATAAAAAAATCCCCCCCTCTGCACTCCTAAAAAGAATGCAAATTGCTCCACTCTTCAGAGCAGCTTTGAATTTCTGATCCAGTTTTAACTCTTTCAATCCCCTCTTTGGACAAGCCATTGACAGCATAGGCACGCTCGTCAACATTATAAATGTGTTTATATTTAACATTCAGGGATAGTGATGTGTGTTTTCAATGTTTAACACAGCAGCAGTTCACTAACATTACTGCAAATAGTCTCTGTGCCACCATCACATTTCTAATCTGTGATGTCCTTTTTCGATCTATTCTAAATGAAACATTTTTATGGATGTTGCATGAAACATAACACAACATTTCTCTGCAAATAGTCTGTAAAAGACTCACACATCAGCCACATTCAAAATAAATTAAAGGAAAATGATATATAAATCAATCGGTTTAAAATTAATTAAAGGTCATCCGGGCAAGGCTCTCTGCAGAACAACGCTGGCTGTATCGGGGAACCTGAATGGGTGGAGCTCTGGGCCAAAGCCCACTTTGCCCATGCCTTAAAACGTCTCTGTTTCCAGTGCATGTGGCAATCAACACTAACTGCAGCAGTTTCTTTGGGTAGCAGAGTTCTGGATCATGGACAGACCTGGAGTATTCTGAATAAAACCCTTAATAAATCAAACTAGTTAAAAATTATTTAAAGCTGAACCAGGATGGGACATTTTAAAACTGTAATAAAAAAAGAGTATGTGGTGAAGGAGAAATAATTGAGGTTCACAATAAAATGAGTCTCTTTTTTGAAATCTAGTGACTGCACATCTAAGCTAGACTTCAATCATTCACATTTGGTATGGAAAATATGTTGAGGTTTAACTTTTGCAGTGCGTGAACAATTTAGATCGAGGATAACAAAAGCAGGTCATAGGCTTGTATCCTGCAGTATTTCGTTACACTTTCCAGGAATGCTTCCAAGCAAGACAAGCTTTTGCTTCAGGTAGCACAACCTGCATCTGTCTGTAGCTTCAAAAGAGGGACAGTGCCCCCTTTTGTTCAAACCACCATATGGGCTTGGAAGAAAATAGGCTTAAAGTCAATGAAACTGGGCGTGGGAGGGGTCTCTAGAAAAAATATGCGAGTTTCCAAGCCTTCAGTAGCTCACACCAATTGTCACTGCTCAGGTGTAGCTCTCACTACAGAAAAGGTTGGAGACCCCTGGTCTAGCTACATCATAGTAGGTGTTCCTGGGCTAACTGTACAATACTAAGATAAAAAACAAGTCTGCGTGTTTGATGGTGAATATAAATGAACCTCTACTGCTTTAGCTGAATTGCTATTAGATGTTCAGGGAACAAGACAATCCGCTTTACAAAAAAGAGCTGCTATTGATTATTTGCTTTCAAAACATAACCATGGCGGAGGCGGATTTTGAAAGATTGTATTGTTTCAATTTGCCTGACCATTCCACGTCCATCCATTTGCATCTTAATGCATTGCATGAATTAGTCAAGGGGTGGTGGGATAGGTTACTTGGATGGTTGCCTGATTTTGAACAACTTCACTATATTTTAAGTGACATTTTAATTATGATTTGCATTTTGATATTTATTTGTTGCTGTATGCAATGTGTGCCTAACTTTATATCTTTGTTTCATCCTAGAACTATGACTTTTACACCTATGGGTTTTGCTAAATATTACTCAATGGTCAAGGGGTGGAGTGTAAGACTATAGGTAATTATAGATTGTGAGTTCATGTGTTGACAATTGACTCCATGTTGTTTTAATTGCATTTTTGTGAGCACAGTATTTCTCTGACCCTGCCTTTCAGCTACGAATGCAGGCTGGCCCCAGGTTACTTGAGCACACACAGACATGTTTCTGATTTTCACTTCACAGAGCGGGAAAGATATGCTGCTAGAACAGACAGTGTGGGCTGCGTAGCCCAACGATGAGAAAGTGAAGAAATATACCTCAGCTCTTATCAGAGCCTGGCCAGCGCCATTGAGTGACCTCGATGCAGAGAGTGCAGTCAGCACCTACAGTGCAGATGAAGGGAGGGGGAGCTTCTAGAAGCCTCTCTTTGTGTTAATAAGAATATAAAGATGTAGACCTCTTGGCATTTTGTCAGGAACTCACTTTAGGGATGGATGCCTCGCCTAGAGACCTTTCCCGCTTGAAGAGCTCCTGCCAAGACTGTCAACGGGTTCCCCAGTTGTGCTGGCAGGATGGTGGAAGCCAGGCAACCGGAGATGTTTTAATGATCTTATTTTTGTGTACATGCAGTTATCTTTCTATGCATTAATTCTTATGCATCTACATTTACTATATGCATTTATTTTACATATGTATTATTGCTATTTGATATATGGGAACTTGCTGTAATAAATATTCCTCCTTACTTGGCAAATAAGTGTTGGGCCTTTTTAGGTCTCGCCTGACCCAGCGCATGCGCTGGTCTGGCGAGACTTTTTGAGAGGGCTCCAAAAAGTGCTACCAGGCCAGCCTAGAGCTAAAGTGCTTGTGCGCGGGTGCGCACGCCGCGATTTTCCGCGATTACTTTCACTTTCACGGCCGCACGGGCGCTTTGATGTTTGATCGCGATCACTTTCGTGGCCGCTTGGCATAACCAATAGGTCTCACTTTTGGGACCTTATAAGTATTTAGTTATGCAAGTGTTGCATGGCTAAACACTTATAAGGTCCCAAAGGCGAGACCTATTGGCTATGCCAATGCTTGTTTGCTTTGTCTTGTAATTTTATTGATTGCATTCCTAGATTTTTAGAAACCCCTAGTTTAACGACGAACTGTGTCTGTTAGAAGCTCCACACTGCACAATTGTATGAAAAGCCTGCCGTTCTCCGATTTCCATCCTCTGCTGCACAGGCCCGAGTAATAAGGGACCCTTCTGCACCAATAGTTTATGTTAAAATCCCCAGGGCATAGCCAAGGTCTATCTATCACATGCCCGATGCATGTTTTCGAAGTTGCAGGTTGGTATGTATGTGACTTACCTAAAGGCAGATGGGGTAGAGACAAACACAGGCATACGAATGAACGACATCTCTCCAAAGCATTAATTACCACATTATCCAAACGCACTTTTACTCGTTTTTTTTAAACTTACCCACCAAGCTTATTTATATTTGTAATGTCGGCTAACCCAAACGTGGATGGAAGTACATGTTTTATGGTGCAAACACCAATTTCTGAACTTCTCTTCATGTTATAACGTGTAGTAATAATACAGCACCGCAGACCATAACTTAATACATTTTAGTTATAAACAATATCTGCTTTTTAAAGCAACATGATTTCCTTGGTTTCCTTTTTGTTGCATAGAAAAATCATTGCATGCTTATTCATGCGTGTATTTTTAGTTTTAGAGTAACACACTTTCACCGCTTTGGGTTGTCAGGGCAATAACACGAATGTGAGGTTTATATATGAAAACAAACCTTTTTAGTTACATATTTAGATGGATATATAACGTATATAGATACGTTTTCCCCTCACCTATGACTGTAAAAGGAGGCTGTGTTAGGGATGTTTATGAGATAGCCCTTCTTTTGACGACCTGGCATAATTAGTCATGCTAATTAATCCAATGCGCATTATTGTAGGATTTGCTTCCTGGATTAAGGAAGGGTACATTTAGTTTGTACCTCTGGTTTTGGTTGGCACCGTAGACAACCAATGCATGAGTGGCATTTCCATGTCATTGGAGTTCGACCATGACCTTGAGCTGGGCCCCTCCAGTTTAATCCTGGCTCACATGTTTCTCACTCCAGGCCATGGTATTTCACCTTGTATTTGGCCATTATTTGTTAGTCTTCAGTGTTTTCTTCTCTCTGTATACACCCTGCGACGTTTTCTAATCAGGATAATATTTCATCTTTTCTTTGGGTAATCATGTCTTACTTAGTGGGTTAGATCAACTTGTTCAGTTTTCTTTTTGCGCCAGTGCTGCAGATATGGTTTTAGTGGATATTTGTGTTTTAACGTGGTTTTATTTCACTTGTGATTAGATGACCCATGAAATGTCATTGCTTTTTTGTTGAGCAATAAAGCAGAGTTCTTCAAAGCATTTTGCTCTGATTTCTTCTCCCCTCCCCAAAGAAACAAGCATTTGCAATGCAATAGGTCTCTCATTTATGCCTTTTATTTATGTTTTGGTTTTTAAAACATAAAATAAAAGGCATTGTCATTTACAATGCCAATAGCTTAAACTTGCGTAAATGCGAGACCTATTGCATTGCAAATGCTTGTTTTATGTTGTATTATGGCACTCTAAGAGGGTGTAGAGTCCTATTTTGAAGAGAGTTCACATTGTATACTGGTGGTTTGAAGTCTTGCTCATGTGTTCTGATGAGAAAGCAAGACACCTGCTCAGGCACCGCCATAGGGATTATGATGTCCCTTTCAGACAGCCTTTCCATGGCGGTCCGACTGCCATGGAAAGGCTGTCGGTAAGGGACTTTGGGGGCCCCTAGTGTGGTCCTCCGCTATGACTCCCGGGGTGCACCTGTAGTGCCCTGTAGTGCCCCCCAGACATCCATGCCCCATGTGCCAGGCACCACAGGGTGCCTGGCACACAGGGCATGGATGTTTCAAAACATCCCCTTTTCCACTGCAGCTTGTGCTGCGGCCCTTTTCCAGGTCGCAGCACAAGACGCAATGGAAAAGGGAATGTTTCCGAACGCCTAAACTGCAGTCACCTCTTAATTTGGCGGGTGGAACCGCCGACTACATGTCGGTCGGCTTCCAACCCACTGCGATGGTGGTCAGGCTCTCGTCCAACCACTATCGTAATTAGCCCCTTAGTCAGCTTGAAGCCCCATTAGTGTTACCAGCTGCAAACTTTCTTGTTTTTGGTGATTTTAATAGCAAATTAATCTAGGTGACTCAAGCAAAACTAAAAACATCTTAGACTTGCTATTTATATTTGGGTTGAGCAAAGTAAGTGAGTATCCCACAAATACTTCAAGGTAATGAACACATACTTTTTTCACAAATTTGAGTTTTCTAAGCTACTGATGGTCTTGATGGACAATCATTTAATTTTGGCTGAATTGCGTTTTAAGTGGCCTATTCGCATACCGTATTTTTAAGTTATGTTTAGTAGTACTACAAAACGTACTACAAAATGCTATTCACCAACCTACATGTGGAGGTTCCGCCTCCAAATCTCCTATATTTTTTTGTGCGGAGTCATCCACCCCCTCTGCAGACTCTCTGCACATATAAGTACACATTTTAGGGGCCGATTGCGATCTCGGTCGGAAGGGCACCGAATCGGGTTCGGCCGGAAAAACTATGAGCCGTACGCGTGTTTTCCGGCAGACTCATACAGCTGTACGAGCGAGCAAGTACGATGCGAGCTACATGAAATTCACCGACCGAGTCGTTTCCAGGTCCGAACCGCTCCGTACGTCCTGGTCGGAAGCTAACCGTGGCATGCAATGGATGCGATTTACAACCGAGCCAGTACGATGCACGCGTCGGACAGCCTGTGCGAGCCGGAGTGTCCAGCTCGCAAAAGCTCCCGGAGTCGGACTTTGGGGGTCCACGTCGGACCGCCTGACACCCGCAGCCCTACGACTCGGACACAGGGGGAGACCTATGGGTCTCCCCAACACAGGCATGTACGGTGCGGGTGGCACCGACGCGTACCCACTGTAGGGGGCGCACTTGTTCGAGATGTACCCATTCAGTCAATGGGAGCCCATGTACGCGTCGTACGACCGGCTCCCATTGACTTCTATGGGAGTCCGACCGAACCGAGTCCGACAGCATACGTGCGCATCGTACTCGCTTGGTCAGACTGTAGGGGTCCGGCTCGGTCGGAAAACACTCCGTCAGTGTGCTTTCCAACCCGGAACGGATTCGACCCCTTAGTAGTAAATGTGTGATGGGCAGGCAGGAGTGGTTTGAAAATGGGGAATACTCACTACTAATGGGGAGAGATTAAAGAAGAAATAGGAAGGAATAACTAAAGGGTTAGCTTGGGGTTTTGTGGATGGGAAATGCACCCACCACAAAACGGCAAGCCAATTCTTATATATAAATAGCACTTCTAAAGTTACTGCAGTCAAAAGGGACCAAAACAGACGTAAATATCCAGCACTACACATGGACAACCACACCCTACCATATAAAATAGTGGAGGTAGTGACTTAAAATAAAACCCCACAAGAAATTATGTTAAATTTAAATTACATTTTATAAAACTGTGAAAAATATAAATACATGTAATTTAATGTTCAAACATAATATAAAAAACATTTTTTTTAATTTTAACTTATCTTAATTACTTTTTGTAAATTTCACAATTACTGTAAAATTGTTTTATTTACATATAATTGAAATAGTTTTAATTAATTCTATACATCAGTTTTAATCATTATTATTTTTTTACTGTAAATGGGGTTTACTTGTTAATTCAAACTTCTGGAAAATTATTTTAGTATTATTTTATTTAATATATTCAAAACAATTGCATTTTATATTTAACTTAAATTATTAATGATGTAACTTTAAAATTTTGTTATACATTTAAATTAAATATGCACAATTAATTACTATTTTACATAAAAATATTTATAATATTTTTTTCCAGTTTAATAAACTTTTTTACTTTTCCCTATATTTTACCATCAGGAGATTGCCACCAAGGCCGAGCTTTCTCTATAGGGACATAAAGGAAAAGAAATACTACAGTCCTATCAACTTAATTATGAATTAAATATGTATTCGATTTTAAATATATAAAATTAAATTAACATTATCTTTTTAAAGATTAAAAAAGTCCACCTAACATTAATAGTATATTTGTATAATATGTTAATAATTATTAAAAGTGATGTATAGAATTAAAAGTAATGTAATTATATTTTAATTAAACTTGTTTGTTTAATTTTTTAATTTAAAAAAATTAATTACAATGTTAAACCAAAAGAAACATATTTTAGTTTTAAATTGATTTAAAAAAAATGTATCTATATTTCTAACCATTTAAATAATATATTTTATTTAACAACATATGCTTATTTATTATCATTTGCTTATTTAGCAATATTTTAAGTCCCTAACTTCCTAATTGTCTATGGGAAAGGGGCCCAGTGTCAGTGCCTGGCCAGATGTTGCGCTGGACTTACTACTGCTCCTTTTTAAAAGTAGCAACTTTACACTTGTAAATTTGACTCCACTGCCAGTTTCTGTGTAACTTTACCTCGGATTGTGAATGGCCTAAAGTAGTAAACTTACTAAAAAGTATAACTGCAAAGTATACACAGAAAAAGATACAATTTGAAAAAAAGTTATGCTAAACTAGTTCTCTTACTTATCCTTTAAGAAAACATATTTGATGCATGTCAGAATTTTCTTTTTTTAAAAGATTAGTATTTGAGAATCAGCATAAAACCAACATGAAATAAAATATGGGGCCTCATTCTTAAAAGACAGAAACGTGCACCTACCGGTGTATTATTTTGCATTGGGCATAATTATCACTTTCAGGAATTCACAAGTTTATGAAAGGCCTGGAAACAGTTCTCCTAGCAAACTTTTGATAATTATATTTTCAAATGAGCAAATATACAAGAGAGAATGCACAGAGTGATTGTAAATTCTCTTGTTTCTGTTTTTTTCTCCTAGAAGAAAATATCTTCTCCAAACACACCCACATTTTCCCACCCTAGATAAAGTTTTACGTCTGCCATTGTCAGTAGTACATTTCTAACTTTTCCATTGTGGGAAGAAACTAGAAAGGTTTTGGTGAATACCGTTTAATTTAGTTTGTGGGTGTGCACAAACTCACATAGCAGTCCAGACCCAGAATGAATGCTCCTCACCTACTTGCAGCCTCTGTATGTAGATTTGCAGAACGTTGGCAAAATTAAAGTCCTTCTAGAACCCAAAACCTGATTAACTATGAGCCGCCCTAGTATAACCAGAGAGGCAGTTATCAAAGCTCTGGTCTAATGAGAACGCTGCCATCTTTTCTAACCTCTCTGTATGGCACAATAAGGGACAAGTGCTTATATTTATAAGACCCTTGGACAAGTAGATATTTCATAAAATTCCACACTCCTGGGTGGGCAAGTATGTTCACCTGCATTGTGGTTAATGATGCCCTCTGTAGAGATCATTTGTGGATTCACTTTTTGTTGTGGAGTGGACTAGTATCCTTTCTATAATGCCAAAAAGTCACACTTCACAATTCACCATTTAAAACAGGATGGTCTGTGTAATAGACTGCTCATTACTTGGAGCCAAGGGTGGTGAAGTCATGTTCACATGCAGGAAACTCTGCAGATGAAAGGGATCTCGTAGCACTCAAAGAAAACCAGCAATTAAATTCCTTCCCACATGCTTAAAAAGCAGTCCAGATCAAGAAATAATTGCACCTTAAATGAAAGGAGCATTGTTTTAAAGGGAACTGGTGGCATATCTGGAAAGGTAACAATTAAAACATGTATTTTCCTCTTTTTTCATAAATTTACAATACAAAAAACTCATAAATATCAAGAAGTAGCCTCCACCTCAATAGGGTCAGCATTATTTCATACTCCCAACATGGCAGGCAAAGGGACGTTTAGGGAGAAGGGGACTGTGGATGAGCACACTAGCATTTAAGCTGACTTTCTACAGTGAGCATCCCTGCCTACACTGAATTAGCTACAAAGACACATTGGTGCCTGTAGTGTCTTGAGAGCTTGCAATGACAGGACCCTTTTGGTTCCTGATGAACTCAGTAGAACTGTGACATAAGTGTTCGGGAGTTGTGAATAGAGTTCATGTTTAGAATGTTGAGTTCGCAGCTACAACCAGAGGAATAAAGACATGTAATACCAAGCTCCGTGTGTGGCGGATTCATTTACCCAGGCTGCGGAGGACGCTGCAACTGGCGACAAATTTGTTGCAGGGATTCTGGACATATACAGAACTATGCGCAGGAAACCAGGACCTCGGTGTATAGTAGTGTACCAAAATATCACCTTAGTATCCAAAATCCCAAAAACCAACTAGCTATAGTGTCTCATTCACTCTCCGACCAATAGCGAAGCTACCAATGATTAGACAACCCAGAACACAACACTCCCGACTCTCACAGGAATTGCGGTAGCAAGACAACTCTTTCGCTCACTCACTCATACTTGTCCACAATAAGAGTAATCAGAGTCACGGTATAGTTTGAAACGTTTATTTTAACTAACGTGCTCTATGATGCAGTACACGTGCCATTACTAGCAGCAAAATGCATAAACACAATACCGTCAGCATTGTTACAATTCCATAGAAAAGGGGGTGTCATTTTATAAAGACAGTGGAAAAAGGCTATGGGGCCTAACCACCCTCTCCGTGCTAAGAAATGGTTTATTATAAAAAAGTAGACCTCTGGGCTTTGTCACCAGAGCCCATACCTCAAGGCCTAGATGAAAGTTTTACATCTCAGGACCAGCACAGCTCTTCTCTCTAGAAAGGTCTCTCCCCAAGTGTGTGAACAACATGCTTCGCTGCAATATTATAGCACACGACTTTCAGTAATGCAGCTGTGTGTCATGTTATGTCTAGGTGCGAGGGACTGACTGAACAGAATAACAAGGGACATTGTTTATTGACCTTGTACATCGTGTGCAGACTAAACCTTAAAGAACAGCGAAGAACGCGAAAAGCAGACAGTTCTCATGTGAAAGGCACAAACAAAGTCTTGCAAAATAAAGGCATGTAGTGTTGTGCGCAAAAGCCGCCTCATGGCAGCTCATGCTAACTTAGCAATGTCGACAATGAACCCACCATCCATACAACACCCTCCCCCTGGTAAGTCCATAGTATGTAGACATAGGACGAAAACAGAGTTCAAAAGGAGAGCAAATTTCAAAAGTGGTTCCATATGTAATAAAAATGAGAGAAAATAACACATTTAGGGAGAAACAAATTCGAAGAAATACTTCTGAAACGTGAGAACCTGCAAGATGGCTTTGGTGCATTTGCAAAGTTAATCCATCAGAGTGTATGAGCAAAAGAATGCAACACCTTTCAAAAGGACATTATTGTCGTTGGTAGAAAAAAGGTATGCCATCCAATTCAGCAAGCTGAATGAACAAGCGTGCTCCTCAAAGTCGGGTGCCTCCATGAGTATCCCTGGATAACTTGCGTGATATCCAATGTAACTTTGAAGCAGGAGATTCTGTGCAGCTTCACAGATATCCCATTGAGCCACCACTCCAAGGGCAGCCGCACGCGTCATGAGGCCAATCCCAGAACAGTCCTGCTCATGGGCCATTAAGGGACCCATAAACTGGTCGAAACCTGGGTATGAACAAGACGTATTGGAGAGGCATAAATCCAACGCCCATGTAAACGGACATCGTAAACAAGATAAGACTGGTTGCACGCAAGTGAAGTAGACAAAGCAGAAGGACAATCCATAAGTCATGCTGAGTGTTGCCAGTGGTAACGTACCGAAGCATCCATGCATATGGTTAAGGAGCAATTGCAGCCGGCCCAGTCTGTGCAGTACTACAAGAGGAGCAGCCATTGCGCAGCAGGCACAGTAGAAGCAGGATTCCATCAGCAAACGCCAGTAATAAAGGGAATCCACCAAAGACACTGGAAAAGATAGAATGAATTAACGCAGGTAATGCTCCAAATATTGTCTGAAAAGAAGTCACAAGCCCAGAGCTAACAGCTTAAAAAAAATTAGCAAGGCCGTGTGTATCAGACTTATTGAAAATGCGGTGTATAAGCTCCCCAAAATGTTGTGGGAGGGTAGTATTCAGAAGGGACTGTATCTCGCTAGATGTTCTAGCCACCTGCAAGTCGAAGGTCTTGCGCGCTGAAGTGAGGGGGGACTTCTTGTTGGAATAAAAGCACTTTTAGTCTGCTCAACTTGTTGAAATCTGTCTTCAAAGTTGGGATGGAAGGCCAAATCGAGCTATCAAGCTTCCCATGTGGGGGAGGAAAAAGCACATTTTTACAGCAAATCACACGTTGTGAAACCGTTACAATGTATGGTATTCCAGCTAGCAAACCGCAGCATTCTTGGTTATTTAAAATAAGATAACTACCATTAGTAAGCAGAGTGAAGGTGGGAGTTATTGCGGGAACTGGATTACCTTTTAAAACACCAGCAAGGTTCAGAGCCGACACATTACAAGCCCCGTGCAATTGAATGTTTTTACAAACAAGGGAATGACCAACTGTAGAATCACAGTTCTCCCCCGTTAGGTATACTTCCTTCCCCTCCCGTAAACATCTGCAGGCGAAGGACAGAGACCATAATTCATACAGAAACGAGCTACTCAGGGGATGAAAGCGGCCTAGCGGGTAATGTTTCATACAAGAGCTGAACTGAAACAATGAGAAAGGTAAAGATATAACTCCATGAATTAGCCAAACAGCAGAGTCTGTCTCCGCCACAGAGAAAGGCAAAGGGTCTAATTTTTCAATGTGTAAAAGAGTGTAGGTTGCATCTTTCATGGACATAAACTGCTGTTTGCTGGTCAGATTAATTGGCAAAAACAAAGCAGACGCATTTAAATAATCCCACGGTACTTCCCATTTTTAGAGTTTGTAAAGTCCATGCGAATTGCATCACAGAACGCAATTGACTTTGACCATGATATAGCAAAGACACATCTTCTTGTACAATATCAATAACAAAAGAAACAATATTATCTCATGAGTAAATGTGGGAAGACAGTGTGTTAATACTATTGTCAACGACAGCAAGAACCTTTTCTAAATATGCCTGGTCAATTTCCCGCAGATGTGACGCTGCTTCAATCTGTGAAAGTTTCCATATTCCATTGTAAGCTGCGTAAATGAATCTCTTTGTCCTAGGAACCTTGGGTCCTAATACAAAGTTGGCCAAATTGATGTTACTGGACAGAAGCGATAAGTGTTGTTTAACGGACAATAGTGTAGAGTACTGTACCCACTGTTGACATAATTTCCCAACCGAATAGGTGGTTACTGAATGTGTGTCTGAAAATCGTGGGTCGGGTCTATCTTGTGTACAACCCGAAGTAGTGTGATAAAAGCGCAGTTGGCAGGCATTCAAATTTGTGTGCCATACTAGCCAACCTGAAGGATCCTCTTCAGAGACAATAAAAGTGTTATTTTGAAATAAGCTTGTAATTCATTAATTGTATAATTTGTATATGAGCGCCAAATATTATATTCAGCTAAAGAGGGAATGTCAGGGGTTTTCAACTTCTTTGCAGTTGCCAAAGCAAAGCAAGTTGTTTGCTACACTGTATCATTTAAAAACTAAATTTGCGCTGGGATGAGGCAGGCATGATGTAACGCTTCAGTGCCCCGCACATGCCAGTTCTTACAACCCCAGATTGATTTCAAATCAATGGTGGCCTTCCAGTGATCATAGCCCTGTATAGACAGATCATGTCGGAAAGAATTGGAAAAAGTTAATTTTGGACGGGTCAACATGACCTTGGGAGTTGAAGACAAATTTAATTTAAAATAATAGGACTCAGGTGTTGACCTATCATAATCTGTGAAGTATGAAACTATATTTCTAAGTGTTTTCAAACTCCCCTTTAACGGTGTAGGGCAATGTTCCCACTGCATGTAATTAAAAACAGGTCGTAATGTATTTGTCTTATGCAGGAAATTATGCTTATAATATTGATAACAGAACAAATTGGTATAATTGACAGAATTTAAGTATAAATCTTCAGCATGGAGACACGAAATACGTATGGCACGTTGAGCACTTCCGTCGGACCATGGACTTCAAAATCCACTTTATCCCAAACAATGCCATCTGCAACTGGGAACGCTGAAATGTTAACAAGAGTCTGATCAGGTTTCATTATGTGGGAAGGTGAATGGGGGGCCAAAATACCATCAACCAAGTTCACAGCAGAGCGTTCGGGCAAGTAATGACCATTTATGAGTAAGAAAAATACTGTCAAAAAACGAATTGACATGAAAGAGAAGTAGGATGAGTACCAACCAGCTGTAAGTCCACGGAGGGACTAAGTAAGTCTGTTTGAGCAAGGAGACAAAAATGCTTAATTTGGGAGGACCAATTGATAAGGTAGAAGACGAGACATATGAAAAGCTCCCATGTTGTAAAGGACTTTCGGGCAATCCATGCAAAGACTGTCTTGTAGGATTAGCATAATCAACTTTCTCGTTGTAGGGGGAAGTAGGTGGGACAGGTAAATGGTCAACAATAGGGTTCATCTCGATGACAGTGTCATGTGGAGCATGCGGCAACTCCAGGATTACTAGAAATTGTGGGGCACGAAACAGCAGGCGTCACACTATTCAGAATCGGCCAGACGTTCTAACTTGACATTGTCCACCGAGATGTATCTGTTGTCTTTTGGACCAGGAAGCAGTGGCAAAATGACTGTACGAGTACCCTTCAGGCCAAGGACTGGAACCGGTGCACGATAAGAGAGACCAAATTCTTTTTTGTTCTCCAACTTCTCTCGGACCATATCACCAACTTTCGGAAGCCAGCCAGCCACCGGAATCAGCAGTGCAGCATCAGTGGCAGAGGGCAGATGTTCAGTTGCAAGACTGTCATGCGTCTCTTGTAGGTCCTGGAACATAGTAGAATGATTATCTACGTCAAAGGTTGCGGCAGCCACCGCAATGTCTAGACTATCAAGGTCTGCCACAAAAATGTTGATGCTAAAGAGCATCTCGTATGGGGTTCGCCCACCCAGAGATCTTCTAGGGAGATTATTAAGTGCACGTTGAACTCCATACAAATGGGCCAGCCAATTCCTGCCAGTACCTAAGACTCTAGCTGTCAAAGATTGCTTCAAGTCGCGGTTCATCCGTTCCACAATGGAATTGCCCTCAGGCCTACATGGAGACGAAACTGCCCTAGCACCCCCAAAGACTTTGTCGCGTCCTTGTAAGCCTTAGAGGGGAACGCTGGACCTTGGTTGGAATGAAAGGTGCCACAGACACAGATCCCTACAAAGACACGCAAATCCCTGATGACATTTTGAGCGTCAGCACTGCGTTGTGGCCAAACCCAAAGGAATCTAGTGCACGAATCAACTGCAACCAAAATGTATTTATATGCAGTATCTGAAGAAAATGGACCGCAGTGATCAAGATATACACAACCAAAAGGCCGATTAGAAATGCATAGCTGTGCTTGTGGTGTACGTGTTACCGTAGAAGGCTTGATTTTCTGACAGATGTCACAAGAGAGTACATAAATACGGGTTTGTTTATATAAGCTACGCCACCATAACGTTGCTGCAAGATAGAAACTGTCCACACTCCGGCATGGGCCGAAGTCATACCATCATGTGCTGCTTTGATCAAAGTTTATCTGCGGTCTGAGTTGGGAATGAGCTGATTCTCAACATCCGGTATCCTTACAAACAGGACTTGTTCGGGAGTTAACTGATAAGAATACTTTGAAGTACCCAAAGCTGTTTATGCTTTATCATGCTGCCTTTAGAATATCGATAATCATTTTGAGACCAAACAAGTTGTCATTGAAAGACTGAACACAGTAATAAGATTCACACACAATGAGAGTAGACACATTCGGATCTGCAAACTCTAGAGCAAGAACCAGCGCACGCAGCTTAGCCAATTGGGCGGTACAGTCTCCTAGTGCCTGTGTATGCACTATGTTAGACTTGAATTCTCCATTCACTATTGTACCAGCCACAATAGCACAAGCCGCTGAATAAGCATGTTTAGAGCCGGTGGCCGGTTGCGCCGAACCATCCGTGTAAAAAACACACATTTGTACTCCTCCACAGGAAGCAAAGACAGAGGAGGTGGATGAACATGTTCATATTGCAACAACTCCTGTGTCTGAAGAGAGGGGTCAAAGATAAACGTGACATCCGGAGCCATCAGAGAAGTAGCCCATTGTATCCAACAGGGATGTAATGCTTTAGTTTGGCACACTTGCCTTAGTCACTGCTTCTAAAGCAGGGAAAGGTGTAACCACCAGAATGCGTTTCCCCTGTGCCAGTGCACGTTCCTTCAGGTCCCCCATCTGCACAGCTGTTAACACTTTTTCAACAGTGGAAAACCACATTTTGGCTGAAGTGTACAAATGCAATTTGTATGCAATAGGTACTGTGTCACCTTCATTGTACGTCAAGTACGTGAAACCCACTGCGCCTGGCACGATTCATATCATCAGGTTTGCGTGGTTATCACGTGTCAACAAGTACTTGAATTCAAGAAGATCAGACTGCAAGGAATGCAGTATAGCTTAATGTTCCGCAAGCCAGCTGGCAGATGAAAATGTAGGTTGTATCAAAGCATGAAGAGGCTTTATAAGCTGGGCATAATCGGGGATGTAAGACCTCCCGAAATGTAAAAATCCCAGCAAAGACTGAAGTTTCTTCAGTGTAGACGGAGACTGCAATCATTCGCATTTCTTCAGAAAGTGGGGTGCTGCTAAGCCCCTACCTTCATTATTGAGCTCATAGCCTAAAAAAAGCACTGCATAATAAGCGATGTGTGATTTTGCAAACTTAAATTTGTAACCATACTCCGCAAACATAAGTATAATGCGGTTGACATGGCATAGATGTGGCCATAGTTCATCGTCCATCAGATAAATATTGTCAACCTACGAGTATGTATCTGGGTCAATGCTGTCCAACAAAGAGACAACACGTGTGGCGAAAACCCCGGGTCTAGTCTTATACCCCATAGGTAAACGCCAAACTTTTTTCAGTTTTCCACCGGCCGTAAATGCTGTCCGTTGACTGCATTCAGGAGACAGGTTATGACTATAGAAGCCATTGGAAATGTCAAGCGTTGTTTTATATTTCTTACGAACAAGACTATCTACAAGTGCAGAGCTATGGGTATTCTGTATCGCAAAAGTACTATGCGATAAGACCCATCAGGTTTGGATACAATAAAAAGCGGATTATTCATCGGTGACACACACATCTCTATCACACCTTGATATTCCAACTCAGTTAAAACATCAGAAACGGGACCTTTAGTTTCCCGCTGGATGGGTATTGGGGTTGAGGCAGTGGCATAGACCGCACTGGAATCTAATGTGGGGGAGAATCTTTATCTCAGCCCACTTGATTATGGTACACAGCCGGTGCAAGCGCCAAAGCCCACTCAGATGCAAAAGCCTGTGCATGCACCTTGGGGATGTAACATGAAAAACTAGGAAGTATCGCGTCCTCCCCTCTTGATGCGGCCAGAACAAAAGGTGGGGGCCAATCCGCCTCAGCCAACAAAATGTCTTAAGAAGAGGTCAGATTCTCCCAAAAAATCCCTGTGATTACACGCTCTATGTCACCTTCAATTTGAAAAACTATGTTATACAGTCTATCAGGGGGGGCGACTCGGGTGTCTGCTGTCTCTACAGTAATGAAAGTTTCAGTTGCTGTTGCCTCCAGACAAAGATACAGTGCCTCCTGCACTATGGTAACTTCCGCTGCGCTGTCGAGCAGAGTCACTGCCCAAGTCCAATCCAGTAGTCGGGTTCTCACCGACTGAGGCATATCTCGCTGTCAAAGCGGTAACCTCCTTCTTTGGAAATGGTGGATGAAACTGAGGCAGCTCCTCTGATTTGGCTTTAACATCAAACTACCGAGGCTGATCCCGTCCCTGTTGCATCGATGGTCCTTTGCCACGACCTTATCGGTCTCCAGCACCGAGTTGTGAGCCCAATGTGTCCTGCAAAGAACGAGGAGAGCGCGGTTCAGGGACTTGAAATCTATCGGGAGACTTAAGTTTCACATGGTCGCGCAAATAATAAGTACGTTCAGAATTGTCAGGGGCCGGAGAACCAGCACGCGACCCCTGCTTCTGTTGCTGCTTCCCCTTTTTATTCTTCCAATTCTTTTTTATAAAAGAATGGTTTCCCATCCTTATCGGGTTGAGGTTTTGGTGCTTGGGGCTGCGCCTGCGCATGAGCAAAGGGTTTAACTCCCAGACTATTGCGCCCTATAGTTTTGTAAGCCTTTGCAATAATCTTTGGTAATTCACATGGCCTGTCTACTTCTGCCACGGCCTCAATGCGGTTAGCCACCTGGAAACTCACGGCATCCCCCTTTACATTAGCAAGGATCATATCAGCCACTACGTCGAACACTCCCACCAGTTGCATACCCAATTCCACAGCCGCTTCGGCTCCGTGCTCATCTTGAACACGCTTAATCACGGACTGGAGTACGGTCATGGAAGGGGTGCCGAAGCACATTGAGTATACCGCTGCAAACACTTTACCCCAAGTATTACAGTGAGTTAAATCAGGAACCAGATCTTTTGGTAAGCTTACTGTCAAAATCTTGTGTTTTTCCACAGGCTTGGTGTTGGGAAAGATTGCCTTGAGCTGCCCAAATTTTTCAGCAAGCCAATAAGGAAACTCGTCCTTATTTTGGGGATGCTTGCCCATTACAGAATTCATCATAACAGGACTGATGCTCATCGCCCCATGCCCCGCCTGTTGCGCAACATCCCCAGGTGGACCCGCCTGGAAATTGCGTGAAACAAACTGAACAACAGCCCTATGTACGCGTATCAACAAGGTATGTAACATGCAAAGCTCCAGAAGTGTAGCAGTTGTAGCATAACACTGGTGTGGAGTACAGCCAGCCAAAACGGGCCACGTGACCCCATCTTTCGATAAGGGGCCCAAACGGACCGGCGTTATGGGGATGAGGAAGGGCGCCATTAAACCAAATTTGGTGTTGCCAAGCTGTGAGCGGAACTTCAAGGTACATGTAAGGGCGATAGCCTACAGAAAGGGCCGTGGCAGTATACTCCTGAAACAGATTATCTGTCCCATCCACTGCCGGAAATCTGACCCAAGAATAGAACACCTCGAAAGAATAAGCTGCATTCGCCTTAACCACAAAAATGAGCGTGACACCAGCATCAGGGACTCCATGTTGAGCCAAAAAGGCTCGGACAGCAGCCCTATTTTAGTGCGGTATATTAACAGCCGTCATGCTAAAAAAACAGAGAAAGACAACTTACACTTGGCAGCACGATAGTGAGTATAACAAGTAAAGAAAAAGACATTTTAAAATTCAAGCTTGAAAAACCTATAAAATTGTAATATAAGAGGATACACCATCACAACTGTCTCTGGAAACAGAAGTGAGGGGATTGTGGACAAGCACAAGCACTACTCAAGCGTCTCGCAGATAAGAACCAGACCAAACGTTGGCGGCGCCATGTTGCAGGGATTCTGCACATATACAGAACTATGCGCAGGAAACCAGGACCTATCACCTTAGTACCCAAAATCCCCAAAACCGACTAGCTATAGTGTCTCATTCGTTCTCCGACCAATAGCGAAGCTACCAATGATTAGACAACCCAGAACACAACACTCCCCACTCTCTCAGGAATCGCGATAGCAAGACAACTTTTTCGCTCACTCACTCACACTTGACCACAATAAGAGTCATCAGAGTCACGGTATAGTTTAAAATGTTTATTTTAACTAACGTGCTCTATGGTGCAGTACACGTGCCATTACTAGCAGCAAAATGTATAAACACAATACCGTTAGTATTGTTACATTTCCATAAAATACAAAAGGGGATGTCCTTTTATAAAGACAGTGGAAAAGGGGGCCTAACCACCCTCCCCGTGCTAAGAAATAGTTTATTATAAAAAAGAAGACCTCAGGGCTTTGTCAGCAGACCCCATACCTCAAGGCCTAGAAGAAGGTTTTACATCTCAGGACCAGCACAGCTCTTCTCTCTGGAAAGGTCTCTCTCCAAGTGTGTGAACAACATGCTTCACCGCAATATTAAAGCACACGACTTTCAGTAGTGCAGCTGTGTGTCATGTTATGTCTAGGTGCGAGTGACTGACCAGAACAGAATAACAAGAGGCATTGTTTATCAACCTTGTACATTGTGTGCAGACTAAACCCCAGAGAACAGCAGAGAACGCAAAAAGCAGACAGTTCTCATGTGAAAGGCACAAACAAAGTCTTGCAAAATAAAGGCATATAGTGTCGTGCACAAAAGCAGCCTCATGGCAGCGAAGCTCATGCCACTTAGCAATGTCAACAATTAACCCACCATCCCTACAACAAGTTAGAGGATACGTACCCCGAAAATTGACAGTACTCTCCCAGTGAGTTTGCTGTGTTCCAGCAAACTGCTTGTGTGTGCCACACGTCTTTCTGCCATCGCGCATTGCTGGACAGATTTTAACTGTTCTCGGTATATTCCTGGGCATACTATTTTAAATCGCGCTGTTTGGTAATTGCGCTGCTGTTTTCCCTGCCTAATTATTAGGCGCTTGCTGGCACAGTTGTTAGGGGCATAGTTAGGCTCACCTGCACAATAATCGTGTCCTCACTCGCATTTTGCGGGATTTAGATAGTGGGGTCGTGGTGCTCCGTCCCCATCTTGGGTGGGTGTTGACGCTTGGGTCACTCTCAGGCGCCATTTTGGGTCGGGTCTAGAGGCTCTAGCAGCCGGAAGCCCGCGCATTGGAGAGCTTATTTAAACTGCTCTCTTCATACGGTGTGCAGATCTTTCTGCCATCGCGCATTGCTGGACAGATTTTAACTGTTCTCGGTATATTCCTGGGCATACTATTTTAAATCGCGCTGTTTGGTAATTGCGCTGCTGTTTCCCTGCCTAATTATTAGGCGCTTGCTGGCACAGTTGTTAGGGGCATAGTTAGGCTCACCTGCACAATAATCGTGTCCTCACTCGCATTTTGCGGGATTTAGATAGTGGGGTCGTGGTGCTCCGTCCGCCATCTTGGGTGGGTGTTGACGCTTGGGTCACTCTCAGGCGCCATTTTGGGTCGGGTCTAGAGGCTCTAGCAGCCGGAAGCCCGCGCATTGGAGAGCTTATTTAAACTGCTCTCTTCATACGGTGTGCAGATCTTTCTGCCATCGTGCATTGCTGGACAGATTTTAACTGTTCTCGGTATATTCCTGGGCATATTATTTTAAATCGCGCTGTTTGGTAATTGCGCTGCTGTTTCCCTGCCTAATTATTAGGCGCTTGCTGGCACAGTTGTTAGGGGCATAGTTAGGCTCACCTGCACAGTAATCGTGTCCTCACTCGCATTTTGCGGGATTTAGATAGTGGGGTCGTGGTGCTCCGTCCGCCGGAGGTGCGCCAGAGGTAAGCCCGTTTGCGCCCGTTCGCGTCCCGGGTGCTCCCGGCGTGCTAGCTACCTCTTATCTGGCAGATACTCGTGAGGACTCGCACGATTTATCATGCCTTACTGCGGCCGGTATTCAATGCTCGTTTACTCCATCTTCTCACAGGACTCTTTCTTGTGGCCTATTAAATGTCCGCTCTCTCGTGAAGCATTATGCTGAGACTGCTCTTTTAATAGAATCCCAACATTTGGATATACTATTTGTGACCGAAACATGGGCTTCGGCGGACTGTGGGATGGAACTCGGTTGGGCTTGCCCACCGGGCTACCTCATAAGACACACCCCTCGAGCCTCTGGTAGAGGGGGTGGAATAGGCTACATCTTTAGAGAGTCAAGCTCCCTCTCGGAATTGGCAGTAAAAGAGGTGTCAGGGTTTGAGCTCATGGGCTTTTCTATCATGGCCCAGAGCGGTACCTTGATGGCAGGTCTTCTATGCTACAGACCTCCTTCCTCGACCACAACAGGCCTTCAGTCCCTGGTTGATTTGATCTATGACCTTTCAAACTCCCATGCAAAACTCTTAGTATTGGGTGATTTTAATCTTTGGCCCTCTGGCCTTCAAGATCTGGCCTATAGGGAACTCTGCCAAGCTTGTAGTAATATTCAACTTACACAGTTGGTCCTGTTACCCACGCATGTTAAGGGGCACACCTTAGACCTAGTAATCGCTGAGAAGGAATTGGTTGTAGTGAAAGAAGTCATGGATCAGTGCTGGACAGATCACTCTTTGATCAATATGTCCATTGCCTTGCCTGCTCCGCTAAAATTAAGCAACCTGGGCGGCACTAAGTTTAATCGACAATGGGCTCGCCTTCTAAGGGAGCCGATTCGACCTACTTTGCTGCCTAGGGCTTTCCTGGTGGAAGATAGTGTGGATAAGAGCTATGCTGCCCTTTGTCAGCAAATTCTGACATCTCTGGACGAATTGGCCCCTTTGCGAAGGGTGAGGGACAGACCTAGAGGTGCCAATGCTTGGTTCACTGATGATCTTGGACAGCACAAGCTCCTCTATAAACAGGCTGAGCGCACCTGGAGGAGAGGATATAAGGAGTTGGATAGGGCAGCATATAAAGTGGCCTTGCGGGTATATAAGTCTCAGCTAAAAAGTGCTAAAGCTAAGTTCTTAGAAGACACTTTGGCGAAGGCTTCTAATAAATCGCAGACTCTTTTCAAGCTGGTTAATAACCTATCTAATCCGTCCTGCACAGTACCAGCCATTCCAGCTTCTCAGGAACTCTGTGACTCTTTGGCCCTCGCGTTTGAGGAGAAAATTAGGACCATTTTGAACGGACTCTCAGTATCTGGACAGGCTGTGCCGTTTTTATCGTCCTCCTTGGCTTCCCCTGGCCACTTGGCGCCCGTATGGGATAACAATAAGGTAGACTCTTCCCAGATGTCTTGTTTTCCTATTTTCTCGCTTGAGGAATTCTGTGGCTTGGCCAATGGCGTATCCGCAGGTTCACCACTCGATCCAATGCCTCATAAGATCTGGAAGGCATTTCAAGATGAGTTGTTTCCTCCACTCTATTCTATCTGCTGCCAGTCATTGACGACAGCGCAAGTTCCAGACAGCTGGAAGCTGGCAATTGTATCACCATTGCTAAAAAAGGCTTCTCTTGACCCTCTATGCCCGGCTAACTATAGACCCATCTCGCTTTTACCATTTGCGATAAAAATTCTGGAGAGGTGGGTCACGAGAGCCTTGTCCAACTTCCTGGAAACCAACTTCTGTCTGGATGCAGCCCAATTTGGCTTCAGACCGGCCCACGGCACTGAGACCGCATTGGTCACCGTGTTGGATGATCTTCGAACGCGCGTCGACAGGGGCAAGTCAGCATTTTTAGTGCTGCTTGACATGTCGGCCGCGTTCGACACGGTGGACCATGAGGTTCTCTTGGGCCATCTTCAAAACGCGGGAGTAAACGGTCTGGCTCTAAATTGGTTAACATCTTACCTCTGCAACAGACAGCAAGCTGTGGCATTACCACCATTTCGATCAGCCACACGACAGGTGAATCACGGTGTCCCCCAAGGGTCAGCGATCAGTCCGATTCTTTTTAATCTATACCTCCGACCCCTGATAGATCTGATCAAGTCATTTGGCATATCAGTCATCAACTATGCCGATGACACTCAATTGATCTTTTCATTTGAGGGAGCTGAGTCAGTCTCGAGGGACACCTTTCACCTCTGTATGTCAGCCACAGCAGAATGGTTACGAGCTAACTCTCTTCAATTTAATGGATCGAAAACGGAGGTACTCCATTGTTCCCTAGACCATGTCCCTCGCGTGTTACCGGATAACTTTTGGCCAAACTCTATTCCGGGCTCAGTGGAAGCCGCACAATTGGCTCGTAATTTAGGAGTCTTGTTTGAACCTAGTTTACAGCTGGGCGCGTCTGTAAATAAGACTGCGGCGACCTGTATGGGTCTGCTTCGTGTCTTACGCAAACTTTTACCAATATTCCCGCGGAGAGCCAGGGCAGAGATAGTGCGTAGTTCTATTCTCAGTAGGTTAGACTACTGCAATGCACTACTTTTGGGAGCTCCTAAGACCTTGATCTTAAAGTTGCAGAGGATTCAGAACATGGCTGCGAAACTGGCTCTATCTCGGCCGCGTTCTGCTTCTTCATCTGCAGCTCTAGTCGATCTGCACTGGCTGCCGGTCCAGCAGAGGATTGCCTTCAAGGCGTTATGCCTGGTATTCAGGGCTCTGCATGGACTAGGACCAATTTTACTCCAAAATCTTTTTTCTTGGTATCAAGCTGCCAGACCTTTGAGATCCTCCTCGGCGTTCCTGGTGAGGATCCCCAGGATTAACAGAGTGAGGATGGGCGGCCGCGCTTTTAGTTATACAGCCGCCACGCTATGGAATACTCTACCTCTGACATTGAGGAGTAGTCAAGATCTGCTCTCCTTTAGAAGGGATCTCAAGACCTACCTGTTCCCAAGAGCAATGTAATACACCTTCCTGATGGTTAGACACGGTCTCAGCGACAGGATACCCTTTTGGGTGACAGCTGCGCTTAACAAGCATTAAATACATACATACATACACGTGACTCAGTCGAAGCGAATAGCAACATTTGGCTTATGTGGAGTCAAAAAGCTACTCCAGGCACTGTGAAGCATTTGAAGATAACGGAAACCTCAATGAGAAGTTTTCTCATCGCTGACCAGAAACCTGATAGTAAGGCTATGAAAGAGGTACTGCGCCACTATTCTACACTGAGCTATAAATCATACAGTGCAACAATGCTAAAGGCAGTGACAACCAGGAACAGAGAAGCACTAAGGAATGTGATAGTCGGGTGCAAAGAAGTTCTAAGAGACAAAGCTATTTTTAATGTAAAGAAACTCTAATGGCAGGATAAAACAAATGCAATGTAAAGAGGCGAGAAGGGTGAAGAACCCGTGCAGGAAAAAAAGCTGCTACTCATCGCTGAAGAAGAGAAAATCTCACAGCCAGAGAGTGGGCGCAACAAAGCAGGTGGTATCCTGCGGCTAGTGCTTGACGAAGGTTCCAGTACAAGTGGGAGGCAGACGCTGCAGGATCGAGCTCCACTCCCTACAGCAGAAAGTTCCACAGGTTATTCTGCTGCCACATTTAAAAAACCACCGCCTCCCTTCGATACTGCCAAAAAGCAAAATATTGGTGACAGATGGACTACCTGGATAGAAACGTTTGATGATTTCATTGATGCACTGGAAGAAACAGACAAAAAAAAGATTGCAAATACCTCTGAAATCTTGTCGCTAAAGCAGTAAAAGAGGTAGTATAGAAACTACAGCAAACTGACAAAGTCACATATTGTCATATTAAAGAACCGTGAAATCTCCAGTTCAATCCAATGCCAAATGTCAATTACAAAAGATATATTTTGAGTCAGGAATGACAGAAAGTTGTTAAAACAACTGATGAATTTGTTGAGAGACCTGATACGCTCATCAAACACTGTAAGTTCAATGAATTCAATGATGAAGAAGCTATACATCTCAAGTTATCAATGGATGTCTGTCAGATTCATACAGATTAAGAATGCTGAGAGAAACCCTTAATCTGGAGCTAGTTCTCATTGCTGCCAGAGCTGAGGAACGTGGTGATTGACAAGCTTCTAAGATGGAGGCTGGAGGTGCCAGAGTGAGCAAATCATGAATATGAAAAGTCAGCTGAAACACAAAGCTGAAGGACACAAAGTGACGTCTTCAAAGAAAAAGAAACTCACACAAAGGTAAATGTCCCATCAGTGGACAAGCATTCAAAGGCTGAAGAGAGGAGCATAACCCTGGATGGTGAACTCTGCTCCGCTCGTGGAGTTTGTGGAGTTCCCCGCACTCCGCGTTGCGCGGAGCTCGGGGAGTTCCGAAAAACTCAGCTTTGCGCAGCGGAGCAGAGTTTTTTTCTTAGCTCGCATTCACCAACGTCAAGTTGGCGAGCGCGAGCAAGGAAAATCCACCTCCCGGCGAGATTTTTCATTGTTCGCGATCGCCAACATCAAGTTGGCGAGCGCGAGCGTGAGAAATAAACCTCCCAGCGAGATTTCTCAATGCGGGGGGGTGTCATGTTTCTCATTGCGAGTGATCGCGTATGCTTGTGACCGCTCATGTTGAGAAACTGCCCGTTCGCGTTGAGAAAGCTGCCGCTTTAGTAAAAATCTACTTGAGCGACAGAAAAGGTAAGCTTGCGCTGTGCATGGTGCTGTTCGCAATGATTGCACAGTGCGGACAATCATCCAGCACTATGCAATCACCGCAAACAGCATTTTTCTGCCGTACTCTGCCCCTCGCGGAGCTCCGCGTAGTGCGACAGAGGTTTTTTTGCACTTCGAGTAGCTTCACATAGTGCAACTCCGCCCAGGGTTAGAGGAGAACCATTTTGGTAACGGTGTTCAAGGTGAAGGAAAAGCTAAGTGCATCACAACACGAAAGTAAAATGGACGTTGAATGTTCCAGAAGCAACATTCTGCTCATGGGCACAAGGCCAAGGGGCAACATCAGCTGAGACAAATCAACACTAAATGAAGTTGATCGTCGTCTAAATATTCGTCTAAGAGTTCTTCATTTTCAGTGTTAAGTGACAGTGAAGAAGTCGGATGTGCGAGTCAAAGAAAAGTCAAAGAGAAAAATCTCAAAAGTCATTCAAACATTGTCCGAAAATTAAACAAAATATAAACGGTTGCTTCATACGTTTTATTATTGACAGTGGTGCGTCTATAAACTTTACGCCTGAGGAGAAATACAATGAACTGTCTTGCTTGCCCTGTCTCACAAGGTCAAGATTAAAGTGTTTACATGGGCTACATCGATGCCATTGAAGAGTCAATGTTCATTTGTAGCAGCCATGAAACACAAAATGACAAAAGTACATGCATCCATTCATGTACTTCAAAGTACTTCATCAAGTGTCTGTTTACTCAGTTTCAATGCAGCTGCTGATATGGGACTGATATCTGTGAACTACAACATGAATGCTCATCATGAAATAGTAAGTCAGTTCCCGTTGTTGTTTCATGGATTAAGAAAACTTAAAACATAATCACTAATATCCTTTCTAAGACCATTGTCGGTGAATAGAGCAGCATGCTAAATAGTTTGCAAGTATCTTTTGACACTAGGGCGATTAATGCCACTGATGTGTACACGGTTCCATATTTCATCCCAGGGGAAACGGAGCTGGAACTTTGCTGTCGCACGCCCAGAATTCTAGGTGTAGGATGCGGGGGGAGGGTTTTTTGGGGGGGGCTTTAGTCTTTTTTATGTCATGTTAGTATTGTTTGTCAGGCACTCATGCTTAGTTTCTACCCTCTGTACCCTTTTCGCTTTTAAACTTTCCATCTACACTACTGCACGCATTGTGGAGATTAAAACCAGGTCACGGGAGAGAGCGGGGGAGTGGGCACAAAGAATTTTGAGACAGGGAAAACATTCAAGAAGTCCCAGAAAGAGCAGGAGCATTATCATACAGGGAATGAACATGCTCTTGACTAATCAACCGTTTCCTAGCTTCGTAAAATGACTTCTAACCCTAAGAATTCATTAACGTCCAACTTAAAGATAGTCTCCCTAAATGTTAAAGGCCTCAATCGCCCAGTTAAAAGGAAAAAAATACTTGATTACTTAGCTAAACTAAAGCTGACATCTTTCTCCTACAGGAGACTAGGCTATCCCTGGACGATGCAGAGTGGATTAGGGCGAGATGGGTTGGCCAAATGGCCTGCTCTCCGGCAGTAGGTAAGAAACGTGGAGTAATCACCTTGATAAATAGGAACTCCAAGATAAGTATAGAAGATCATCAATGCGATTTAGAAGGAAGAATCCTATTAACACAGCTGAAAAGGGGCGACGAAAACATTCATGTACTCAACATATACGGACCTAACACAGATGACTCCGCCTTCTGGGACAGCATCTCGGGTAGGTTGGAGGCACTCCCACAAAATGAATTAACAGTGTTGGCAGGTGATTTCAACATGGCGCTAGACTACACCATAGACAGACAATCACAGTGCCATCCACTACCGTCGGGGGGGGGGGTGGTACAAAGTACTCAAAAATTTATGTACCAGATTCAATCTGAAAGACACCTGGAGGCTTCAACACCCGGACGCGAGAGATTACACTTTTTACTCAAACCCACACAACTCATACAGCAGAATTGACTACATACTGATCTTAGGCACACACACATACCTAATAGAGAACACGGACATAGCCACGAGAACTATCTCAAACCATTCCTGTATCAGCCTCCTACTAAGTGGTCGCCACAACGAGGATCACCCTCGTAGATGGAGATTCAACAGTGATGTGTTATCAGAACAAAGCAACAGAACTAAAATAGAGATGGCCATAAAAGAATACATTAACTTTAATGACACTAGGGGCGTGGTCTGGCGCGCGGCAAGATGGCAGCTCCGTAGTGCAGCTCTGCCGGCCGCCGATAGTATCCTTTCAAAATCCTACATTGCTGTGACCCTTTGAGCACCCGGAGCTGTGGGCCTGAGGATCGGCATACAGAACTGTCTGAAAATACGCCCGCTGCTGGAAGACGCTGCCCCTCGGTATCGGATTGCGGCATCTACTGCAGTCGACTTGAAAATGGCGGTGGTCTGGAGTCGGGCGCTGCGATGGTGGTGCGGCGCGCTTCATTGAGCACTTGGTGTACTGCGGCGCCTGCCTTTCAATATCCTGGACGAGATGAGGGACCTCCGGGGGCTGTGACTGCGACTGGAGTGCTGATAAGCTGTGGAGCGCGGGCGCGCGCTATGAGGTACATGGGCCGGCAGCTGAATTCTGGTCTGCCCTCCGGAGGCGCGTCGCACGACAGCAGCCGGCTTGTACTGCCGTGCTGGGCCACGCACTGCAGAGGGGACACGGGCACTCATCTGTAGTGCCTCCTGGAGATTGATTTGGCTGTGCAGGGCGGCTGGGGGACGGCGCGACAGTTTCTAGGGGCTATGTTACCTCTCCTACCCCAGCAAATCTCTTGGTGCTTGATGGTTGAGCAGCGGAGCGCTCTGGGCCTCGTGGTGCGGCCTGGTGTAACCATCACTGCCTGTTGAACGATAGCGGCTGACTGACCTCGTGGGGTGTACCCCTCATGTTTTTCTTTTTTGTGCCCTCGCATTTCCAGCAGAACGGCAGTGGTCCTGGATGCCATTAATAAGATTTGAATGCGCAATCACCGGTCGTGCTGAGTGAGGCGACGTGCCATTTGGCCGGTGAGTCTGGAGGGGGGGTGGTGCTCCGACATGTGGACAGTCTTCCTGTGAGGCCGGATTGTGTGGAGTTGCGGGTGCATCGGCATCATTGGCGACTCTTTGATTGGGTCCTTTCATTGCTGGACCTCCCCACGCCTGTGCCTACACATTGATCAGTTCTGGGGTTCGGAGTTTGGACGTCTTCTTGCAGTGAAGTGCGCTTGGCGGTGGAGTAGGGCAGCGGGATTTGAATTGCTTGTCCTTGCCGGGTGGCTCCTGTGGTGTTGCTACACCCTGTATCATGGGTAAGCTGGATAAAAATCAGTCTCGCTGTCAGGAACCACAAGAAAGATCTCATGGGGGGACTTAAGAAACAACGCTCAGTCTCCATTAAATTACCTGATTGGAAGTACCCACGCTGGAAGAGGCTGAATCCATGTTGGAAATCGTCTCTCCGCTTTGTGTTGCATGAACTACGTCGCTCCGCCATTTTTCGAAGAGACCGGTCCGCATCCACTTCCTATAGTGGTGCGCGGTCTAGTTGTTCCTTTTTGAACAATGTTGACGGTTAACGCGCGTGCGCGACAATCGCGCAGCGCACTTCAACTGAGGAGAATCCCTGACAGGAGCTTGTTTCCACGCTCAGTGCCTTCTCTTCAGTTTTTCTTCAGAGAACCAGAATATGCAGCCGTTTCCAGACATTTCTATGGGAAGTAGAGAGTGACATGAGTTCAAGAGTTAACTATGAGTATATAACAAAAAATATAATCTTTCTTCACCAGTTCTGAATTGCAATATTTTTTGAAGAATAGAAGTTGGTGGCTGTTCAGAGTTTGGACCAGTAGCAGTGGTGCTGTGAAGAGTAACTTCTGTCAAGAGAAGTGCTTTCAACTTTCAAGTAAGAGTGTTTAATTGTTTACTGATCATCCACTCGCTATATTAACCAAGAGCCTCAGCCTTCAAGTGGAAAAGAGACAGGATTGAATAAAGTAAGGAAGAGACAATTAAAGGTTATTCTAAGTCTCATAGCAATAACATTAGAGTGCAACTCATAAAGGATTTGTCTCCATGGCGTGTAGAAATTAATGGAGAACATTATTTGTAAAAGTGAGAGTCTTTCTGAGGAGAAGCTTAAAAGACATTCAAGGCAAGAACTCGCAAGTTTGTGAAAAGACTTTTATCTAATGAACATCTAAGAGAGGTCAACTCTTGTTGATTAAACTTATCAGGCTGGGTTCTTCCAGTTAATCAGATGTGCATAGTAATAACATTACAGACAAGACAGTCAGAGAGGAGCTAGCCTTATAAGAGATGCGGGTAAGGAACACCATAGTGGGAATGAAATAGGGTGAGAGTGTAAGAGAAGTTTAGCAATAATAAGTGAAGAATTGTGTGTGTTTATTTTCACAGAATGTAACGCCCTGAACGTCTCAGGATCGTTTAACAGACACGATAATGAGGACGCAACCACTTGTGAAGGGTTAGTTATTTAATGAAGGCAAAATCAATACAAAGAATAAACAAAAGTTATAGTCACTGGAATCCTCCAGGCTAAGTACGTTACCAGCCCACAGCACGGATGGTCCTAACCGTCCTCTGCATATACGCCGATCCCGGCGTATGCCAACAGAGGGCAGAAATGAAATGGCCGACAATGCCAATCGGTAGGCTGTGAGGGGCACGAAGAGTGTTGGGGAGAATCGAGGAGTCAGGGAAACACCCAGCCGGGGTCTCTACCTGAAGGGAGCAGCCGCTCAACCTCTTCCTCAGACTGCACCGGGACGCGGAGTCACCTCCTGGTGATGCGTCACCGATACCCCAATCAAAAGCAAGAAGACTGAACCGAGAGCAGCCGCTCGATCGATCCTGTGGACTTCCGAGTCTGTAACGCGGCAAACACCTCCTGGTGTGCGTTACAGCTGGCAGTCCCTGTATCTCTGGTCGGGCTGGGAGTTACGACTCCAACCAGCAAAAGCGCCACTGCGCTTTGACTCAGCCGAGTCAAAAAGCGAAGCTCAATGGTTGACCGGTAGAGCTTCCGGGTCCTTCACAGGTGACGATGGGGCAAGACACGGCCCAGGGAGTAACGACTCGACCTAACTCCGTTCTTGCCTTTCTGGAGCACCACTCCGGAACACTGCTCTTCACGAAGCAGGTACGTCGGTGTAAACACAATATCCGACAGCGTTGTACCTCCCGGTTCCTCCCTTTATAGGGCGTGTTTTCCTTGAGTTATGTAACAGCTCTCCTGTTTACATAAGGGCGTGTTTTCCTTGAGTTATGTAACAGCTCTCCTGTTTACATAACCTCTCAACCGCTAAGCATCCTGGGAGATGTAGTCCGTTTTCGCTGGTTACCGTTTTCCTCCCCTCGCATGACAGGAATTCTTGACAGTACATCCTCCCTCTCAGTGGCTCCCCACGGGTCCAGCGCTGGCAGGAAAACGCCGATGGAACAAGGAGACCAAGCGCGGAGCATGAACCCCTTCAGCCGGTTCCCATGATTGCTCCTCCGGGCCATAGCCTTTCCACGCAACCAGGTACCACAGCTTCCCCCTGCGCCATTTGGACGCCCGTATGCCCGACACATCATACTCCACCTCCGACTCCACGCATACCGGCCTAGGTGTCCCAGACGGCTTGGAGGGTGCTGGTTTGAGAAATGATTGATACCTGAAAGACAGGGTGTATCCGCAATGACTGGGGCAAGCACACCTTCACGTTCACGGGACCCATACACTTGGTAATTCGATAGGGGCCCATGTACTTGGGATGGAACACACTGTTCTTTCGAAACCTCATGTTTCTTGTGGATATCCAGACGTAGTCTCCAGTGCGGTACAGTGGCCCGGGCCTTCTCTTCCTGTCTGCCGCAGCCTTGTATCTTCTCTTGGCCTCTATTAGGACAGCCCTTGAGCGCATCAACGTGTCTTTTATGTGTGCCACCCTGTCCGCTTTGGCGGGAATCCTGTCCTCTCTGAACGGATGTAGAAATGGCAAGAACCTGGGATGTTGGCCATAGTTGCTATAGAACGGAGATGACTGTGTGGAGCTGTGAGTGGCGTTGTTATAGGCTATCTCTGCAACCCATAGCAAGTCGACCCATTCTTCCCTGCCCTGGTCCACAAAACATCGCAGATACTGTTTGAGCGTTTGGTTCAGGCGCTCGGTTTGGCCGTCCGTTTGAGGGTGGTAGCTGGTGGACAGGGCGGTCTTAACATGCAGCGCAGTGCACCAAGTCTTCCAGAATTGCGCAGTAAACTGCGACCCCCGGTCCGACACGATCACCCCAGGTAATCCATGCAGTCGTACCACATTCTTTAGGAGTAGTGACGCCAATTCCCCGGCCGTAAGGACTCTCTTGCAGGGGATGAAGTGCCCCATTTTCGTCAAGTAATCCACCACCACCAGTATTGCCGTCATCGCCTGGTCTACCGGTAGGCCCACCACGAAGTCCAGTGATATGCTATCCCATGGTCTATCCGGGGTCGGAAGTGGATGTAAGAGCCCTTGGGTTCGGCCATGGTCGGCCTTCATGGTAGCACACGTAGGACACTCCTGTCCCCACCTCCTGACATCCACTCTCATGGTTGGCCACCAGAAATGCCGTCCCATGCTAGCCACCGTTTTTTCAAAGCCCAAATGACCTGCGCATGGAGAGTCATGGCACCAGATGAATGCTTGTTTCCTTAGCCTAGGCGTGGGTATCAATAGGCACCTGCCCTTCAGGGGTATCCCGTCCTTCAGCTGCCATTCTCTATGACTGAGGAGCCACCTCCGCCATGCGAATGACCTGATCCCTCTCTTTATTCCCCTCAGGAAAGTATCCGGTTGGATAACCCCCAATACCATCCCCGGGGAAATGATGGAACGCTCGGTCGCAGGCAATGGTTCCTTAACTGCAGATTGACGGGACAGGGCGTCCGCCTTCCGGTTTTCCGTCCCCGGCCGATATGTGATGCGGAAGTTGAACCCCGCAAAGAAGATCATCCACCGCAGCTGCCTGGGAGAAAGGTGTCTTGTGGCCGTCATGAACTGTAGGTTCCGATGGTCCGTGTACACCGATACCACATGTCTTGCCCCCATCAACCAATGCCTCCATTCGGTGAAGGCGTCCTTGATTGCGAGAAGCTCCTTCTCCGCAATATGGTAGTTGCGTTCGGCGTCGTTGAGTTTGCGGGACATGTACTCAACGGGATGAAGCACCCATGTGTCGTGGTTGCGTTGGGACAAGATAGCCCCCAGCGCCACAGCCGATGCGTCCGCTTCCACCACGTAGGGGAGATCCGGATCGGGGTGAGCCAACACCGGCGCCTTACCAAAGGCGCTTTTCAGGGCCTCAAAGGCTGTGTTCGCTTCAGGGGACCAGACAAACTCCTTGGACTTCCTCAGTAGCTGTGTGATTGGGGCCACCAATCCTGAAAATCCATCTATAAACCGCCTGTAAAAGTTGGCGAAGCCAATGAAACTTTGGACGTCCTTCACGCTTTGGGGCACCGGCCATTCTTTCACCGCCTTGATCTTTCGTTCTGCCATCTCCTGTCCCTCTGGACTCAGCATCACTCCGAGGAATTCCACGGATGTGACGTGGAAGTCACACTTGCTGAGTTTACAAAACAGCATGTTTTCCCTCAGCTTTTGGAGCACAGCTTTGACGTGGTGTACGTGCTCCTCCACACTGGACGAATAGATGAGGATGTCGTCGATATATACGACCACGTAGATATCCAACTCCTCTCTGAATACCTCATTCAAAAAGTACTGAAAGGCTGCCGGGGCGTTGCACAGACCGAACGGCATGACGAGGTACTCAAAAAGGCCGAACCTGGTCTTAAAGGCGGTCTTCCACTCGTCTCCGTCCCTCATGCGCACCAGATGGTATGCCCCTTTCAAATCCAACTTGGTGTAGATACGAGCTTTCTTGACCTGTTCCAGAAGTACACTGATGAGAGGCAAGGGGTACCGATTTTTTATGGTTATCGCATTCAATGCCCTAAAGTCCACACAGGCTCTCAGCTCCCCATTAGCCTTCGGGATGAAGAAGAGTGGCGAGGCGGCCGGAGACTTGGACGGGCGGATGAATCCTAGCTTGAGGAGTTTATCCAGGTACCCCCGGAGATGCACGTTTTCAGGCTCCGTCAGGGCATACAGCCTGCCGCTGGGAACGCTGGCCCCTGGCACCAGGTCGATCTGGCCGTCAAACTGTCTATGTGGTGGTAGTACTTCCGCCTTCACCTCATCAAATACATCCTCAAAACTGTGATAAGCCTGGGGGAGAGCCACATCTTTTTCTGCCGCTGTAGCCACCGTCTGACTTCCGCTCTCATCTGCGTCAAGGGATTCCGTTCTTATTCCACAATGCAGGATGCAATACGGTGACGTCATTTCGATGCGATGTGTTGGCCAATCCACAAAGGGGTTGTGTTTCTGTAGCCACGGCAATCCCAATATGACGCCATATTGGGGCGCTCGGATGATGTTAAAATCGATTTGTTCCAAATGGTTCCTCCCATATCTCATCGGAAGGACCCCCGTGTGCTGCCCGATGGGCCCCGTCACCAATCACCTTCCGTCTACAGCATAGACGTCTTCGGGTACAGCTTTGGGAAGAAGCACTAGCCCTAGCCTGCATGCCTCGTTGTGGTCCATAAACATGCCAGTGGCCCCTGAATCCACCATGGCCACAACGGGTATCCACTGGTCATGCACTCCCACGTGCACCGTGAGAAACAGGTGTCGTTGTCCCTTAGTGACCGAGTTGGAAAGTGAAGGGATGGATGAGTGACTCCGAGATGCCCCTTCTTTGGTCTGGGAGTCCTCTAGTTTTCCGCCGGTATGTCCACCACGGCTGTTACCGACCGGTTGGCCCGATAACGTGACGTCTTCGGTTTGGCAGGGCATTCACGTACGTAGTGGCCTTTTTTGCCACAATATAGGCACAATCCTTGTTTACGGCGTGACTCTTTCTCCGTGGCTGTGAGGCTCGCTCGTATTGCGCCGATGTCCATGGGTTCTCCCTTGGATGCGGTGGAAGTTTCAGGACTTCCCACCGTCACATAGGATGGAAGGGATTTTCCTTTTCTCCCATGATCCCCCTTTCTTTCACTTAGCCTATGTTCCAGCCGTAATACCAGGTTGATAAGGCCCTCACATGTCTTGGGTTGAGGGTCAATATGAGCCACGGCGTCCTTGAGCTCATCGCACAGCCCTTGATGGAAGAGCGCCGTCTGTTTAGCAACAGGCCACTTGGTTTCCGCAACCAGCCTTCGGAACGCGTTGAGATACTGCACCAGGTCGTTGGATCCCTGTCTCAACTCAAGCATTTCACGGTCCGCCGTGTACGAGTCAGCCCTTCTGTCGAATACCTTCAGGAATTCCTCGTGAAAAGCACCCCAATCACATAAGATGGGGTCGTCCCTGCTCACCAGAGGTACGGCCCATTGTGCCGCGTTTCCAGCCAAATAGGAAATAAGGAAAGCCACACGAGCCTGACTCGTGGGGAACGCCTTTGTTTTGCACGATAAATGTAGCGCCACTTGTGTGAGGAATACCTGCACTGTGTTAGGATCCCCACTGTACCTCTCTGGTGTTGCCAAGGGGATGGCTACCGGCATTTCCACTACTACCGCAGGGGTCTGGTTCGTGAGGGAGGTGCTGGGCGTGAGCGGGTCCAATTGGATAGCATCCAGTCTGGCTTTTACATCGGCTGTTTTTTGCCTAGAGGCAGCCAATTCAACTTGCACGGTCGCTAAAGCAGCCAGCACATCATCAAGTGTTGCCATGTCTGTTATCGACCGGGAGACAGTTAGTGTTATTAAGGGTCGGATATTTTGTAACGCCTTGAACGTCTCAGGATCGTTTAACAGACACGATAATGAGGACGCAACCACTTGTGAAGGGTTAGTTATTTAATGAAGGCAAAATCAATACAAAGAATAAACAAAAGTTATAGTCACTGGAATCCTCCAGGCTAAGTACGTTACCAGCCCACAGCACGGATGGTCCTAACCGTCCTCTGCATATACGCCGATCCCGGCGTATGCCAACAGAGGGCAGAAATGAAATGGCCGACAATGCCAATCGGTAGGCTGTGAGGGGCACGAAGAGTGTTGGGGAGAATCGAGGAGTCAGGGAAACACCCAGCCGGGGTCTCTACCTGAAGGGAGCAGCCGCTCAACCTCTTCCTCAGACTGCACCGGGACGCGGAGTCACCTCCTGGTGATGCGTCACCGATACCCCAATCAAAAGCAAGAAGACTGAACCGAGAGCAGCCGCTCGATCGATCCTGTGGACTTCCGAGTCTGTAACGCGGCAAACACCTCCTGGTGTGCGTTACAGCTGGCAGTCCCTGTATCTCTGGTCGGGCTGGGAGTTACGACTCCAACCAGCAAAAGCGCCACTGCGCTTTGACTCAGCCGAGTCAAAAAGCGAAGCTCAATGGTTGACCGGTAGAGCTTCCGGGTCCTTCACAGGTGACGATGGGGCAAGACACGGCCCAGGGAGTAACGACTCGACCTACCTCCGTTCTTGCCTTTCTGGAGCACCACTCCGGAACACTGCTCTTCACGAAGCAGGTACGTCGGTGTAAACACAATATCCGACAGCATTGTACCTCCCGGTTCCTCCCTTTATAGGGCGTGTTTTCCTTGAGTTATGTAACAGCTCTCCTGTTTACATAAGGGCGTGTTTTCCTTGAGTTATGTAACAGCTCTCCTGTTTACATAACCTCTCAACCGCTAAGCATCCTGGGAGATGTAGTCCGTTTTCGCTGGTTACCGTTTTCCTCCCCTCGCATGACAGGAATTCTTGACACAGAACTTCTACCGAATTACAGAAGTAGGAGCCAGTATCCTGAAGGTGTGTCTCTCTTGTTTTGTCTTCCACTTTCCCTTTCCCCCTCGGGCAAGGTCTAGTGGCAGAGATAGTTTCCTGCTACTGGTTTTGGTTGTGGGAGATTTGGGGTAAGGTCATCTGTTCCTGAGGGGACCGCACTTGAGTACACCAGACCTGACAGATTGAAGTGCCTTCCTCTTCATTGGGGATTTTAGGTCCCATCCTGGACAGGACGGCGGAAGGTTTAGATTGAAAGGCCTTAACTAACATCTTAAATAGTATGCAGGAACAGTTAAATAATACCTTAGAAGAAAACAAATCTTTGCGGGAGGAGGCTAGAAGGTCCAGTCAAGAGTCCATTCAAACTCGACAAAGGTTAGATGAGTTGGTAGTGGCAGGCTCAGCTTTCAAAGGAGTTTTCTCTCCGTCAATTAACCCCTCTTCTTCCGACATATCTTCTACTCAAGTTATTCATGCCATTTCACCTATCATTCCTTTAGCTTCCCCAGAGAGATATAGTGGAGACCCTCACAAGGCCCAAATTTTTTGACGCAGTGTTCTTTGCACTTTTTGTGTCGTCCAGTGATCTTTGCGGAAGATCAGGCGAAGGTAGCATTTATTTTGTCGTATCTGACAGGCGATGCAGCCGCCTGGTCTATGTCTCTGGTCACCAGAAATGCTCCAATACTATTCAATTTTGAAGCTTTCAAAGTAGAGTTTGCACGAATATTTGATCGTCGTTCTGCCTCACAAGCGACGGATAACGAATTGCTTGAGCTCAAGCAAGGGAGTCGAGATCTAGTAGGATATTTAGCGAACTTCAACAAGTTGGTGGTTGAAAAAAATTGGCCGGAGGAGAAAAGAGCTGCCATCTTTTACAGAGGGTTGAAAGATGAGTTAAAAGATGCCTTGGCACAAATTCCTCGAAGACCCACAGAAATATCTGAGTTAATTGATTTGGTATTGCAACTTGACCATCGATTAAGTGAGCGTCGAAATGAGAAGAAAAAATAATTTCGTCCTCTGCCTCCTCGTTGGGATCGAGTAAAAACTGAAAGCCACAAGAGTACTGAGGGAGTGTCTTCAGAAGAACCTATGCAGATTGGTTCGGTGAGAGGGCCTTTAACCAAAGAAGAGAAGGATCGTCGAAGGAATGCTCAACTTTGTCTGTACTGTGGTTCGTCCGGGCATTTTGTGAAGGAATGCCTAAAAAGGCCCAAGACTTCTCAGCAGGGAAAAGGCCGACTTCACCCGTAGACGGAGTTGCATGGGTGGAAGCGTCTATTAAGTCAGCTCCTGAACCACAACAAATTGTGAATACCTTACAGTCTGCAGCCCCCCATTTGGTGGCCTCCTTCACAGTGAAATTCCGAGATAAAGAGATCAGTAAGGTCTCCGTGATGATTGACTCAGGGGCCACCGGGAATTTCTGCGACATAAAATATGCTCGGCAGAATGGAATAAAATTTGTTGAAAAACAATTAGTGGAAGTGGTACAAGCAGTGGATGGCACCAATGTATCATCAGGGCCAATCACTCATGAAACCGAATTGGTCCAGTTAACTGGGTTAAATGGTCATTCAGAACTTTTAATGTTCAATTTAATTGATGCACCCCAATTTCAGTTGATTCTTGGCTTGCCATGGCTAACCGAACATAACCCGCGCATTGATTGGAGCAAAAGAACGATTGTTCTGGATTCCCCCTTCTGTCAAGAAAATAGTTTTGGTGATCAAACCAGACTCTTTGAGGACTCTCCGGTTAGAAATCTGGTTCATCATCATCCAGCTCAGATTTGTACTGTGGGAACCAAAGAAATTCCTTTGGAATATAAGGATCTAACCTCAGTGTTTGATAAGAAGGAAGCGGAGAAGTTGCCACCCCATCGCCCTTATGATTGCAAAATTGAGATTGAGCCGGGAGCTGTACTGCCGTGCAGTCGCATCTATGCCCTCACAGAAACTGAGAATAGATTTTTGAAGAATTATTTGGATCAACATCTAGCCAGTGGATTTATACGCCCCTCCCAGTCACCAGTTTCCTCCCCTCTCTTTTTCATCCCGAAGAAAGATGGTGATCTTCGAGCGTGCATAGATTACAGAGCCTTGAATCAGGTCACCATTAAAAATTGTTATCCTCTCCCACTGATTTCAGTACTAATGGATCAAGTGAAAAATGCCAAGATATATACCAAACTGGATTTGCGTGGAGCATATCATTTAATCAGAGTGGCTCCCGGAGATGAGTGGAAAACAGCATTTCGCACTCGGTATGGGTTATTTGAGTACCAAGTAATGCCCTACGGGCTATGCAACGCTCCAACTGCCTTTCAGCATTTTGTGAATGATGTTTTGGGAGAATTTTGGACAAAATCGCTGTTGTCTATATAGATGACATTCTAATCTTTTCAGACAGTGTGGATGAACACACGCAGCATGTAAGAGCCATTTTAACCAGATTGTTGGAAAATCACGTTTACGTGAAATTGGAAAAATGCGCCTTTCATGTAAGGCGTGTGGAGTTTTTGGGATTTGTGCTATCTCCTGAAGGAGTGAGTATGGATCTTACAAAAGTCAGAGCAGTGCAGGAATGGCCTTCCCCAAGAACGGTGAAAGAGGTCCAAAGTTTTTTGGGATTTTCACATTTTTATAGAAGGTTCATTCCGAGCTTCTCTCAGAAGATGGCACCCATTACTCGACTTTTGAAAAAAGGTGTTAAGTTCGTTTGGGGAGCTGAAGCTGAAGAAGCTTTTCAATTTTTGAAAAAATCATTCATTCACGCCCCAATTTTGTTGCATCCAAAGACTGAAGATCCATTTTATGTTGAAGCGGACGCTTCAGATGTGGCTATTGGGGGAATTCTCTCTCAGCGTCATCCTCAGACTGGCCAGCTGCACCCTGTGGCTTATTACTCTAGAAAATTGACTCCTCCAGAGTGCAACTATTCAATTGCCGATAAAGAGTTGCTGGCTGTTAAATGTGCATTTTTGGAGTGGCGACACTACTTGCTGGGGGCTAAATACAAGGTTACAGTGTTTACGGACCATCGGAACTTCCAATTTCTTAAATCAGCTCGCACTCTGACAGCCAGGCAATTAAGATGGTCTTTGTTTTTTGCCGACTTTGACTTTGTGATAACCTTTCGGCCAGGAGTAAGCAATGCAAAGGCAGGTGCATTATCTAGAATCCACTCTGATTCCCTGGAACCGTCTAGAGAACTGCAAAATATTATCCCAGAAGAAAAGATAATTCTAGTCACCAATACTTCCGAGTATGCAGTCAAGATCCAAGAGGCTATGACAACCCATGAAATGGGTGATTGGATTCAAGAAGCGGAAGGCAGAGAAATCAAAGATGGCCTTCCCTATCAAGATAATCGTCTATTCCTTCCAACAGTTGAGCTTCAAGAAAGGGCGTTGAAATCTTGCCATGACAATCTGCTTGCAGGACACAAAGGAATTCATAAGACCTTGGAGTTGGTGGAAAGGAATTTCTCGTGGCCAGGTATGAGACCACAGATACGACAATATGTGACCACTTGTGATAGATGTTTAAGAGGGAAATCTGATCGGAAGCCTCCACAAGGGCAGTTGTTACCACTACCTATCCCACCACACCCTTGGCAGACGGTGTCTATGGATTTGATTGTAGATCTTCCCCCAAGTCAAGGGTTCAATACCATCTTGGTGTTAGTGGATGTTTTTTCCAAAATGGCGCATTTTGTTCCGTTGAAAAAGGTTCCTAATGCTCCACAATTAGCTCAGCTTTTTTCCCAGCGCATAGTGAGGTTACATGGAGTGCCCAAAATTTTGATTTCTGATCGAGTCACACAATTTGTTTCACATTTCTGGAGAGCCTTCACCAAGAGGTTAGGGATAGACACCCGCTATTCCACTAGCTTCCATCCAGAAACTGACGGCCAGACAGAGAGGGTTAATCAAGAGCTTGAACAGTATCTTCGGCTTTACTTACTGGATCAGAAGGTTGAATGGTCAGAGTTAATTTGGGCAGCAGAATTCGCTTATAATAATGCGAAGCATTCTTCCACTGGCAACACTCCCTTCTATTTAAATTATGGCAGGCATCCAACTCTCATATTCGAGAAAGAAGAAAGTTCAGTCCCAGCAGTTGAAGAGTTTGTGTCTGAGGTGCAGGAATCTTTTGCTCGAGCTAAGGAAAACTTGACTAAGGCAAAGGCTTCTTATAAAAAACAAGCTGACAAGAAAAGGAAAGTAGGGCCAGTTTTTAATCCTGGAGATAAGGTTTGGCTGTCCACAAAGAATTTGAAATTAAAAGAGAATTGAAAATTTCAACCTCGATTCATTGGGCCATTTATAGTGGAAAAAATATTAAATCCAGTTACAGTTAAAATTCATTTACCTTCTTACTTGAAGGTGCATCCTACATTTCATGTCTCCTTACTTAAGAAAAGTCCACCAAATGTATGAATTCGTCCAACACCTAAACTCATTTTAGTACATTCTGTAGAAGAGTTTGAAGTACACAAGATTATAGACTCCACTTATAGGAAAGGCAAATTATACTATCTGATTGATTGGAAGAACTTTGGTCCTGAAGAAAGATCTTGGGAGCCTCATACCAACATTCATGCTCCAAGACTCATTCGAGAGTTTCATAAAGCTAACCCCACTAAACCCAGGTTGGGGGGACGTTTTTTGGTGGGGGGTACTGTCAGGAACCACAAGAAAGATCTCATGGGGGGGACTTAAGAAACAACGCTCAGTCTCCATTAAATTACCTGATTGGAAGTACCCACGCAGGAAGAGGCTGAATCCATGTTGGAAATCGTCTCTCCGCTTTGTGTTGCATGAACTACGTAGCTCCGCCATTTTTCGAAGAGACCGGTCCGCTTCCACTTCCTATAGTGGTGGACGGTCTAGTTGTTCCTTTTTGGAACAATGTTGACGGTTAACGCGTGTGCGCGACAATCGCGCAGCGCACTTCAACTGAGGAGAATCCCTGACAGGAGCTTGTTTCCGCGCTCAGTGCCTTCTCTTCAGTTTTTCTTCAGAGAACCAGAATATGCAGCCGTTTCCAGACATTTCTATGGGAAGTAGAGAGTGACATGAGTTCAAGAGTTAACTATGAGTATATAACAAAAAATATAATCTCTCTTCACCAGTTCTGAATTGCAATATTTTTTGAAGAATAGAAGTTGGTGGCTGTTCAGAGTTTGGACCAGTAGCAGTGGTGCTGTGAAGAGTAACTTCTGTCAAGAGAAGTGCTTTCAACTTTCAAGTAAGAGTGTTTAATTGTTTACTGATCATCCACTCGCTATATTAACCAAGAGCCTCAGCCTTCGAGTGGACAAGAGACAGGATTGAATAAAGTAAGGAAGAGACAATTAAAGGTTATTCTAAGTCTCAGAGCAATAACATTAGAGTGCAACTCATAAAGGATTTGTCTCCATGGCGTGTAGAAATTAATGGAGAACATTATTTGTAAAAGTGAGAGTCTTTCTGAGGAGAAGCTTAAAAGACATTCAAGGCAAGAACTCGCAAGTTTGTGAAAAGACTTTTATCTAATGAACATCTAAGAGAGGTCAACTCTTGTTGATTAAACTTATCAGGCTGGGTTTTTCCAGTTAATCAGATGTGCATAGTAATAACATTACAGACAAGACAGTCAGAGAGGAGCTAGCCTTATAAGACATGCGGGTAAGGAACACCATAGTGGGAATGAAATAGGGCGAGAGTGTAAGAGAAGTTTAGCAATAATAAGTGAAGAATTGTGTGTGTTTATTTTCACAGAACTTCTACCGAATTACAGAAGTAGGAGTCAGTATCCTGAAGGCGTGTCTCTCTTGTTTTGTCTTCCACTTCCCCTTTCCCCCTCGGGCAAGGTCTAGTGGCAGAGATAGTTTTCTGCTCCTGGTTTTGGTCGTGGGAGATTTGGGGGTAAGGTCATCTGTTCCTGAGGGGACCGCACTTGAGTACACCAGACCTGACACTCGCAGACCCCACAGAGCTCCTTAAAAAGAAATGAGAGGCAGAAGTAGGGGACATGGACGAGCACGAGTGGCAGGAGGCGCTGGCGTCCCCTCGGGAGGTGGCAATCCCATCCAAACTAAAGTTGGTGCAGCTTAAAATACTGCACCGGATATACTACACTAGATCCACACTTCATAAAATAGGGAGGGCGGATACCCCGCTTTGCCTACGAGGATGCGGCCTCCAGGGTACCTTCTATCATACAATATGGGACTGCCCTGACATTACTAGATACTGGGGGGAGGTTATGGCAACGGTCTCCCTAGCTACCGGTCATGATATCCCCCCTGAGCCGCGGATGTGTTTACTGAATGTATGGGACGCTACCGATCTTAACCACGCCGACCAAACCTGGGTGGCCATGGAACTAGCATTAGCAAAGAGGAATATTGCACGACACTGGGGGGCGCAGTCAACCCCCGCCCACGCGTGGTGGTGTCGTGACCTAGATGGCGCCATGATTGCGGAAAAGGTAGTATGTAGTAATAGGGGTTGCCCCCGGAGATGGCAGCGGATTTGGGGAAAATGGAACACATTCAGGGGTCATATATGCGAACCCCCTCTGTCAGACTCAGAGTCCAACCTAAGCGAATAGAAATAGGGGCATCGTTAAACTGTAAAGGATGGCGAGATCAGAGAATGGGAAAAGCTCCACGATGCTACATGTGGTATATGTAAAGATGCCGTATAACTACAAAATAGTAATATTACGAATGTTACAACTTAAACGATATGATTGCAAAATGTGTCTTGATAATGAAGCCTGTACTACAAGAGGTGCACAGTTACTGTTAATAAAAATTGTTTAAAAAAAAAAAAAAATCAGTCTCGCTTAAACTTTGATGCCCGCAGGTCTGGCAAGCCGGCGCAAACTGGGTGAGTGGTACAACTGTATCACATAGAATGTTCGGGGGCTGAATACTCCTAAAAACGTCAGGCAGGTATTGGCGTACCTAGATAAACACAAGATTCATATTGCTCTTCTGCAAGAAACGCATCTATCCAAGCAAAGAGAGGGCAGTATTGCATGCAAGGGGGCGGGGCACAGGGTGGCATCTTTATTTTCTACATATGCCAGGGGTGTCCTTATTTTGATAAAGAAGGGCACACCATTTGCCCCAATGCGGACGCAAACCGACATTGACGGTCGCTGGGTTCTGATGCAGGGCAAGCTGGGTAACACTCTGATCACACTTATACATGTATACGGCCCAGTGGTAGATGAGCCATCTACTTATGTGCAGCTGCTGGGAGTGCTTCGGACGTGGCCTGATGCTGCGATATTGTGGGGAGGCGATTTCAATACACACCTTGATCCGTGCCTTGATAAATCCAATCCGTATGGTGCGCGTACGATCAAAATTGCGCAGTGTGTGCGAGATGCTATGACAGAAATGGGCTTGGTAGACGCCTGGCGTCTACGCAATGCTACAGTTCAACGGGGTATACACGTTACGCCCTCGCATCAAAGTTGGTCCATGTTAGACTACTGGCTACTGAATGAAGAAGCCAATGGTTGGGTAACTCAGGTGTATAATCTGCCTCGTACGCTCTCCGATCATAACCCTATAATACTTGAAGTTCAAATACCGTCTAACACGCACTTCCCCTTCACCTGGAGCTTCAGATCAGAGGCATTACTAGATCCTGTTTATGAAGACACAATTAGACAGGCGATCAAACAATATTTTGAGTTGAACGAGGGGTCGGTGGACAGCCCGGCAACTTTGTGGGAGGCATTCAAAGTAACAATCCGCGGGGTTTGTATAAGCACCACTTCGGGGATCTTGAGGGATCTTAGGGGTCAGTTGTCAAAGCTTGAAACTCAGCTAAGTGCACTCAAAGCGCAATATGGCGCAGATCCGACTACTGCTCCTCTTGATAGATTCCATGCTCTGTTGAAAGAGTATGAGGTTCTGGCGGAGACGGAGATAAGATATAAGTCGAGGCGACATGTGGCCAGAGCCTATGGCGAGGCCGGACGCCCCGGGAGGAAGCTTGCCGAGTCGTTGCGATTTCGTGATCACCACCATCATATTCACAAGATAGTGGATAGAAGTGGGTAAGAGCACTATCAACCCCGGGATATTGTGGAACAATTTAGAAAGTTTTACGGCGAGTTGTACACCTCTTGTGGCGCCTGTGATGAGGCTGCTCTGTCTATATACTTAGAGGAGGTTGCTTGTGTGTGGCTCGCGGACGGGCATCGTGAATATCTTGGCCAGCCTATCGGGGAGTCTGATATTAAGGAATTTATTAAATCCCTTCCCAATTGCAAGGCCCCTGGCCCAGATGGGCTCACTTCTGAATTTTATAAACAATATGCAGATATTATAACCCCGTATCTCTTGAGCGGAAGCTCATGAATCAGGGATACTGCCACCATCTCTCAGACAGGCGCTTATCATCACTCTTCTAAAAAAGGATAAAGATCCGGCACTGTGTGAATCATATCGCCCCTTATCGCTAATAAACTTGGATGCTAAAATATTGGCGAAAATACTGGCCACTAGACTGCAGCCGCTACTCCCGGTCATGGTGTTACCAGATCAATCTGGTTTCGTACCGGGACGCTCCACCTCAAATAACCTCCGCACAATATTCGCTATGTATCATATTTTAAATCCCGATCTACAAGCTACGGCGGTCATGCTTGACGCCGCAAAGGCCTTCGACTCTATTGAATGGGTATATATGTTCCATATTCTCAGGAGAATGGGTCTCCCCAATGTTTTTTTACGCTGGAAGCAACTTTTGTATACTGACACTTTGGCGAGAGTAAGAGTGGGCGGCCTTACTTCAGTTCCTCTTAGAGTGGACAGAGGCACTAGACAGGGATGTCCGCTGTCTCCTCTGCTGTTCGCACTCATGCTTGAACCGCTCACCTGTATCCTCCGTCAGACGGCGCTCAATTTCAACCAGAGACCGGTTGGGATTTCTATGTACGCAGATGATATGGTCCTTTTTATACGCGAACCGCAGACCAATCTCTCTCCGGTGCTGCGTGAGTGTGTCAGATATGGCCTCTTTTCTGGACTGACGATCAACTGGGAAAAATCAGTGATTCTGCCATTAACAGTATGTACGTGTTCCCCCCCCTTAGAATATCCTCTGATTTGGACGGCCAAACCTATCAAATACCTGGGTGTCTGGGTGCATCGGGACCCAGAGATAGTCATAAAAGAGAATTATGGTAGAGTGCTGTATCAGTTGGAAGAGCAGGTGGAAAGGTGGTTGCACCTTCCTTTATCGTTGGCAGATCGGGTTGCGGTGGTTAAGATGGTGGTTTTGCCTCGCTTTTTGTATTTATTCTGTAACATTCCCATCAGGCTAACCAGCATTTTTTTGCCAAAGTCAAAACGCATCTGCTGAAGCTGATATGGGGAGGAAAGCAGGCGAGAATTAGCTGGACCACATTAGCGCTTCCGTACTTCAGGGGCGGATTTGGGGCGCCGGATCTATTTCTTTATTACTTATGTGCACAGGCTCAATATGCCTATTATTGGTTCCGGCCACATGACTTCACCCCACATGTAGCAGTGGAGGACGGGGATGCATACCCTATACCATTGTCGGGAATACTCACTCATGTTAACAGGGGCACACCGCAACAAGAGATTAATACAATAGATGTGACGGTGGGTGCGTGGCAGGCAATGGGTCGAATCGCTGGAACGCTGCCTCTATATGCACCAGCGTTGCCGCTGGCTGGGCATGCAGCGTTGTCTGTCATGCGGGAAACAGGTCCAATTAGGGCGTTGAGAGAAGTGGGAATAACACACATGCAGGATCTGTATTCGGAGGGCGTGTGCAGCTTGGACACTGGGCTAGATTTCATTACCAACTCCACGCCACTATTTACGGTCGCCGAAATTTATTACATGTTGGGGGAGGACTGAAACAATCAAAATGATGGTAACCCCAATGATCAACTACCTGACTAATATGCTCCCTCTAACCCTCACTGACGACTTCCATCGCAAAATAGATAAGATGTTAAATAACTTCATCTGGCGAGACAAAAAAGCAAGGATTAGCCTTAAAAAACTAAGACTGGCGAAAACTCTGGGTGGATTAAATCTGGCAGATTTTAAGACCTTCCAAACGGCCTTTTTGGCAAAACAGGGTAGCTACTGGATTCTACCAGACCAGGAGTACACACCGGCTTGGCTGAAAGTAGAAAGAGCTATACTAAATAACCTCGATCCATTTGCACTTCTAACAACCAGTAAACACAAAACGTTAGTAAACCCTATACTCACAAACACCAGAAACGCCCTACTGAAGGTTGAACGGAAGTTGGAACATAGAACAATAATTTCGAGATGGGAATCATCATGGGCAAACAATAAGATAAAATACAAAGGCAAACCGTTCTCTATGAATACGTGGATGGACATAAGGATTTCCTTTCCCATTCAGCTCGAGGAAGGAGGGAGTCCTACCACTTTCAGCTCACTTAAAACCAAACACAACTTGCCAGATATTGAGCTCTATAATTTCCTAAAAATCAAAGCTGCACTGTCCAAAGCGAGACTGTCTAATACCAGGCCTTCAATCATCCAATATATGTCCAACCTCAACAAAATAGGTCACCAGGTGTCACATATTTATAGACTTTTACGACCAAACACATCGAAACTTAACGAGAAGACACAAAACTACTAGGAATCGGAGATACACTAAGTGATAAAGAAACCCAAGCACTATGGTCTTCACCTACACAAAGTAAGATAACCCCGGTACTAGCTCAGACAAAATTCTGGACACTACACAAACTACACTGGACCCGAGCGCGCCTGGCGAACATAGGTTTGAACACAAGTGACCAATGCTGGAATTGTAATAGCGGAAGGGGGGATCTGGCACACCTCATATATCATTGTCCTAAAGTCAAAGCTTACTGGGAGAAAATGTTTGCCTTTCTAAAAGACATGTTAGGGTGTTCCCTTAAAACGGAGTTTGACACCCTGGTAACAGCCCCCATTAGGACAGAGCTAATCACACAACGGGACAATGACTTACTCGATCTCCTACTGACAGCAGGTGTAAAAATGGTTCTAAATAAGTGGAAAGACACATCCAAGGCATCATTTAAGGGTTGGCTCAACTGGGTGACATACCTTAGAGGGGCAGACGCGATGGCCCTACGAGACTCACCGTGGAGACAGCCCGACAGGGGAATGTGGGCATTCATGGACAAGTATCTAGACCCCTATGAACCTCCATGAAGAAGGTTAGCTTAGCGACTTGTCTCCAACCATTCTAGATAATCGCGAGCAAGTTTTTCTCTTCTCTCTCCGCTCTGGTCCCTTCACTCCGTTCTGGACCCTCCTTCCCCTTTTTACCTATGGCCATCTACTACAATAGAGGGTGTAGGGCAGCCTATAAGGATGCAGAAAGAATCGAACGGTTGCTCAAACGTTACATCTAACAGGGCTGCCCGGTAACATCACACGTGACAAGGTGCATGTTATATGTTTTATGTCTACTTGTTTAGTTTTGTGATTATATATATATATTTTTTTTGCTTGTTGTATATGGAGAAAAAAAAAGATATCAATAAAATCTTACTGAAAAAGAAAACTTAAGACTATGAAAGTGCAACTGCATATCAATGAGGACGTTCGCCCTGTTGCTGGGTTTCACCCATAGTGGTAGTGCCCAAAAAGGACAGTGAAGGATCTGTACGTCTCTTTGTTGATAACTAGGCAACTGAAAGCGAAAGCCATTCTGGTCCGCACATTGCCGACATGATCACACAGCTAAACAGTACTAAAGTCTTCTCTCGCCTTGATCTGAACGAAGGATTTCATCAATTGCAAATCGGAGAAAATTGCAGGTATATTGACACCTTTTCTACCCATATTGGTTTGTTCACATATAAACGATTACGTTTTGGTGTGTAATCAGCTGCAGAACTTTTTTCAAGCTGTCATTCGACATATTATATAACCAGTCATGGATGCTTTCAATTACAGCTACCAAAAGGGAACATGATAAAGTTCTTACACAAGTGTATTGTTTACTCGCGGATGCAGGTTTAAATTTAATGCTGAGAAATGTGAGTTCCACAAAACAAAATATATATTTTATGATGGGGGCATGACGTCGGATTCGGCTAAAGCACAAGCTTTGTCAGCCACCAATCCCCCACAAGATGTCACCATGTTACGTTCATTCCTTGGCATGGCCAGTTACTGTTCCAAATACATACGCAACTTTGCCACAGTAAGTGCAGCTCCCTTAAGAGACTTTACAAAAAGAAATGATTCATTTGATGGGTCACACGAATGTGAACAAACTTTTAAGAAAATCAAGCTTGTAATTGAGAACCCACTGAAATTGCCTACTTTGATCCGAAACTTCGTACAGAGAATGTTATTGACGCAAGCCCTGTAGGGTTGGGTACGATCCTTGCCCAACACAGTGGACATCCAAATGCTGAAAGGCATATTGTGGCATATACAAGCAGAAGTTTGTCTTAAACTGAACATACCTATCTCAACCTGAGAAAGAAAGTTTGGCAGTGGTGTGGGCTTGTGAACATTTTCACATATTCTTATACTGAAAACCTTTCACTCTTTTAAGAGATCATCAAGCCATGCTTATCACTTGTGGCAACCCAAAAGTCAAGATGCCTCCTCGAATTGAACATTGGCATTTGTGAGTATAGGAATATGACTACACTATCGTGCACCGACCTGGGAAAGATCAAAACCCTGCTGACTGCTTTTGACGAGTGCCTGTGCAGTGTCATGGTACCCCTTCCAAAGCAGCTGAAGCCTACATTAACTTCATTGTAAAGTCCAGTACACCTGCCGCTATTTCATTGGAACAAATCATTACTGCTAAGAGTAAAGATAGTGACATGTTGAAAATAAAAGACATTATTATACATGAATCCTGGAACCAGCACACTCAACCTCTTTCATGTGACAGCGAATATCAGAAGTTTAAAAATGTGAAAGATGAACTGTCTCTTATTCAAGAAGGTATTGTCATTCCGGACAGTCTAAGACAATAAGTTATCGAAGTAGCCCATGAAGGACACCATTACATTTTTGCCACGCAACGAGCACTCCAAGGCTGAGTTTGGTTTTCTCATCGTGATGAGAAAGTTAAAAGGAAGTTGAAGGCCTATCATTTGTCCAATTGTTTACCTCCCAAAGTCCCTTAACATACCTTGAACATGTCAGATTTACCAAAACAAAAGATTTGTTGCACTGCAGACATCTGCCTCATCATTCGCCAGTTCCTGATGTCAGATGGTGAGACTAGTTTGACTGAGACTGTAGAGAGCCCCTTGACTGCATCTATCCCTACATCACCAGTGCCAGTCATGGAAGCTTCTCTTCTCAACCTCAGAGGACATGATCTGGGCATTTGGTCTGAGCTCCTCAACGACTTATCGAGGATATATATATATAAACTTCGCCACCAAGGTCCCAAAATTCCTCAAGGATAGAACGAGGACCGGAACAGACGATCACAGACCACGAAATAAGTGCAGGTGAATCTTTAAATAAACGATCAGCATGTCTGTCATGACGCGTTTCAGCCTACTAGAGGCCTTGTTCACATGACGCAATGAGAGTAGTATGCTCATATTTAAAGTGCCCGGTGCTTAGTGACAACAGACCTGATTGGTCATTCTCAATGGACATAGAAAAAATAGAAGTGTACTTTTTTTCTCCTTACGATAAATGAACATGGGTGACAAAGAGGCACATATTTAAAATACCCCAAAAAGATTTTTTTGTATGGTCAAAATTGCATTGATAATCAATAATAATAAGCAGATAATCTGTATTTTTGAGGTAGACAACAGTTTTTCGCAAAGGGAGATAACTTGGATAAAAACGTGTAAAATCCAAACACCAAGCAAGGAAGGTTAGTCGTGCAATATCTGGGAACATAATAAACCCTAATGGGCCAGAATTGCACCAATGTCCATGGTTAAGTTCTATTACCAAATATTGATAACCCCTCAAAAACAAAACCCTACTGAATTAACTTATATGCATAATGCATATACGAGGAAAAAAAGTTTTTTCCAATTCAAAAGAGGCCATCAAATCCACCAATGTGACTGTGCCTGATGGTAAATCTCCTAATATATTAACATTTTAAAAAAAACTGTTAGAATATATACATGTGCCAAAGATGAAATAGAGCTCATACAAGACATAATAGACAATGATTGAGCATGTCACCCCAACCCAAGTCAGTTTCTAATAAAGTGCAAAAAGTGCTTGAACACATAAAATAATTTCAACGAACATAAAAAATTACGAACTTTTAGAGAGGATTAGACCAATCAATTAAATGACATGAAATAGCAGTGCATTTGTTTAAAACATCAAAATACCGATTTAAAGACAAGTAAAAAAATCCTCACTAGAATTAAGACCCTGTGGGGTCTTTGTATCAAGTTCTAGGATGTATTTCGTTTCAAGGGCTCATAAACGGGCCTCTCTGTTGCCTCCACGTCTGAGAGGCAAGACTGAGTCTATAACAAAATATTGAAGCAAATCACTTTTGTTGTTGTGGCATTCCTTGAAATGTCGATGCAACCGGATAGGCTGCGCCGTTGCCATTTATTGCCCTAATGTGCTGGAGGATCCGTTTGTGAACCTGCAACTTGGTGCTCCCAACATATTGCAGGCCACATGGACACTCCAGCACATAGATAGCAAACTCAGTTTTACATGTATACAGCCTAGAGATTGGTTTGGGGATTTCACAGAAGAGGGTCTTGTATTCAATTTTGTTCACACCATGCCTGCAAGCTTTACAGCTGGTGCATCTTCTGAAACCCTTACTGGAGTTGAGCCAAGATTTGTTGGTCAATAGCTCTGGGCTGGTTTTTACCAAAGCATTACTCATAGAGTATGCTTTCCTGAATGTTATATCAGGACTGTCTATAATTGAATCCCCAATAACGGGGTCGTTCCGTATTAGACTCCAATTTTCTTGGAGATTTTATGGAGGGCCTGATGCTGACGATTATAGGTCAGGATTAATCTGGTGGGCTCCCTGTTTTGTGCTGGCTTGGCAATAGATGTTTTATTTTGCAGAGCCAATGCCCTAGGGACATTGTTTGCTTTGGCGATGGCTTTATCAATCATTGTGTGTGTGTAACCTCTGGCCAAGAATCAAATTTTACTAGCCTCCTGTGCCAGGTTACACTCAAAGTCAGTGCTGCAAATGCGTTTAATACGCAACATCTCACCATACGAGATGCTGCGTATGAGATGTGCCGGATGGTGGCTGGCAGCATGTAGGACTGTGTTAACCGCTGTAGGTTTTCTAAACAGACGGGTCTCAATTCTGTTATTTGAGACAAAAATCTCTACATCTAAAAAGAAAACAGATTCTTGACTTGAATTGGCTGTAAACTGAAGATTGAGATTGTTTACATTGATTGTAGAAATAAAGTCCAAGGCCTGTTGTTCGGTGCCCTGCCAGATTAAAAAGATGTCATCAATATATCTATACCATTGCAAAACATGTCTGGTAAAGATTGCATGATGTGTGCCATAGAGGACTTGCTCCTCCCACATGCCCATATGAAGACAGGCATAGCTCGGGGAGAAGCAAGCCCCCATGGCGACTCCTCTGACTTGTTGATAAAATTGGTTTGAGAACATGAAAAAATTGTTGTTGAGGCATGTGGCAATCATGACAGATAGCATTTTGTTGTGATTGAATAAATGGATGGATCTCTTTCCTAGGTAATAGTTGATGGCTCTTAGGCCATCTTGATGGTAAATACTGGTATAGAGGGATGTCACATCCAATGTGATCAACCAATGAGAGGAATCCCAACTAACCCCTTCCAATTTCCTCAGGAAATCACCTGTATCTTGTATATATGAGGGCAAAGCCCTCACATGTTCCTGAACGAAAGCATCAATGTAAATGGAAGTGTTTTCTAACAAACCCCCACGTGCCGATATTATGGGCCTGCCAGGTGGTTTGTCAGAATTTTTATGAATTTTGGGTATAAAGTAAAGTGCCGGAATGACTGGATGTTCGTTTTTGAGGAATTTCAGCTCATCCAAACTAAGCAATCCGGCACTCCTCCAGGCTAACAACTGTGTGTAATAATCAAATTGTGCCTGTTTCACAGTGACAATGTCACACCTCTTATAGCATTGGTTGTCATTCAGCTGAAAATAAGCTTCCTCCAAATATAAAACCCTAGGCCACAAAACCACATTTCCACCTCTGTCTGATTGGCGTATAATTATACTCTCATTGGCCTGTAGTTTTTTCACTAATTGAATATAACAGTTGTTGGCCAATGAATGCTTATGTTTGACATTCGTTGTAGAAATACATAGTTTCTTCAATTCTGCAACCGTTAGTTCATGAAATATATCAATATTGTCATAAAGCATTAAAGGTGTAAATGTAGATTTTATTTTGAAGTTAGTGTTGCCAGACATATTCAAATTAATCTGTTCATTGATGTTCTCCGGACCAGAGGTTTCATCATTGAGTTGATACAGGTCTTGCAGCAACTCCAAGTCATCAGCATTTAATGTGCGTGTGGCAACCGTACCAAGGACTGGAGCGGTCTTCTGTGCCCCTTTATTAGATTTGAAGAATTTTTGAAGTTTTAGTTTGCGCGTAAATTTGTAGAGATCTATCCGTGTGTTTGCGTAGTTGAAATTACTGGCAGGACTGAATGAAAGCCCCAGGGATAGAACTCGCAATTCAGCTGGACTAAGAGGGATGTTGGTAAGGTTTAGTACAGTCAATGATAACCCATCTTGGCTGATTTCGGCATTTGAAGAGCTCATGTCCTGTTCCATCTTCTGTTGGCATTGGTTTTTCTTTTTGATTTGCCATCTGAATTTTGCTTTGCGTCGTTGCCTGCGCCTTTTGTTGTTTCTTTAACGTTGTTTGCATTTACTCTCCTGGGTCGCAAGGTTTCTCGGCGGTCCTGACGCAAGCAGTCCACTTCTTGCGCTAGGGAAAATTTTGTAAACCCCAATCCAGCCGTCTGTCTGCCTGCTTCTATATCCGACTCGCTATCAGGGAGTGAACTAAGATCGGAAGTTGAAGAGGCCAGTTGAGTAGTTGTGCTGGTGCTGGCTCCATTAGGTGAACGCTGCATTGGGTTGTTAGAGGCTTTGATTGTGTCAAATTTTTTGGCGAAAGTAAAAATTTGGCCTTGTTGATAATCAATTTTGTCACGCTGGAATTTGTAAGCCTTTCGTTTTTTATTATTTCCTCCTCTTTGCGCAATCTGACCAGCATATCTTCTCTGTACTTGGCACAGTTGGCTGGAGTCTCCACAGCCTCTATCTCTTTGTTAAGATCATCTATTTTTGTTTGAAGCATCGCTCGATCACTTTCCGCATATTTCACCAAAATGGTTACTAACTTGCGTGAGGACTCTAAATTGCACTCGGCCCATTCATTCAACATGTTAGGGTCTGGCTGCTCGTAACTGGGCGCCAGCATAATGCGGAGCCCACGGGGAATTCGCCCAACCTCCAGATATCGGGTAAGAGAACGATGCTCCCACCATTTGGCTTGCTCGGTTTTCATACGTTTTTCCAACCTTTTAAACATATCGCGCACATTTGGGCTATCAGTTTGAACAATGTTTGGCTGTATACTGCCAGATGACCCACCAGCCGGCGAGTCATCAAACATATCCATGGCCGCCTCCTCTCTACTTCTCAAAGCATCGGCAGACATTTTGCTGTACCTTATGTAAAAAAATATATATACAAATGTACTTTCACCCGGGCGTCGGACAAGAGAAACAATGTCAATGTCCAAGGTCCGCACACTCCTTTACCGGACAATACAAATAATCCCTACCATAACGAGTAGCTTGGCATATATTTATATATATATGTATATGTGTATATATATATATCTCTAAACACAACTCCTACTTCAAAAGGAAGAGAGCACGTACACAAGGACTGTTGGATTAGAGCTTTTTTTATTGTAATGAGCCTCCTCCGACCCAGCAGAAAGGAGAGACGCGTTTCGGCTGACACAGCAGCCTTTCTCAATCTGGTAAGTGCCATTTTGCTTAAACATATATACTGTGTCCCAATCATAAACATAGAAAAGATATTGGTCACATGCTGTGAGAAAACACAAGCATAAAAATACATTAAAAGTGCAATACAATCGATATATACAAAGTGGAAATTGCATAAAAAGAATGCTGAATGGGAAGGGAAATCCCTATGTCCGCAGAATTTCCACCTTTGAAATAAAAAGTGAAAGCAACAAATAGCAGGATGAAGACACATCAAAAGTGTTCTGCAGCTATTTAAACTTGATGTTTCAGGTACATACAGACCAGACAGAAGAAACTGTACACACATTTCTTTTAAACCATCATCTCCTGGATCTTCGAGAATCCCGCAAAACTTAGAAATGGTTGAACTTTTTCTCAGAGAAAGGTGGCAACCTTACATCGTGAGTTCCCCAGCCTCAGTGGAATGCCTGTACAGAGTTTGATTAAGTTCATGTTGTGCACCACAGAGTTTAGTGCTCTGAGGGTGTGTGTGTGAGTAGTTCATCCAGTCCAGGTTTTAGTTAACATTCTGGCACTTTTCGTTTGATTTTATAATGGAATAAAACAGTGCCAGAAATCCCAGAATACAGAGCAAAAAACTGGACTGGGTGTGCTGCTCACTCATGAACTGGCAAATCTTAAAAGCTCTCAGAGTCCAAGTGTCCGTGCTTTCCAGACAGGATAGCAACATACTTAATTTTCTCTGGAAGAAAATAATTTTTAAACCTAGTCATACCTTTTACCTCTTGACTAAAAGATTCGGGTGAAGTCAGGAGTTTAATGGGGTAATCCCATTTGGGTGAATAGGGAATGAACACGAATAAAAGTGAGGGACACCCACCAAATGCGGGTGAGTTGACAGGTATGATAACCACAGCTCTGAAGTTTGCTAGGCTCGAATAGCTGATCTAGTTCTGGCCCAAAAAGTAAAGAAAAATTGAGCTTGATGAGCTGTTCCAACATTGATATAGGAAACTTGAAGCCAGAGTGCACCCCATAATGAACAGTAAAAGTAAACTCAACCTTAGCCATGTTGTGTTCTCTCGTTGAAGGATATGTATCAGATTTTTCAACACACACACATGGTGCAATCGTGTCACATAAGATCAGCTCCCTTCCCACGGTCACCTGCTCTGGATCTGACGCCGGACGGTGTGTCCAGAATTGATTGGAAACCCTCACAGAGGGCAGCTGATGTCCATTACAGGCTCTGTAGCCTCCTCCCAAGACTTCAGCTTCAGAAGCTTTTTTCGATTTGTGGGACTGTGAAGGTGGTGAGCTAAAGTGCCCCAGGATGTGCTTGGCACAGAGCCCACACCTACCAAGGCACTGTCTCCTCATTGCACAGTGGCATTTTTTCAGGCATCGGCAAGTGTGGTGTACCTCAACAAGGTTGTCCACTCTCAGTACTCTTTTCAATTTTACAGGACCGGAGGAGAGGATTGTGCTCATCTTTCTTTTACTTTATTCTCCTTATGCTCATCCTTCTTTTACTTTATTCTCCTTATGCTTAGCTTTCTCTGGTAGCCATCAGAGTAGTTTGTTCTCCACTCCTCCATGGTTGTCCCACGTGCTGCCACTGCTGAACTTGTCCTCTTTTTATGTAGGGTCTACTTGCATTTGCTACCTAACATCAGTATTAGTCGTCATTATTACAGTCTGGGTAGACAACGCAGCTGTCACCATATAATTATGTGAGTATCACAAGAGAGGGGCTTTGGCTTCGCCCACATGTTGGGAGCCAGGAGCACGTGCTGTGATTGGGCAGAAGTTGGATGCTTACACAACAAAGTGCTTGCCCTCCACACAGCTGTGATCATTGTGTTTATTTATACAGCTGAGGGTGAACTTTCAGTGGTACACACATGACATTGTAATGCCATTAAAGTGTCTCAGATAACTAGATCATTTAATGTGTTTTTCTCTGGTGGCAGCAGCACAGAGAGCAGTAATTAACCGACATGGATTTTTAGGTCCTGTTTGGTAGTGCATTCATAAGCCAGATCTGTTGGCATTGCCAACATGTTTACTTTCAGGTGTGCCATGAGACGTTTTTAAGGCCTTGACTATTGTGATGTCTATTGCAACATTTACTGTACATTAGAGTCTGCCCATAGCGTATTATTGGTTGGCTTGTCAATCTTGTTTGTGTGCTTTTTTATTTGTTAGCTTGTGTGGACTTTCCCTCAGGCCGTTCTGTGCAGACTCCACCTTGTGGCTGTTAGTCTTATTACTAGTTGCTGAGCACCTGCAGGTATGCTGCTCATTTTAATCAATAAAGGATGACATTGGTGATATCTGGTGCTCACACCCTTACTTCTCATGCAGCCCTATCAGGACCATGAATATTCCCCATACATAGCCTCTGAAGAGGCATGGCCCCCTCAATGTCGCTTTCTTGCAGAGGTTGACAAGCTTCTCTCCCAGGCTATCGCTAAAGCGCTTGCACCCCTCCAGGAAAGCATTGACAAGTTGACGTCCCAGGTCTCTGGTGGCTCCAGGATCCTTGGGGATACGGTGGCAGGGCCTAGCAGCCTCTTTGTGACTACTTCCCATAAGGCCCAGAAAAGAGACGCGGGGCGCCTGGAAGGCTTTGATCGACTGAGAGGCCTTCTGTAAGAGTGCATGAACATTGAAGAACACACCCTACCAGGAAGACATTTTCCCCAGGGAAATAAGCGACGCTGTTGCACTGGACTTTGACCCTGAGGAGGGGTCCCCCAAACATGATGAGGGTGACACAGATGAGGACGGATCCATTGATGAGAGGTAGGATTTGGGTTGGCCCTGGTGCCCTGCTTCAGCCGCCTCAGGGATCTTTGGAAGGTGATTCCACCCAAACTAACATGTTTGAGCCTGATGGTATTTACCATTCGGTATCCTACCAATGGCTCCCTGACCAGAAAGTGGCAGGTTATGATGCCAGAAAAATTTGCCAAACTCTGGACAAGGAATTATGTGTCTGCTTGATGGTGAAGTGCCCTAGGCCAGCCTTAGGGGGCAAGGTGGCGGCCACCCCGGACAGACACCCCAAGATGTGTACCTTTTTTCTAAACATATGAAGGACCCCAAGAAGGGGATTGACCGCTCCTGGAGGGCATGTCAAGCTAAGTTGTTATGTCAAAAACAAAGGGAGAGCAAGGGAAAGGAAGAGGTACTTTCGTATCCCCTGTGTAATATATGTTAAACAATGATGGACGAACCCAATATGTGTGTGGTACAATCACTAATGGGCAGTGTTTGGAACCTAGTTGGTGTCATGCTTCATCATTGGGGTCCCAACCGGGTGGCCGAATGCACCCCGGTTGTGCTACGATGCCTGATTACAGCGGAGTTGGTGTGGTGCAAGTCTGTGATGTGAATTAAAAATACCTCTGAGAATCCTTGCCTGTGTATTTTATTAGCGGCGGCTCAGAATATGATTAAAAATTATGTGTCATGCAACTAAAAAATAATTAATTATCTTATAGTTGTCTATGTGATGGGTCTACATGTTTCAGCCTGCAGGGTAATGTAGGAGGAGCTTTCTTCAGGGCCGTGAGCAGTGGTGAGTGGCAAAGTGTGTAGTGCCACGTGAAAAGTGAAAAAAGTTAAAAACTAGTACCTACACACGCGCAAAGGTGTGTGGACTTCGTGTCTACGTACTTACGGACACTTTAGAAAGAAGACCTGTGGGAAAAAGGAACAGCACAGAACATGTATATACACATGACAAATAGACAGCATATGTACAGTGGTATGAAGCAACATAAAATGCAATCTTAAGTGCTATGGTCATCCAAACTGACCTGCCTGGTGATTAGTATATTTAAAGAAATATATACATATGGTGGGCATGATGCATGCAAAAGTTTACAGCAGCTAGTATGATAATGTCCAGTCTTAGCGTTGCTATGAGGCTTATAAGTGATGAGAGGGACAATCAAGTGGCAACCAAAGGTTGTCACGATATGTGCTGTGGCCACCGTGGTGTACAGTGCTGCAGCGCGGTATTGTGGAAACTATCCACAGTGGTGAATGAGCCGTGCTTGGACGCTATAAAAGTGAACGTTCGCGTGGAAAACCGGCACTATGACGTCATGCGAGCGTGCAGGAATGAAGACATGGCGCTATTAAAAGTGTAAAGAGAAGCGGGATCGCTTTAATAAGCAGCGCTGTTGTTAAAAGATATATAATTACACTATGGTCAAGTTTTAACAGCTGATCGGGGCTTGGGAGTAGTTCGCTCCTATGTCAGACTCAGGGGGAAAAAATATTTATATATGTCGGGGTGAGAGGCACGTGAGCCGCCTGATCGAAAATGCTCACGAATGTCTCTTAATTCTGTCAGCAGCGCAACCTTACTTGGTATCAGAGCGCAACCCGCCAAAAACCTGATATGGTCTCCCGTCATCCCGGCTGGTAATGGGGCCTGGCGCGGGCTCATTTTAAGTACCAGCTGGATTGGTTAAGTGTGTGCCGGTGTGGGCGTTGGAGGGCTCAGTGCGTTTGTGTAGCGGAGAAATGCTATCGCGCACGCATGCGCGGATGATGCCAAGTTGTGAGTGCCATGTCATCGGGGGCGCATGCGCGAAAGGCCCATGGCGCGATGTGTGGCAGTCAGCCATATTGGAATGATACTATGCGCATGTAGTGAAAATGATGCATCGGGCATGGTCTATGAGAAGAGAACTGTGCTAAATGCTAGAGCGGACTGAAAAAAGAGCAGAGTGAAAGTTATGGGCATCGAGTAGAGTCCCATGATGGCGGCGGTTCACTGTTTGATATGAGGGAAGGTGGATTCTACCTTAAGGGTGAAACCAGTAAAGGCCTGACGATATAGGTTTCACACACTGGAAGGTGTGTAAGGCCATGATGTGTAAGAAGGTACCAGTAAAGGCCTGACTATATTGACCTCACATTCTGGCTAATCTGTGTGGCACAATGTCTTAGGTTTAATCAGAGGGGAAGTGGCTGTGGGTTAGCTCTGATACACAGTGTGGTGCGCAAGACTGGGTGTGTCCATTGGGTGGCTATGCTCTTCTAAGACTGTTCCAGGGGATATTATCATTCAGGCCTGTAATGTGGCTCGATAGACGATATATCCATCTCTGTTCTTTCTCAAGTAGGCGGCTCTGAATGTTAGGTAAATTGGGGTCTAGTATTTCTATGACCACCCATCTCATGTCATTGGCCGTGTGACCAGTCTCAAGAAAGTGGTTTGTCATCCTGGTGGTGTTTTTCTTGCACCGTATGGTACTGCGGTGTTCGCAAATCCTTGTTTTGATCTTGCGATTCGTCATGCCGATGTATTTTGGGTTACAGGGGCAGATGATCCGATATATGACATGTTCAGTGTTGCAGTTAGTGTGTTTTCTCAGCTCCCATATCTTACCTGGCTCCAAGTTGAGGGTTTTCACGGTCTCAGCAATGTGGCAAACACTGCAGTTCCCACATGGAAAATGACCTGTGATGCCTGGGAGCCCCCAGGCATTGAGAACAGTACTCGCTGGTCTTTGTGGTGCTGCCAATCTAGTGAATACTATGGCGTCTTTTATAGATCTGGCTCTCTTGTTAGAGAGAAGGGGTGGTGCCCAGTTGAGGTTGCCTGTCTTCAGTATTTTCCAGTGCTTCCGGATGATCTGCGAGACTTTGTTAGAGACAGTGTTGTATGTTGTCAGACATGTAAGTTGTGGTGGAATAGAGTCTCGTGTCTGTGTTTCGATTAGTCCTTCGCGGTTCTGGTTTCTGGCCCTCTTGTTGGCTTTGTTCGTAATGAACTTGGGGTACCCTCGTTGGTGTAGTTTGTTACTCAGGTCTATGGCTTGGAATTTATAATCTTTAATTTCACTACAGTTTCTTCGCAGCCGAAGATATTGGCCATAGGGGAGGTCTTCGCGGAGTGGTCTTGGATGGAAACTGGTGAAGTGAAGTAGGGAGTTACGAGCTGTGGATTTGAAATGGGTTTTGCTCTTGAGACCTCCTCCTGCCGCTTCAATGTCCAGATCCAAAAATGTGGTCTGTTGTTTGTGGAAACTGTGCGTGAAGCGAAGATTGGGATCACATGTGTTAAGCCATTCACAGAATGTGACGAGGGATTCGCTGGTTACTTCCCAAATCAACAGAAAGTCGTCAATGTAGCTGTTGTATCTTCCCCTTTTCTCCCACCTTGGTACCTTCCGTCCACCCCCACCTTCCCTCTTACCTTGGTATCTCCTGGAGCTCACCTTGGAATGTTGACATTCTGCTTGCCAGAGAGCGGATGGCTTGGAATAAAGTGACAGTTGTACTTCTCTATCCTTGTGTCACTTTGATTATTACACTGGCGACGATCCTGTGAGGGGGGCAGGACAAGCCATTTCCCCTTTTGTGCTGGCTCTCGAGTTGAGTGTGGATCAGCAGTGCGTTCTTGCTCAAGTTCCAGCCAGTCAGAGGGTGACAAGTGACAGCCCAGGCGTTTGGCGTTTCCAAGTGCGCTGCCAGTACTTCAGGTCGCACATCGAACATTGTGTACTCTGTCACTCTGTGGCTGATCCTAGAGCACCTCACCATACGTGGCTCCGAGGACATTTCGCCAGCAAGATCCTCCTTCCTGATGCAGATCTTTCTCAGCGGCCGTTGCTCAGCGAGACTCCCGGGTTACTGACGGCTTCCGGGGTCCAGACAGAAGACGCGACTGTCGACGCCTCCTCACACCCACAAGCGGGCGGAGAGTTTGTGGTGTGCTCCGCGGGGTCCTGGTGCTCCCTGTATGGCTCTGGTAGGCATTTCCTGATTCCAGCTTTAGTTGCGAACGCCGGCTCTCATCCTTCATTGGGCGGTAGTCGCTGCAGCAATCTTCCGGGGAATCAGCAAGCCGAGACCAAGACCTACTGATTGCTGAGGTACGTCCTTCTGTGGCTTCCGTCAAGTATCCTTCGTTGCGGTGGCATGTTTTCAATCAGATAATGGTGACAAAGAGTTTGGCGTAAGAGAAATCTACTGCTTTCCGGTCCAGCTGGGTTGATTTGCTACGCAGTACTGCGCAGTTACCTTCAGATACTTAACCTTGCCTATAGTCTTTGTTCTGGCATTCAGAGACTTACCTTGAGACATGTCAGTGGGTCAGAGCGTTATTTGCAGGTATTCCAGGAATTTGGGGCAAATCCTTGTAAGCTAAGTTCACGCTGAGTTCTGCCTGCATCTGGCCATAGATACTTTTATATTGCCTTCTTAACCCGGTACCGCTGGGACATTACAAAATTTACTTCACGCTGAGTTCTGCCTGCAATTTATCTAACTTTCCAGGGCATATTTCGTTCTACTTACCAGTTGCCCAGACTTACAGGTTACTTCTTTCTCTTCAGTTCAACTCATTGTTGCAATATTTGTATTTTTTCCTATTCCTCCAGCATGGGTACT